>NC_092210.1:90013439-90029208 GCF_043381705.1 Parasteatoda tepidariorum | reverse complement strand
TTAAATTATTTCATAAAAGAAATACTAGGTTACTATTAGTAACCTAGTATTTCTTTTATTACTGTATAATGTAATCCTAGTAACGACTAATTCATTGTGCAATTTATATAAATGTTTGTAATAAATAGGAGAAAATTATATTTTTATTTATTTAAAAGCGACGGGTTGGTTTCAACGGATGACGGGTGCATTGTTGGACAAGCCGTCCTCGGAGACGGGTAAAATTTCTGAGTTTTTTCGAGCCCTGGCAAATGAAAAAAAGTTAAATATGAGTCTTTGTATGTGTTTGAAAAATCATCTGCATTACTTTCGTCAGTGAAAGTCATTTTTTTACTCTTTTTTTTCTGCGTAAATTCATCCACCACCGCGAATACAATTGTACAAAACAGTCCCACAAACAACTAAACTCCCAGACAAAAACTTCCAATCACAGCAGATTATTTTTTGTTATGCTTCCGACCGAATGAAAACGTGATGAAACATGCTGCTACGCCCGATTATACTCGGGATAATAAATATTTGCAATATATACATAACTCGGGATAATCGGTGAAGCGGTTAAGTAGAATAAGTCCCTTAAGAAACGCTACGCTGTCTGTAAAACTGTGATTAAATAATTTCAATTGTTTCAACGGATCTTGTTTAATAAAGACGTGAAGTGCTATTGCATCAACCTTTTCCATTATTACCACTTCGCATCTCCCGTTTTTTTTTAATATAATAAAAATGAAATTTAGGAAGACGATCAAAATTAAATAAAAGTGCGAAGGATATGTGCTATTGTTAATTAGCAAAATTTATTTGCGGTTAAGAGTGCTAAATTGCGCTCTCGTGCCACAGGTCCTGGGTTCGATCCTCGGGCAGGGTGAGGTTGATTCAGCCTTTCATCTCTTTGGGTCGATAAAATGAGCACCAAGCATGTTTGGGAACTAAACACTGGGGGTTCCACGTCCGGCTGACCACCTATCTGGAACATCTGCTCCTGTACCCCAGAGCCCAAGGTTAGGAAAACTGAGATGGGCACAATAGGCCTTGGCCCTCCATGGACTGTCGTGCCACTGAGGTTAGAGTTTAAGAGTGCTAAATTATTTAGAAAGGTGCATCCGGGGTCCTAATAGTTTGAGGAAAGATTGAATCCCAAATGTTAATTTTAGTTTTTGTATATTTCGTTATACATCGAGAACTTTCTAGGTGAATCGATAATTTTTGGCTTACAAGTATAAAATGTATTTGCCGAAAAATATTTCAGTGCATATAATGATTTTTACTATTCATTTTTTTTGTTATTATTTTATTAAAAAAAGAGTCGAAAAAAAAGTTGCAAGTTAAAAAAATTCTACATCATTTTAAATAACATTTTAAATTACTAAATACAAAATTTGAATGAAAGTTGTTGAAAAATTTTTGAGAAATCTAAATTTGCGATTTTTTTTTTCATAAAAACTATAAAAAAAAGTCTAATAAGATGGAGTCTTAGATCTAAAATTATTCATGCCGTTGCGTCCTATACATTACATTAGAGCAGTAGATTTAAATTTACAAGACTCCCTCGTACGCTAGTTATACATTACAAAAAAATGAAGTAATGATAGTTAGTGAATCATGGATAATGACAGCTCATAAAATCACACTTAAAATTCATACTTTGAAATAAAGAAATCCATAGAATATACCTGTAATCGTGATTATGAGGAGATTTCGTTCTGTAAGAGAGAAGTTCTTTTAAAATAGTGTCGCCCTCTTCCTCCAGATGGCGCAGCTGCTCGTCGTGAAAGGCAAGACTGACTATCCTCTTCTGTTGTTCTATCATTTGATGAGTGAGAGAGGAGGAGATGGGTAAGCGATGACCCCTAAGCTCTTCTAGGAGACTGACTAAATATCGGCCAGAGAGACGGCAACCGTTCATAAATGGTTCCAGAAACTATAAATATAAACAAAACTGTTCACTTCTATTAGAAAAGAAAGCGAAACTATAAAAATATGCATTCTTTTTTTCTTGAGGTAAAAAATGGACACTATGATAAAAAAAGAAGTTCTTTTAGAATGAAAAATGGGTATTAGATAAGACAAAAACAGTTCTTTAGGAATAAAAAAAGAACACTATGGAACGTAAAAAGCAGTTCTTTCGGTTAAAAATTGGACAGTATAAAACAAAAAAAAGCTGTTCTTACGAGATCAAAAAAAAAAATAATAAAAAAAATAATGGACACTATGAAACGAAAAAACGGTTCCATTGGGATAAAAAAGATGGACACTATAATAAAAAAGCAATTCTTTAAGGAAGAAAAATAGGCACTAGATAAAAAAAAAACCCTGTTCCTTAGGAATAAAAAAGAACGAAAAAAGCAGTTCTTTTGGGTTAAAAAATGGGCACTATAAAAAAAAAAAAGTAGTTTTTAAGAGATGAAAAAAATGGACACTCTGAAGCGAAAAAAACGGTTCCTTAGGGATTAAAAAAAATGAACTATAAAACGAAAAAGTAGCTCTTTTGAAGAAAGGAAAATATATATTTTAGAAGAAAACTGCAATTATTACTAAAAGGGGAAAAAAAGAACAAAAATGCAATTTCAATAATAAAATATTTCTCGGTGGCAATTTCTATACTTTTGATAACTTCTTTGCATCCAATTAAAGAAATAACTTCGGATATATTTTTCCGAATTTTTTTTAACCAAATGTTACTTTATTTACTCAATTGAAAATAAGCTAACTGAAATTCGATATTATATTAACCTCGTTGCTAAAAAAAACTTATTTAATTTATAATGGAATGGAATTTTTATATTAGCTTTAAGTATTTATAATTTAAAATAAAATTGCGATCAGTTTTTTTGTCAGGCACTTTTATTAATTACCAGACATTATTTCATTCTTATAATTTTAACCTCTTATTTTTATAAAGCAGCGTGAAAGGCGACCACTGTTATCTTGTTCCTAACAAAAAAAAGTTCTTTTTTAAATGTAACTTGAAATATGCATTGGTGCAAGAAAGCTCATTTTGTTATGAATAAAACAACTTTTATTTACTACATTCTAAAAACTTAAGAACTGATAATTATTGAAAATAGAATATAAGACGCAATCAATCTGGTAACGAAAATAAAGTGAACAAAAACGAGGGCTAACACACGCGTTGACCGATTTATCGAAGATGACAATCATTGACTAACATATAATTGAAACAGTGGTTCATGAAATAATAAAAGAGTGTTTGAAAATCTGCGACTTTTAAAGTGATGTTTTCAGAAGTGAGTTTCAAACTTCTTAATTCTTTCAAAGTCAATTTATGATCACTATTTAAAATGTATAGCACCCGTGACAGCTTTGTAAAAACAGCTCTTGATTTTTATTTTTTTTTTAAATGTTTGAAAATAGACGATATCACCTTATGAATAGATTCAGATTCAATAGTTTATTCTTAAAAAAGGAATAATATTGATAGCGAAATTGGAATCAAATTACATTTTTCTTAAACAAACATTTGTAGCTGTGTCCAAAACTCCCCAACGAGTTATATACAGTCAAACCTCGCAATAGCGAACCTTTAAGCGACCGAAATTTCGGTTCACTATAACCGGGAGTTCGCTCTATCCGTAATGCAAACTATTTTAAATCATTTATTCGAAATGACACATTATTTAAATAAATGACCCATAAAAAAGAAATACAAAAATGATTAAAAAACAATATGTAGTCACAAAAAATGTGTTCACTTTTATTTTTTATTATTAGGGGAGAGTGGGGTCAATTGTAACAGGGTACGATTGTAACAGAGCAAAAATTTCGAGTGTCGGGTTATAGATTTGGTTCCTAGGTGGCGCACAAGGTGTATTTAATAAATCTACATGTACACCCCTGATGATAGTTTAAATATGCACTAATTAATATTAAATTGCACTATGGGGGCCTGCTAATGTGTTTTTCTTGCTTTTTCCCTCAGGCTTTCTGCGGAGGTTAATGAAGTTAGCTGTTTGTGCATGTTGCCCTTGGTCTTTTTTTAGTCAGTGATATTGATCTGGTCATCGGCCCTCTTAAGTCACGTGGTCACATCCCATTTAATTTGTGCTTGATTCGCTGTCAATAATTATTGTTAATGCTGTCCATCAGCCATAAATAAAGGAAATCAGAAATAAACTCATCATTTTGGATAAAAGCAACTTCCTTCTTTGATTTCCGATTCAATGAATAGATATAATGTGTATTTTTTCTCTTTCCTGTTGCGATTAACATTTTTTAAGAAGTAAAGTAGAACCATTGAAGTAAACCATACACTGAGATAAAAAGTATGGTTAAAACTACCTGAATATGGTTACATTTACCGTATTTGTGAATCTAGAATATAAAATAATTTCGTGTATCTGTACACCAAAAGTCTCGTACTTTATACCAAAANACCCCGCTATAGTGAACATTCAAGGAACCGAAATTTAGGTTCACTATAGACAATTTTAACTTATTTTTCCGAACTGCTCCATTTTATGATACATTTTTTAAATAAATGACCTGGAAAAAGAAATTACAAAAATGATTAAAAAACAATAGGTAGTCACAGAAAATGTGTTCATTTTTATTTTTTATGACTCTTCCTCTTGTGTACAAAAAATTTAAGGATGTCTTTTATTTCGGGATCTGAAACAGATGCAAACAAGAAAAAATTGCTTATGTCTACATTCCCACGCAATAGATGGTTTTGAAAATCGGTATATGTATTTTTTGTTAAAATTTCAAAATGACCAAAAAAATGAAGAAACAAAATCAGTCGAAGACAGAAAAAAGTTCATAGAATCTTCCTTTGATATCCAGAAAAAAAAAATATTATATGTGTAAAGCAAGGCACGGGTGCGAACATTTCGCTCACTCTATCTGGGAGTTCACTATAAACCATGTTCACTAAAGCGGGGTTCGACTGTATTTTAAAGAAGAAAAAATGGAAAAGAAGAATTGATTACTTTTCTGAAACTTATCCACTCTTGATGATCGTAGGTGTATTTGCCGCCATATTTCTTCAGAAGTTGATTTCTGTGAATGCGGCTCACAAGTTTTTCATAGGAACACATTTCACACTGAAAAAAATAAATAAAGAAGACATCCTTAAACAAAGCCACGTGCAATGTTGAGTGACGAAGTAATGCAATCATACAACTTTTGATGTAAAGCCACCATTTTCAACACAACAACACGTCATTTTTGACTACCAATTTTTAAAAAAACACGAGTCGCGTTTATTCTTATTGTTATCTAAGTTAAGATCTTTTTATACACTTTTCTTTTATTAATTTACACAGTTAAGATCTTGTTATTCACTTTTCTTTTATTAATTAACGCAGTTAAGATCTTGTTATTCACTTTTCTTTTATTAATTTACACTTCAAAACGCTTTGTATCGATCATGTAAAATCTAAAATGAGTAAAATGTCACTCAATAATGAAAAAAACTTAGATAATTTATACAATTTCGTTTTCGTTATTAACTTTCAAAACCCTGTTTGCGACAAGATTAAATTTCATAATATTTTTGAACGTATAAAAAATGTGTTTCCATTAAAAGATTATAACGTAGTTAAAAGCTTCAAATATAATAAATTTCTAAGTAGCACTATTTCTTTTAATTATAATGATATAAGCAAAAATTTAGGAAGGAATTAATATATCCGATTATGAATGTCTCTGTGAAGAAGAGAAATATAAAACATCATAAACATATTATTTCTGGTAATTTAAATATTACAGAAAACTTTGAACTTAGAATTGGAAATGATAAAAGGCACAAAATGAAGACCCATATCAATTAATAAAATATCATATATCAATTATCATACATCAATTATCATAAATCAATTAATAAAATTCTAAAACATTTTCTTAATGATTTCAACAATTTTCGTTAACGGAATGGACTGTTTATTATTACTTGAAAAACTTTGTTTTCAGTAATAAGGAAAATTTTAAATAACAGTTAAACATTTTTTTCTAAAATTGATCGATCTTTTAAGCAACGACAAAAATTTTGTGTCATACCTCCATAGACAAAGCTAATAATGCTATCTTCTGTATGTTGAATATTTAAATAAAGAGTTAAAAAATAGCAAAATTTTTGAGCTTAGTAATTTAAATGATAATATTGCCATATAAGAGGTTAAAAATTAAAATTAGCAATATACTTTTTCAGTACAAAATTTCATGAAATTTCTATTAAATTTAAAACTATTAGATGTGGATCTAATACTTACCTAACTAAACTTGGCCCCATTTTCTTTAACTACTTTAATAAAATTATTAGCATTATTATGAAAGAAAGTTTTCCTTGGATTACCACTGATAATCGACCGATTTTAGAATTTATTAAACAAAATAAAATTAATTCTATCGCGTCTTTTGGTTTCCAAGATCTTTTCCATAGCATTTTTATTTATAAATTAAAAGATGTTCTTTTGAGTTATTACTATGATTTTAAAAATATCCTTCATTGCGATTTTGATTAAGGGGAAATATTTGTCTTCTTAATAATTATCTTTATGATGGAAAACATATTTTTATTGAAACTGAGGTTAGGCAAATATTTCAACTCTCTTAGCTAACCTATTTTTACACAATTATGAACAAAATTATACTCTTAACTTTAAATTTATTTTTAGATTTAATGATGATTTAATTATCTTTAATTTTCAAAGTTATACAATTTTCTTGAATAATATTTACCCCGAGGAACAATCTTGCTTCGTAATCATAATGATAATATTAATTTTAATTTTTTGGAATTAGATATTAAAAAAAAAAGAAAATACATATCTGCATTGTTGATTTATAGGATAAAAGAAATGATTTGAATTCTAACATAAATAAACTAATTATTTAGAATTCTAATGTATCTAAAAACATTTATTTAAATACCATTTTTAATCAAATGAATAGAATTAAAAGAATATGTAATAATGTTTATTCAGCCAAAAAACAAGGACAAACTCTTTCAAAATTTGATACAAAACAATGGATACCCAACTAATGTAATTAAGTTTTATATGTGTTCATTATGTGTTATTACAATTAATAAATTTATTAAAAACTTCATTGTTAACTAAATGTATATTTTCACCATATGCAAATCCAATTCGGGCAAATCTGTGGCTAAAATTTTGTGCAAATCATGTTTTTTTTTTTTAAATAAATGTTAGTTTTTTTAAATCATTAAAATTGTATGTTTAAATATCAACCTTATCAATTATAAACTTTAAATTATCCAGTATTATTACTATCGCTGAATAGCCGACCCAATTTTTTGGGTTTATGACTACTAACGTTCAACTCCGTAGCTTTGTCATTTTGAACCCAATCCAGAAGACAAGGAAACTCCTGTATCGAGTATTGGGAGAAATTTGCCTTCGAGGAGGCCTTTTTGATGGAACTATCACGCATTTTCGTTACATAGAGAGAAAAACCACGAGAACCTCCCACGGTTAGCCTGAGGGCAAGGGGACTCTAACCCATGATCCGTCTACCACAGAGGATATTTCACGGGTCCGTGCAAGCCGGATGCGGAATTCGTATCGACTGGGATTCGAACACGGTTCGCCTCATTGGAAGGCGAACGCTCTATCCCCTGAGCCATCGCAGCTCAAAAGATAAAATTATCCAGTGTAATATTATCTTGAGCACTTCCATTTACGGACCCATCCAAGGCATACCCTCCAACTTATGAGGATTTTGAAAATAATTTTTTCTAGTGGTGGCGAACCAAAGTAGAAATTTTTAAAGCAAATGGAAATCTCATAAAACTTTTATCAGAACTTAAGAATCTAGCCATATGGCCTGCACTTTTATAAGTAATAGTGGACAAGTTACGCTAAAATTAATTTTTTTTAAATATTNAGAGGATATTTCACGGGTCGGTGCAAGCCGGATGCGGAATTCGTATCGACTGGGATTCGAACACGGTTCGCCTCATTGGAAGGCGAACGCTCTATCCCCTGAGCCATCGCGGCTCAAAAGATAAAATTATCCAGTGTAATATTATTATCTTGAGCACTTCCATTTACGAGCCCATCCAAGGTAACTAACAAATCAAACACGCTTCAGTACTGCAGTAAGAACGCGCTATAAAACAAAAACCCTAGAGAAAGCTTTTACATCAATTTGCGTTTTCATATTTTGTAATCTGGCAATCTTATTGCGAAAATATTTTAAATCATTATTGAAAACTTCCCCGTTCATGTAAGTTCACTTGAATTCTCTACTAGCTTCATAGATTTCGTTTTATGTTTTGCTCTGTTTTTTTATTTACATTCTATTTTCTGTTTTTACGTGATATTTATTACTTAATGTGTTCTATTCCATTTTGGTTAAAAAAAAATTTGATTGCTCCTCCTATGATGATATATTTTGCTGTGGCTATATTGATACAATATTAGAAAGCACTCTTTTTTGCGGATATAATCGTGTGAGCTGATGAAGAGATTATATATATATTCATATNATATATATATATATATACTTTTTTAATTTTTAAACAATTTTTTCTTCTCTTTTTTCAATATTCTGTGTTTTTCCATGTTTTCTCTACATTTTGAACTTACTCGTATATAAATGATTCAAACTCAATTTCCAAGTATATCAGAGAAATTTAATTTGAATTCGCTACTAATTTTATTTTATTCTGTATTTTAATTGCATCTTTTTTTTTTGCTCCATATGTTTGATTTCGTATATCTTTTACTTAAAATGTTCGTCCCAAATTATTTTTTTTAAGGGCACCCTTCAAACTATTGTATTGACATATTTTGCTTTGGCTATATTAATGCATTTCTAGATAACACGGATATAATCATGCGAACTGATGACAAGATTATATTTTTTC
Source organism: Parasteatoda tepidariorum (assembly GCF_043381705.1). Taxonomy (NCBI): domain Eukaryota; kingdom Metazoa; phylum Arthropoda; class Arachnida; order Araneae; family Theridiidae; genus Parasteatoda; species Parasteatoda tepidariorum. Next base: position 90,020,357 of record NC_092210.1, on the reverse strand, counting down.
CTTATTTTGCTTTTCGGCTTTTCAATTCATACTTTTAAAAATATTTTATTCTAATAATTTTTCTTATTCTCCTTTCATTAATCTTTATTATTTTCCATATTTTCCTTATATTTGTAACTTATTTTATGAGTTCTAGATACTTGCAGCCAGCTTATGCGCAGCAAATTAATACTTTTCTTCGTTTTTCTCTTTTATTTTTATCCCTTTCGTCTTATATATAAAGATATTGCTTATTTACAGTCTATTATTAGTAGCGTTACTAAGCCTAACACGTGAATTGTATTAATTTCTATTAAATTAAGGGCTTTTTTCAAAGAAGCAACTGTTACTTTAGACCAAATTTTTTTAAAATAGTAAAAATTTATAAAAAAAAAATGCAAAAAGGGGAAATTTTCGTCGAACTTTCAAGGGACCGAGATTTCGGATCACTATAAAAGGGACTTCACTCTATCCGTTCCGCAAACAATTTTTACTAACGGTTCCGAACTACCTTTTATAATGACACATTATTTAAATAAATGACCCATAAAATGAAATACAAAAATCACTGAAACATTATATGTAGTAACAAAAAATGTGTTCACTTTTATTTTTTATGACTCTTCGTCTGGCGTACAAAAAAGTAAAAAAAATTTTTTTAATCTTTAGCTGATGAGAAATCTTCAACATCAGTTATTGAAACATTCTTCCCGATAATTTTCCTGAATTTATGTTATTCCACTTTTTAAACCTGTCTCCGCTATTAAATCAGCCATTCGAGCACATTAAAGTAGTCTTATCAAATCGCTCTGCATATTCCTCGGCTTAGACTAGAAGTATTTGTCCAGATAATGGAAGATTGCGGATTCTTTGAATGCTGAACCCCATTCCATAATGAATCAAACACGAAAAAATACTTATTGCTGCATTCCATGCTATAGATGGTTTCAAAAATCGGTATATGTATTTATATTGAAGTAGAAATCTCAAAATTATTACCAAAAAAAAAAAAAAAAAAAAAAAAAAAAAAAAAAAAAAAAAAAANAAAAAAAAAAAAAAAATTAAGAAAATAATTCAGTCAAAGACAGAACAAAGTTCATAATATCCAACTTCCTCTCTTTTTTTGGTTCATAATATCCACAAAAAATAACATTATACGTGTAGCGAAACATAAAAAATAACATTATACGTGTAGCGAAACACGGGAGCGAACATTTCGTTCACTATATCCGGGAGTTCACTATAAACCGTGTGCACTGTAGAGGGGTTTAGCTGTATATAGTTTTCTTCCTCATAATTTGTTAATTTATTAGAATTCAATTTGGATTTATTATATACTTTTTATTTACGAAGTGAAAAGACAAAAAATTTGAATTTTTCATTACTTAATTGAAGCAGTAGAAGATAACACTTACCTGAACTCTACTCGTAGGAAATAATTTATTAGGATCCGATGATAATTCATCTTCATTTTGTAAGAGAACTATCACTTCACTTATCACATTCGATAGGTTGGCCTGAAAACAATTTCTTTTATTATAAAATGTAATATTACATGTAACAATGTACAGGGTATCTGCTACATTTTAGATTTTCATATTCATGACTTAACACAACACTAAATTTAAAAAAAGCATTACAATAACATTCATTGAAATGATAGGTATAACCAAAACTATTATACTCTGCGTCTTCATATTTATAGATTTTAAATTAAAAAAACAGAGTAAAGAAAGAGTTGAAGCCATAAAATAGCTGGGGGGAAAAATATAAAAGTAAATAATTCTTTTTTTTCTTTTTCTTCAGAATTATATTCTATAGATACTTTTCTTGTTCATCGGAATAAGAAATACTCCCGATTTTTCTGTTCTCATTTCGGAATAAATAAAAATTCGTCAAGGACTGGCTTGCTTCGGTTAGAATTTTAAATTGATAAAATAAAAAAATAATTAAAAAAATTCTGAAATCAGTGAAGTTTAAAAGATAATTCGCTCTATAGAAATGATGTTTTTTCTTTCATTTTTTGAAAGAACACCATCGTTTTTAAAGAACGTGATAAAAACATTTTATATTTTAATCAAATATGACTGTGAGTGGGGATTTTGTTACAAATTCAGATATTCGGAACACCATGAAATTAGGGGAAGNGGGGGGTATTTTCATTTTAAACATTAGATTTTTCGGTGACCTAAATCCATGACTTTCCATGATTTTTTTTAAAAAAATATTTAAAATCATGACATTTTATGACAAATTTTGTTCAATATCGAAATTCATGACTTTCCATGATTTCTCATAACTTTCCAGGTGGGCAAATACCCTGATTATATAATTTAAGAATCAAATAAAAAGAGTAAAAGGAATAAAAATAGTAGCAGAACAATTTGATAACTTTATTTTTCAAAATAACAGTTTAAAAATTAAATTTACTATTGTGAACTTTTAAAAATATATGTATAATTGCATTTAAAAATATTTATTTACAATTGTCTACTTTAACAAATATATTCATAATTGCAATTACAAAAAAAATTTTTACGTTTATATATTTAAAACACATATTCACAATTCTATTTCTAAAAATATATTTTTTCAATTATATAATAAAATGTATATTTAATCATATTTCGAAATACACATTACATTTTTCGTAAGTGTCATCAATTTATGTTTAATATATAGATCAGGGTATTAAAAGTATTTTCAATTGAGTTAGTATTATTATTCAGACCTAAAATATCAATCTGTTTTTCCTAATAGATTTTTTATTTCGATTGTATAATGATTTCCAGAAGTGGACAGATTTATAAGTTTTTAAAAAACGCTGAAATTGATTAAAGTTTGTATCTCATAAAAAAGGGGACAGAATTAAAAATGAATGCAAGAAAAATTTTACAACACAAATCATTTAGATCAGAGGTCGCCAAAGTGGTCTATATAGACTCCCAAGGGTCTATTTAACAAAAGCAGGGGTCGATCTGAGACAGGGGGGCGAATGGGGGTCGATCCGAATCGGAAGGGTCAATTGTGGGTCGAAAAACGAAACAGTTCTCAATACGCAAATCACACATACCTAATTAAGTATGTAAAATTTGTGAATTTTTTTTATAATTGACTCAATATCAGTTTCTTTATAAAACATAAATTAATAAACGTATATTTATTGGGGTGAAACAAGTATTTACGTACCACCGCGCAGTGGCACGAACTCAGCGCAGTTTATAAGTCATATGCATATGTGCGCTTGTCCAAATGTCACGTGTGACGAGCATTGACGTTACAAATGCAAATATCATACGCAGTTTCAGCTATCTTTGCAAACTGTGTTGAATATTTGCAGTGTCATTATTAAAACTTTTATAGTTTTGGATAATTAGTTATTGTTTCGATAAAACCATTCGTTTGGTTTAGATATCAATTTTAATTATCAATGCACAAAAAAGAAGGTAAGCATTAATAATATGGATTAGTACAGCCCGCGACAAAACTATAGCACACTTTGTATTTTTTTACGAAAATTACAAAATTGACCAATTTTGACGAAAATTAAAATTGACCAATTTTGAACCCAATATAGCGAACCTTGCAAAAAAACACCAGGCACACCCATCTTATTGATCAAGAAGCAGTAAATCTTTAGTTACTTTACTTATTATATCTACTTATGCATAATTACTTATTATTTAATAATAAGGTATTTAAATTTCAATATTAATATATTTTTCATAAAACTGTTGCTACATAATGTACTATTACTTTAATAAATGTTTAAAATCGTAAAATAAATGTACAAACACAGTATCTAATAGAGTTTTATTTTAATTAACAGAAAATTACTTTTATGGGGGTCGAAGATTTCGAAAAATTATGTAGGGGTCGATGATCAAAAAAGTTTGGCAACCCTTGCATTAGAGGATATATTATATAAATATAAAATATTGATTATATCAGGCATTATATTAGAATATTGTAATAATTAGACCCAATGTACTGTAGTGTTTTAATAATGCAATGATTTGCACGAGTTTATAGGCAATACTTTTAGATATAAACATACATGTAATGAGTTTTTATTTAGGAGATTATTTTATATACTTCCTATTTGTATTTATTTTTAACGTATAGCATGACAATGTTAACGAATTGATACAGAAAGGTAAACAAGTGAAAACAGATTAAAAACAATAAAGCTGTATAGAGTATCTCACCTGATAATTAAGATTTTACATAGAATCTTAGAGTAGGTCTAATAATGTGGCCAGGGACTACAGAACAATATTTTATTCCCAACTGAATCTATTATAAATTCATGGTCAAATGCACCACGGAAAACGTGTAAGGTCAAAAAAAAGAAAAAAAAAATCAACGATTCAAAAGATAAATAGTTACATTTTCACCTGCCTCAACTGCCACAATCAACTACGTGTTTTCTACCTTCAAAAACACCTTTTACAACGAATGTTTTAATAGATTCTTTCGGTTCCGGTAATGATGATGATTTTCATGTTTCTGCGCCAATTCGTCGCGCGAAATTTCTCGTGGGCAATCATCGTAAGCACAATTCTTCGCAATGACAATTAAGAGTTGTGGTGGTTCAGGGGATACAGAGTGAGGTGAACTGGGTTCGAATCGCAGCGATGGCGAATTTCACACCACAGTGCTGGTATAAAATATCCTCAATGGTAGATGGATTATGAGTTAGAGTCGCCTCGCTAACAGGCGGACCGCGGTTGTCCTCTTCGTTTAACGCAAATGTGGGTTAGTTCCATTGAAAAGTCCTCCACGAAGGCAAGGTTTCTCCCAATAATTGTATCAAGAGTTTCCCTGTCTTCTGGGTTGCGTTCAAAATGACAAGGCTGTGGAGTTGAACTATGGTAGTCGTAAACCCAAAATTGGGTCCCACTTTTGGGTCGGCTGTTCAACGACGGGTATAAAAAAACCGACAAGTAAAGCATCGAGACTCGTGATGATTGGACTCATAATTTAATAGTCATATGGGTTTTATTTATGAAAAATGCGAGTATTATGAAAATTGTTCATACTCTTCTTGTAAGTTAAATTAAGCAAACCACCTTAGATGCTTTCGTAATGTTTGAACGGTCACAAATTAGATATTTAGTTGAAAACAATGCCTTCATAAAAAGAACGTCTAGTAAAATTAGATTTTTTTTCTTCCTTCGGAGAAACCGCTGCACAAGATATTTTTACATATGTCCTCATACATGAAAATAATAATAATCTGCTGTGATTGGAAGTTGTGAGTTTTGCTATTTTTGTGACTGCAGACGTGTTTTGTGCAATTGTATAGACTATGGTTAATGAATTTACATAGAAAAAAAAGAGTTAAAAAAAAATGGCGTTCACAAACGAAAGTAAAAGTAATGCAGATGATTTTTCAGATTATGAACACATATAAAGACTCATATTTAACTTTTTTCATTTGCCCGAGATCATTTGGAATAGTCAACTGATGGTAAATTAAATAGTTTTTACACATGAAAAAAATTTCAACTTTAAATTTGCCCATTTATGTTTTGATTTAGTTCCTTGTACTTATTAAAAAATGTTGCATTTTCTTCAAAATAATTGGTAAGGGTTAACAAACGGCGAACAAAAATTGAAATCAAAAGTGTTTTGAGACAGTTTTTTCGAACTTTTAATGAAATGAACGAACATGAAAACACTTTGTTGCCGTTTAATGACTGAGGCATGGGATTAACGAGAGTAGCCTCGGAAGAATGCTTTCTTTCCATCCGTTCTATTGATGGTTAACCATCCTTAGCTGTAGACCAACTTCTGATCATTATTCTGCTGCCATCGAAAGAGCATAAAGATTTCTAAAAGTTTTTTTTTCCATGTGTGTGTGACGATGAGATAGAAAGACATGCGTCCATTTTGGTGCCTTTTGGACGACGAATAAAAACAAATTGAATTCATGATGCCCCTCTGTAAACCCCGTGACCACAATTCAGGCAACGTCTCATTATCGCCATTTTCTTGCCTATTTGATTAGCGCTCTTCATTGGGTCAGTTTTTTTTTTCTCGAATGAATGCTTCTTAACGCAGAGTCGTTTTTAATGGAGCTCCTACTTTTGGAAGGAAAAAAAAAACCCTTTTAGCATTGTTTTTGACAATTTTCAAGAATCATGAAATTTTGAATCATGTAAAAGGAATGGCGTTTTCATACGCTACGAGCTGACAATACTCCGAAATAGATTGGGGTTGAATTGATTGTGAAAACGTTGAATAGAACTATGCGTACCGTGACTTTTTGCATAATTCGTAGGGAAAATCAACATGGTAACGGAAAAATCTCATTTTGAAAAAAAAAGGGAAAATGAAGCACTTTTTTTTTATCTCAATCCATTCAGTATTAAAGATTAGATCGGAAAATATACCTTTCAGATTGCACTTACACGCGTAATAAGTGTACATATGTTGGGGCTATCTGAGTGAACGAGATACTCTTTGAATCAACTTGATTCTATGTAAATTCTTTATCATTACGGGGCAATTCCATATGTGACGGAATGACATTTTGACTTGCATGATGACAATTAATTGAAGTTTCTATGCATCTAATTTAAAATAAATATGATTTTTTCTCATGCATATCATTATTATTGGTATAATGTGATTCATAAACTAAAAAAAAAGAATTTTGTATTTTTTTTATTTTTAATTTTATGAACTTTTTACTTGTGTGACGGAATGACATTTTGGCAACCAAGCTTTCGGCATGCCGCTTAGAACTGGTAGTTTCTGTGAATTTTGCAACTATTATTTTCCTGAACTATTTTTTACTTTTAGTATAATGTGTAAGCAATGTAAATTGTGAATTTGGAAAATTAACCTCAGGTTGGTTAGCAGTTATTAACATCTATTTGCTGTGACGGAATGACCGTGACGGAATGACAAAAAGTTTAGTGGAAGAAAGTC
>NC_092210.1:90007708-90011970 GCF_043381705.1 Parasteatoda tepidariorum | reverse complement strand
TATATATATATAAAGTTTACTAAAGTAATTTCACTTTCTGGAAACATTTGGCCAAAAATAAAATCTTAAAAAAGTGTGAAATTTACAGCAGTTGAGGATAAATTCTATTTCAGAGTTGGATCAACCGAAACTAATCATCTTTTAAAGCTTTGTTTCTAACAAAGAAAAAAAAACTTCATTTGTAATGAAAATATGAAGGCAATGCAAAATTAATTGTATGTAGCATATTAAAAGTAATTTTTGAAAGGGGTAAATGATCAATGAATGCCTGATCGAGTCGCACATTTTAAGGGATTTGAATAGAATATAGGATTTATTCAATGTTCGAGTGATGAATATGATAAGAAGAATAAAGCTGCTTACTTCAATCAAACAAAAGGTTTCGTCCAGAGTATTCCAAAAGTCTTCGAAATGTTTTGATGCGTCCACCAACACCAGAAATCCCCTAGAAGCTATCTCTTTCCTAAAAAATGTCCAATTCTTTTTTAATAATCAATCAATCCGTTACACTGCATAATTTTTAATAACAACAGTTGGTGAAGAAAAAAAATAGCTTTTTAATAGGCGTTGAAATATGAAATTTTCAAATAAGTGAAATGAGGGAGAGACAGAGGAGAAAAATTCAGCTCATCTTCATTTAATTTTCAAATATAAACTGATGATGGATACAAGTGAAATAGGATACACAAGGGGTGCTCAACCAGCGGACCACATGCGATCCGCGGGTGCCTATGAACGCAATGAATTTTTTTTCTTCGAAACATACTGAATTTTATTTTGTACTATAATGGATTTGCTTAATTTATTTTTAAATAAATTCAATTAATTGAAATTATTTAATTTTCTGCTAATTTGTTATTAAGTTTACTGATAAAGAAAACTTATTATCATATTTGCTGCTAACATGAGTAAATATGAATGCGGCCCTTCGTTAATCTACCTGCTGTGCAAGTGGCCCTTCATTAAAAAAGGTTGCGCACACCTAGAATACACCATCAGAATTCGAGATACAAAATGTGGAGATTCATTTTTTCTGACCAAATTATAACAATTCTGCCAACAGCAATTTTTAAAATTTTGCATTCAACCCTATTAATCTCTGTTCTCGTGCATTTAACATTAAAAGATTTTTTTTTAGCCTCATTCATATCAATCTGCCTAGACTGTGATGAAACTAAATTTTAAAAATTTCTCGCATATTTTATAGTTTTGGAGAAAAATCCACAGGTGTTCTAAAATTTCTCATCTAATTATTAAAACCCTACTTATCACCTTTTTTGAAAATGGTAAAATTGCGTGGTAAAATGTGTTTCACAATGGTGATAAATTTTTGTGGTAAATAGTGCGTAATTTTTTAAACTTCTGTGAGTTTAATAAAATACCTAATTGGATTTGCATCAATGACTGATAGTTCCGTAACGTTTGGAATTGAGCTTCACGTGTAATGAATGTTTAATGACAATTAATTCGTCTCAAATCGATTGGCCCCCCGAGGGATTTCCTTAGAGAAACGGTATTTGGAAGGGGGGAAAAAATGGGGCTCAATCACCGAATAAAATCAATCCTCTCATATTCCGGTCAAAAAACAACTAACTAAATCAGAATAAAAAATCAATCGTCTTATGTTCTGGTCAAAAAATAATTCATTAAATAAAAATAAAATCTATCGTTCTGGTCACAAAATAACAAGTAAATAAGAATATTTAAAACTAATTAAGTACATTAATTGTTTTATATTCCAGCAAAAAATAACTAGGAATAAAAATATTTTATTGCACAAATAAATGAAATAAAGTTCGTACAAGAAAAGTTTCGGAAAACAATTCCAGCGTAATTTAAATAAAAAAAAGAATCAACTATTAAAAATGTAAACTCTGCAGAAATAATCAATGTTAAATGAACCGTTAGAACAATATGCAGTCTTAGCCGGGCAAGGCGGTGGTTGTTATTATTGAGCCATTGGTTAAAAGGCTTGAACGTACTCAATTATTAGTGCAAGTTAAAAAATCAGGCACAAAAACATACTACAGTGATCCTTCAAGGAACCAAAATTTTGGTTCATTATAACCGGTATTTCACTCTATTCGTACTGCAAACAATTTCAACTCATTTTTCCGAACTGCTCCCTTTTATGACACATTATTTAAATAAATGACTCATAAAAAGACATACAAAAATGATTAAAAAACAATAGGTAGCAACAAAAAATGTGTTACATACCACCTCAATAGATGGTTTCAAAAATCTGTATATGTATTTTATGAAGAAATTTCACAATTACGATCACGAAAAATGAAATATTTTTACGAAAAATAAAAAAAAATATCAGTCGAAAATGCTCATAATAACCAATTTTCTCTCTTCTTTTGTTTCACTATATTCACAAAAAATAATATAATATGAGTATAGAAAGGCAATGGAGCGACCATTTCGTTCACTATATCCGGTTCACTATAAATCATGTTCACTATAGCGGGGTTTGACCTCAATTTTTCGACGTGTCAGGGTACCTATAACAAATCAGCAGTTTTTTAAAAATAAAAAGCTTTAAAAAAAAAATAAATGGTCAAGAGAATGGAGAGTCAAATTTTCGAATTATTTTTAAACTTACCGACTAATTGTACAGAAATGAACAAAAACAATATTACTTTCAACCGCGTCGAAACTATTGAAGCCACCCTAATTTGATTTTTCAAAGAAAATCAATAATTTAACTAATAGTTATTTTTTGCAATAATTGAGTAACTTTTTATGATTGTCAATGCCTAGATATGGGAGGTAACATTAAGAAGAGGTCTCGGGGAATAGGAGTGACCCAGGTTCGAATCCCGGGGATGATGGCTGATGGACACGAATTCTGGCTCAAAGATAATCTCACAGATGGGCGGATCAGGGGTAAGTGGCGGGTGGGAAGTGCTTCATAGCATCCCGTCGAGCTAACCGCGAGAGCTTTTTTGTGAAGGTCAGTTCCATCCAAAAGTCTATTTCTTTTTGGTATAAATTCATTGCTTAAAGACATATTTCATGTTTTGACCCAATCCATCAACGTCTTTGCAAGACTGAAAGAAAGTAGGGAGGGAAAAATGGTTTTGCATAGATAATTGCATATTAGAAACAGAGGGGAAAAAAGAATATAAATGTATACATTCATTTTACACACACACACACACCCATACAAAAAGAACAATCCCTAAGGAAGGAAGGTAATTTATTTTGATGGATTGAAAGGCTTGTTTTACATTTTACTCAGAAGCCAGAGGTGAATTCCTTTGAAGAAAAATAAAAATAGCGGCAAAGGGAAACCACTGAGAATAAAATGAATAGAATTACGTATTTTTTCATACTTCCTGTTTCGATTTTTTTCCTTCACACTAGATGGGGATTTTTAGTATCTGTTACAAACTGATACAACTAGGTATCAGTTACAAAACCTGATATTTTAAATATCAGATTCATTTTTTAGAGACATATCAGATACAAAGCGTCGAAGTTCAGAGTCATTGTTTTTATTATCACTGCGGGTTCCTACACTGAAACAAAACAAAAAATAGATAGCATAACATAAATTTTTTTTTCGTTAAAAAAATACGATAGAAGTAATTTTTAATGAGTGCGAAGGGACTGCAAAATTTGTTTGTAAAAATAATAGAAATATAGTACTTAAATTATTTCTGTTTAGTATGAAAGATGTAGAATAACTTAACTGTATATTTTTTTTTTCCATTGTTCTCTGAAAAACATTGTCAACATCAAAAAGATTTGCAACTTATGCTAATACCAGCAAAGCCTGCGATAGGAAATCATAGCCAATTTATAAGGTGTTTATTCAGTGGCGCCATCTATGGCCGAAAATACGACTTCAGCCACTCACAGATCGTTTTACAGGGAGGACCCATTTCTACGTCATTCATCCACGGGTCGTAAGTTTGATCTGAATCAGAGTACGATCCGATTCTGAACCCCAGAGGTATTTTGCTTCTATTTTATAACCGTCATAGAACAGCCGATCGAATTTTCCATTTACGACAACTAACTCCGTATCCTAATAATTTTGAATTCAATCCAGAAGACATGGGATCTCGTGGATCAAGTATTGGGAGACATTTGCCTTCGTGGAGGACCCTTAGAGAGAACTAACAAGTATTTGAGGGGCATGGAGAAGAAAACCACGAAAATCTCCCATGGTTAGCCTGACGGAAAGGGGACTCTAACCCATAATTCGTCTACCACTGAGGTCATTTTACGTCTCATTATATATATAT
>NC_092210.1:89990760-90007467 GCF_043381705.1 Parasteatoda tepidariorum | reverse complement strand
ATATATATATATGTATATATATAAACTCAGTGGAGCGACAGGGGCCATAGAAGGCCAAGGTCTACTCTGGTCAGCCGAACGCGGAACCGATAGTGTTTAGTTCCCAAGCATGCTTGGTACTCCTATCGTAATATTTATCGATAAATATTTCTAATTTCCTCAAAATGTAATAGATAACAAAAAAAACAGTAACTGAAATTTCTTTTTTTTTTTTTTTCTTTTTTTTTGAACTTTCGCCTTTTTACATTTGCTGGAACGATCCGTTACATGGAAAACTGTGAAAACTTCCACCAACCCTCCCCATACCAAAAATTTCCAGGCCGGACGGCACGAAAATTCTAGCCCATAACTTAATATTTTGACACGCAAATGGATACTTTGAAATATCATGAAAGAATTAAATAAGTATATTCACCAAAAAACTGGAGCGGAAATATATAGCTGCTTAGAAAAAAAAAAAAAAACATGAAAGTGTTTGAAACAATGGTGTCCATTCTGAAAACGTTAAGAACTTATTTGTTTGATGACGTACTCGGGAATGGAGTGGAAGTAGAGGAAAAGTTGCGCCAAATGACAGGAAGACAAGTTGTTATCTTTAATGGCATCACTTGAAATAACCACACAAGAACGGCCCTTCAGATCTCTGCAACCTGTAAAAAAAAAAACATTTCTTTTTACCGACAAAGTTATGAAAAATAGTTCCTTCGTAATTTACATTAAGTGGTGAATTTTTTTCAAAGAATAGGGATGAAACACATATATCATAATTTACATCAAGGAATAATCAAATCGAGAGGAAATTAACAACTTTGCTTCTTAGCAAATTTAAAGAAAATTTTAATTAAAGGAGGGTATCTGCTACATTTTAGATTTTCAAATTCATGACTTTTCACGACTTATTGCTAGAACATTTCATGACTTAACGAAGTGACTATTTCCTCCAGACAAAAATAGAATAATAAATTTAAAAAAGCATTATAATAACACGAATTGAAATGATAGGTTTTACCAAAAACTGTTATACTCTGCCTCTTCATATTTATAGATTTTAAATTTAAGAAACAGAGTAATGAAAGAATTGAAGCAATAAAGTAAGTGAAAAAAATACAAAAGAAAAAAAGCAGAATTCAGGCAGAATTACATTCTAAAGATACTTTTCTTGTTCATCGGAAAAGAAAGAAATACTCCTGATTTTCTGTACTCATTTCCAAATAAAAAAAATTCGCCAATGACTGACTTGCTTCAGTTAGAATTTTAAATTGAAAAAACAAATAAAAATTCTGAAATCACAGAAGTTTCAAAGATAATTCGCTCCAGAAATGACGTTCTTTCCTCCAGTTTTTGAAAGAACACCATCATTTTTAAAGAAAATGATAAAAACATTTTATATTTCAATAAATTATGACTGAGTGGGGATTTTGTTACACATTCAGATATTTGGAACATCATAAGATTGGGGGGGGGTCAAATTCCCCAGGTTCGAANCCATTTTAAAAATTTGATTTTTCGGCGACCTAAATCCATGACCTTTTTTTTTTTAAAAAAAAAAAGTTTAAATCATGACGTTTCATGATACATTTTGTTCAATACCGAAATTCATGACTTACCACGATTTCTAATGAATTGCCAGGAGCGCAGATACCTTGTATATACACTTGAAAAGGTGTAGTTACATCTAAATAAAGTGAACATTCCTGAATATTTTCCTTTCAAAAACGCTAACGTTGACGTACTTTGAATGCCGGCAATAGATTGTTTATTATCCAGTAAGAATGGACCCGAGTTCGTAATTGTTTTATCTATATATCTACTAAAACAAAAGTTCTACACAACAAAATGATGTGTGTTTTTAGTTGCGCATTAAAGATATTAATACTTTAAATTTTAAACATACATCATTATTATTATATAATTCTATAATATTTAATTTTCATTCGTTTCTGTTCTGTTAAGATTAATTCGAAGCCGTTTTAATATTTTAATGGTACTTTGCGCATGTTTGATTAATATTTGATTTCATTTCAACAATGAATGCATCCTAAATGAACTTTTTTAAATTGTATCATAAAAATAATTTTACAGACTTCAATGTGTATTATATCTTATTGTTATTATTGAAACTGTTGTGTCACTGAACACCGAAAGGGGGGGTATCAATTTAACCGCTTCCCTTAACAATTTTTTGGAGAAAAAAATGCAAAAAAATCAACTTATTTTTTCATTTTATTAATAAATACAAGGAACTAAAACAAAACATCATACACAAGTTTTAAGCTGAAATTTTATTTTATCTTTTATGCGTAAAAAACATTTATTTTACCATCACTTAACTATCTCGGGCATCACTTAGATAGTTTTTAAAACAAGGGACAATACAAAAGGGATACTTTTCACAACTCATCGAAGTGATTTTTTTAACTGTAAATTCAGCAATGCGCACAAAACGCAATCCAACAACTCCCAAACAAAACTTTGCAAACTTCCAATCACAGCAAATTATTATTATTTTTCTGTTTGTTTAATTCTGGCCGAGTAAAAACGTGATGAAACAAAACGTACTGACAAATTGTGCTAAGCCCGAGTTTTCTCGGGATAATAACCAATATTTACAAATCCGAATTAACTCGGGATAATCAAGGAAGCGGTAAACACTAAAAGCAGTGCAAAGGAACATTTTTGATATAGTTTTACAGTGAACAGAAGAAAGAATCTGAGCACAATATAATGGGGGGAATAGCCGCTCTTTATCGCCTGCAATATCTCCTCGAGGGAAAAACTTTTCTCATCCCTTCTATCTTTCCCTATAAAGAATTCTAATGAGGGAGAAAGGAACTCAGGTAGGGAGGAACAACTTTTGATGTCCCTGAAAAGATCTGGGGGGGAGGGAGAGAAATGTCAATATTACCTGGGTAGAATGTCACTCCTATTTCCGCAGACAAGAGTAAATATAACAGGGAGGGAATCAAAAAATCGATAACAGCAAAAAAGAAAAGAAGGTAGGGATTTTTAGACATTTTTCCACCGTTTCTTTATTTTCAATCGATTCAAATGTGTTTGGCTGTAGATTTTTTCAAAATAATATTAAAATTCGTTAAATTTCTTTTAAAAAAACATATTATAAGGCAGTTATTTTAGTTTCACGGAGTCCTAATTACCATTTCACTATCACAGACTTACTAATTTATCGCGCATGAGTCGAATATTTTTGTCAAATAATTAAAGTAATGGTAAATTTTAATATTTTACAAATGAGTTAGAACAATGGTGACTACCACCACATATAGGAACAGAAACCATTTCACTAGAATAAAAAAATACAGCAAAATAGAAAGAATAAAAATATAAATGAAAAGCACCAACAACATGACAGCACTGCACTGTCAGCATTACCATGCAGTCAGAGCAGAAGCAGTTTCTTCATTCGGTGGCAAAATAACACAGACAAGTATGTCCCAGAGAGAGTAATAAAGCAAGCCAGTCGAAGAAAACTAAGATACAGGAATTGGAAGTAAACATATTCAACTGGTGAAAATCTCGATTTCTCGGATGTAAGTCAAATGTCACATGTTCGACATATGAAAAAAAATGAATTTATATGCCAAAATGGAAAACCATAAAACTACAAAAAAAATATCTGAAGTTATTAGTTTGGGGAGAAAGAACAAATGAAATCAAGGTAATCGATTGGAAATATATAGGCGATTACGTTTCAAGGTGTGTTTCTTTCCTTCTCAAGTTTAATATTGTTCCATTTTGTGTTCGTGTATATATACATACATTACAATTATTCGAGGACAACTCACGATGGTCAAAATTTACCACAATTAAGCGATTTAACCCGCAAAAAACACTCGATCCAGAGTATCTATATAAATGCAGTTTTAATGGATACTAAATATGTTTATTTTACCTATAATTGGCATTGATTAAAATTGTTCCAACTGCCATGAAACAAAAAGAGACTATTACCAATTTACCATTTTATTTTATATTTTATTACCGTCGTTGAACAGCCGACCCAATTTTTTTGGGGGTTTATGACTACTTATGTTCAACTCCGTAGCCTTGTCATTTTTGAACCCAATCCAGAAGACAAGGGAACTCCTGGATCAAGTATTGGGAGAAATTTGCTTTCCTAGAAGACTTTTTCATTGAACTAACCATAACCATCTAGAAGTGAGGAGGCCGTGACCGCAGTTGTATTCGATTAGTCATCCATATCGTGGAACGCCAATCTTTCTTTGAATATATATATATTTTTTGAATTTGACCATTTAATCTGACCATCTAATATGTTCTTTTGCCCACTTAACTCGTTTCGGTCAGAAAATCAATGGAAGCAAGTAATCTGGAACGATGAGAGTAAAATATCACTCTTTGGTAGTGATGGTAGAAAATACGTGAGACGTAGAGTAGGTGAAGCACTTCATCCTGATTGCATTGAAGCAACTACAAAAAACCCAACAAATGTCATGATTTGGGCATGTATGTCTGCAGATGGTATGGACCGAATTCAAGTGATTGATGGCATCCTGAATGCCAAAAAATACATCGAAACTGTCCTGAAACCAAAATTGATACCTTCCATCAGGGATCTCTTCCCCAACAACACGCCATTTATTTTTCAGCAGGATTCAGCTCCATGCCACACAGCAAAAGTATGCAAAGCATGGTTTCAAAATAAAGGCATGGATATATTATCTTGGCCAGGAAACAACCCTGATCTCAATTCTATTGAAAATTTGTGGCGACGTTCGAAAATTTCTGTGCGAAAAAAACGTCCATCCAATAAAAGACAACTTAATGAAGCTATAATTGATTCTTGGCACCATGTGATTACGAAAGATGAACTCCAAACACTTGTTCACTCGATGAAAAGACGCTGTGAAGCTGTCTTAAAAAAATAAGGGTTATCCTACTAAGTATTGATTGTGTAAGATAGATCTTACTATTAGTTGCATAACTTTTTTTGTAATACAGATTTTGTAATACTGTATTTATTATTAAATTTTACATTAAATTACCTTCAATTTGATATATAAACGTTTGTATTTAAGTGAAAAATAATATATTCTTCAAGCACACAAAGTTGAAAAACATGAAACTTTCAAAAAATGTCCGCACTTTTGGCCACCACTGTATATATAATTTAAGGAAAAGATCTTTAATGTATTTAACTGTATTCATTTTTTTTTCTATTTTTCTTATGTATTCTATGTAATTTAAAAATAGTAGTAATGTTGGATTTTAGCTTAAAAGCTAGAATAAATGCTAGCCTTCATCTGTTACTTATTTATCAGTAAATATTTATGAACGCGCACCCCCCCCCCCAAGTAGGTANGCCCCCCCCCCCCCAAGTAGGTATCGACGGAATTGATGACTGCCTCCTCCTTTCTAGATGGTTATGAACTAACCCGCATTCGCGTTACATGGAGACCACGATAACCTCCCACGGTTACCCTGACGGCAAAGGGACTCCAAGCCATGACACTGAGGATATTTCACGTCAGTAATGTGGTCGGTGCAAGTCGGATGCAGATTCGTATCGACCAGCCATCGGTGGGATTCAAACCCGGATCACCTCAATTGAAGGCTCTATCCCCTGAGTCATCGCTGCTTAATCAAGTACCATGGGTATTCATAAAAGTGAAGTCGATTGCATTTATGTTTTTTTTAGTACCATTTCTGAATTAAATTTTTCCAATTGTTATATTGAAATCAGTACTTATTACCAAAATTAATTAAGCATCAGTGGCTATAATAATAGTACGGCGAATTTTTGCTTTTTCCTTTAAGCGAATTAGTATCATTTCTGTATTATTTATTTTTTTAGTACATAGTTTATTTTTTTATTCCAGTTGGTAATTTAATGAAGCATCATAGATTTCAACAACAGATGGCTATTTACTATACTTCTCCAAAATGAATTAGTATCATTCCTCCCTTAATTTTGCTTCCCAGGATAAATATTTTTCTTTAAATACCGTCTTCAAATTAGTAATTAGTTTCATACAAATACGTTTCAAACGCACAATTAAAAAAATAATCACGCGGTTTCAAATTAATTAAGGAATACTAGTTTGGTGACGTAGTCCCCTCATGCTACCACGCTGGCATAACAGTTAAAAACAATTATTGCAATCCATGACATTTCATGTTGTGGCGTTTATCAAAGTGTATGAAGTTCAAAAAAAAATAAATTCTATCTTACCGGGTATGAAAGCTATTTGAGAATGAAGGAGGTCGGGATCCACCTGATTGACGGTGGCCGGTTGAGTCAGAATGTGTTCGCAATATCCGTCATCAATGTCCTCCTCACCGAACAAATGACTGATGGAAGCTGAAAAGAAAAATACTCACTAGAATGTTGTTCACAGTGTGAAATATATGTAATGACAGTAAGAATATCTTGATTTATAAAGTAAAATAAAAATCTGTTCCTTCATCAAACACAAATATTATTTTATACAGGTCCTTATGAGCTTCTACAAGATGAGCAAATTGGCTTCTAGAAGATTTTGGAATTTTTTAAGGAGCATAAATAAGGAGGAGATAGATATAATGATAAGCCAGATTGGTGTTGTAGTTCATTTACGTCACACTAGAGCTGCACAATGGGCAATTGGCGACGGTCTGGGAAACATCCCTGAGAATGATCCGAAGACATGCCATCACAATTTTGATCTTCTGCAGAGGGGATGGCAACCCCCGCTTCGGTAGCCCGACAACCTGCAAGCGAAGTCGAGCCCTTTATGATAGACCAGTATAACGAGGACTCGTACCGCACACCCTCTGTCCCTACGCAGACTGATCCAAGTGGTCACCCATTCGGACACTGACAGCAGCCAGTGATGCTCGACTTCGGTGATCTGCGGTGTCTTAACGATCAGCCCACTGCAGGTCCTTATGAGAGCCTCTTAATGGTATACCTAAAAAAATACACGCATTTTTATACTTCTGTTTAGGATCCCATCTTTTACCTTCTCTGCTCGATTGTGAACAAAAAATCTGAGAAATTGAAGAAAATTATTCATGAATTCAGTATCGGAGCTTTTCCCAATAATTAACGTTTAGATCACCCTTAAAAATGCATATGAACACTCGTCCTGGTATTAACTTGTTCATTCACACCATTTTTGGTGGTCACCATGTTCAACACCCCAGTTTTAACAAATGTAGTATTTTTTAAACTTTTTCGAAAATTGAGAATTCTTAACTAGTGAAAGAAAATAGTGACATCATCTCCAGCCCTAATGGAAGGGTACCAGTTTGTCAAGGAAGGCCTTTTCTTGTCACCATAATGGTCACGAGCCTTGACCTTTGTGACACCCAGGCGGGAATGCTTTCGATTGACATTACGAATACAAATTATACTAAACACTACATTTTAATATTTATGCATAGTTCGTTCATCAGAAGTTGGCACATGGCTCCACCTCCTCGCATGCAGAGTTCATTTAAGCACGGGGAGTAACAGGAGAAACGTCACCGAGCTTGAAATTGAGACAACCCTTATTGCTCACCAAACGCAAACAGTGAATTCTTTTTCAGTCACTTCCTTCGCTTTATCATCTACTATTATACCCTTCTTTACTCAAGCTAATTAAATATAGTGCAGCAAAATGTCTCGAAAAAGGACAAACTATATCCTCAAAAGAGGGAAATATCAATACATTTATGAAATATTTAATGTTAAAAAAAATGCACATGAAGAGTGCAAAATGAATATTTTTGTCAAATAGCAAACCGTGTTCAGGATTGTTCACACATCCTTCCATCAAAATTAGCAAAATTGTATCGTCAGATACCACGTAATGAAAGCGGAGGCAAATCCTGGCGAACGAACTATAAATAACGTTTTCTAAAATTTAGGCATTGATTTTTTGAACATAAAATGCATCTTTACTTAAAAGTAGAAAACTAAATAGTGTTGTATATTTTTAAATAGTATCGGCCATCAATTATAATATGGAAAGCGAAGAATTACGTGCAAACGATTATTAGCAAACGATTTTTTATTCGACATTTTTTTCTACCAAACAAAGGTCTACAGGTTAATCCAAAAAGAACAATCAGACAGGTTTTTTGATCAGTTTTTCAAGTGCTAAAATGGCTTTGTTAGCCCTGAATAGAAAGAGCGATCTTTTTTTTTTTAAATGGTAAAATGGGTTAATACTCTTTTACTTATCAATTGCTATATTATACTTTCATATAATGTAATAAATGTTAAAGGTAGAAATTCTTAATAGAAAATAAAAAAAATATTAAATTGAAAGCAGTGGTGTCAGGCGAAGGACAAGTGAGCAAACGATCTATTAAGGGTGCACAACCTGGGATCCGCTGTGGCACATGAACATATAAAAATAAACTATAATAAAAAAATTTTGAAACAAATAAAGAAAGAAAAAAAATCGAAATTTTTGAAGTTTTTGACTCACCAAATCTAAATCAATGTAGTTTTTCGATAGCTATTTTTTCGGAGGCAATAAATTTCCACAGTTTTAAAACTCTCGATTTTTTTTATAGTACTACCAAATTACGATGAGTAAATTTCGAATTTTAGTAATCACTTTTGAAGCTCTTTATTTGAGTCCGATTCATAGTGACTTCTCGATGTGACTTTTCGGAAGTTATTGTACGATTTCCGCTTAAAATACTGCTCTTTTTAATACGATGTTATAACGACTATATGATATAACGACGATGTTATAACGATGTTATAACGTGCAAATAACTTTTGATGTACTTTATTTGTTTCAATTTTATCGTAAATCCAAACTATTTTTAACTTTGTTTTTTTCGGTATTTCCACGTGATTTTGAAAATACCGACATTTTTAATATGTATTAATACGACACTCAAATCTAGAGCTTTATCACTCATATAATGAACACCACATAATTAGTTTTATTTAACGACAAAGAATAAAATGGGCAGGCCACGTTATCAGAAGGGACGGAGACCGTAAGACAAAGAGAGTTTTCAATGCCAGACCAGTTGGCACACGAAAAAGAGGCAGGCCGAATTTGAGATGGATAGCTGGCCTAGAAAAAGACCTTTTGGTCTTAAAAACTAAAAAACACTACCAGGAAAAAAGTTAGGAATCCGGAAAAACTTCTTGAGAGGGCCAAAGCCCACCCTGGGCTGTCGAGCCATTGATGGTGATGATGATTAATACCACACTCTAGTCGTACCTTTAAATATGAGCTTTATTTGTGCCGATTTCATGCCAAATCTTAGAGATTTCAACAACTAGACTTATGTACCGGGTTTTGAATAGCCTGATATTTTTAATCCGGTATTATAACGGTTTCTAATCAGGCGTTGCTTTTGACGTGACTTTCTTTGCGCTGATTTCATCCTCAATGTATGTTACATTTAAACAATTCGTTTTTAATGCAATATTATAACACAACGCGAAATTCTAATGTGAGTTTTAAACTGGTTACTATGTTTGAGTTTTGTTTCTAATTCTTGGTAGCTTAAAAAGTACTTAAAAAAACCGTTTTAAAGTTTAACATTCATAAAATCTCTTTTAATTTACTAAATTGAAATATTCTTAAGTTAAAAATATACTGAACTTAATCTCCACCGAATGCTGAATCCTATTTTGAGAAATAATTCATTTGTTTTATTTTAAATCAGTTTATTCCCTGTACAATTTCCTTAATTAAAATATTTAATTTGCATTTATGAGACTAAATAAAATATTTATAGCTTCTTATTTTTAGCTTTCATTCAAGAACATTACTGTTAATTTATTTTAATATAAGTTTTTGTGTTACATGACGTAATAAAAAAAATCCTCATTTTTGCGATTTTTTATTTTTATTTAATGAGAAGGAAATTTTGAAGGGAGAATAAATTCTACGAATTCAATAATGAATAAAATATTGCATTTAAATACCAATTCTATCCGTCCCCACATCTTTACCGTCGCTAATGGTATTATACCGCAGGATGATTTTAAACAGGATTACAGGATATTTCCCAAATCGTCGCCACTACCAGCACTACCTAAATAAAGTAATACTGTTTGTTCTATCACTTCCCGAAGCTGTACATCAGGATAAAATTCGTAGTCGAATTTTATTATTTTATAACATGGTGTGTAGCCAAATCTTTCAACAAAAAATAAGCACCTTTTAAGTAGTACTTTTCAAGCATATATTTTTAAGCACTATATTAACAAAATATTAAAAAAAAAAAAACATTTTTAAGCACTATATTAACAAAATACAAAATAATTTTCAGACTTTACATGATCCTGATAAAATAACTAGTTTCTGACAAAGAATTCCTTTCTTGATTATATTAGCCATTAAAAAATGATCGAGAGATTTTTCGGTTCGATATCAGAGGTTGGAAAATGAAGTCTGTAATTGAGAATATCTTGCAAAATGCAGCAGAGTTGCACACGAGAGTGCAATAATCTCACCGAACACAGCTTAGATGACGCACACGCAAACATTTCATCAAACAAGAAAAATGATGGGCACATTCATACGCTATAAACTGACGGTATAGATTGTGGTTGAATGAATTGTGAAAACGTTGAGAAAAAAAAAACGCTCTTGCATAATACGTGGCGAAAATCGACAGGGTAAAGAAGAAAAAAATCTCATTTTCCCAAAGGAAAAAATAAGCACCTTTCAAAAACACGCAATGAAGAAAGCACCTTTAAGGGCTTTTAAAAAACTAAAACCGGAAATAAGCACCTTTAAAAACGCTACGCACCCTATATAAGCTTTTTCAAAATAATACTTTCATATTAAACGGTGCATTCAGAACAATTTTTGACCCAATGATCGGATTTTTAAGTGTAAAGACTCAATCTTGATGGTTTGAGAGTTACGAAATAAATATGCTAAATAATAAATGAAGACGATATTTTGAGAAATAAAATCACAGTTGAGTATTTCCTACCATTCAATTAATCTAAGAATAAAAAGAAATCCAGAAATTGTTTCGGTAAAATCAAACAAATTACAATAACGGAGGAAAATTATGTTGTTTTCTTTTTACTAGTGTTAAAGGAAAAAGGAAAACATATCATCCACGCAATTATTTTCTGAATAAATATGAAAGAAACGACGGAAAAAAATGATTCAAATAATAATGGAAATCAAATGAAGCATTCTATTAAAAGTGAATAACCTTGAGATGAAAAACAATTTGTTTTGCTCACTTCTTTAAAGATTCCGTTTTCTTGATATTTTTTTTTCTTCTTCTGTGCTTAACAAACATTTGATGAATGAATTATTTGACAGTACAAAACTCTTGAATGGAATTTTCACTTTAAAAGCTATGCGTGGTGATTCATTTTAAACTTCACATCTCTATTTACTGTTGAAGCCGATTGTAGTGTATCTACCACTACAAAAATATAAATCGAGTCTATGGTGGGGTGCCTTTTCATAAATGAAGGTTGACCCCCACATGATGTGAACAACTTTGATGGATGGTAACTGCGACCTCCCCAGGCTTCTCAGTCTCGATCACACACAACGTATACACTCGACTGCTAAAGATCGTGAACTTAATACAGCTCTCACGATCAGCACTCAAGAAGTACGGTGATCGTAACACAGCTCTCCCGTCTTCGCACAAAACAGCAATGAATCAACTAGTGTTATCCTATTCATCGAATTCTATCACAGCTATAATTCTGGTGGGGGAGTACTGTAGTGTATCTACCGCTACAAAAATACAATTCCAATTCACAAGACGTGTTTCTAGGGTGGTGTTCATAGATGAAGGTTGTCGTTAACATTTTCCACATCGATGAAAACTGATTTCGATGATGCAGGACCCCAAAGGAAAGAAATAACGCCCACAATTTCACCGTCAGCAACAACTGGTCGCAAAGACATAATTGATGAGCGCGTCGTAAGCATGCAACGGTCGTGAGCACAAGCCGTGGTGGCCTTCCAATAAGGTTCGAATAACAGCGAGATTTATAACCCCATTCAACTAATTAAAAACAGATTATTGTATTTCATTAACTTTAAAATATTAGTGCTTGAAAATCTGACCAACATGATAAAAGTTATATAGGAATATATATATTTTTTTTATAATTGTATTTGTTGGTATACAGTTTTAGTTTCTAAAATAAGTTTGTAAAAAAATAGAATTGGGTGATAAAAATTGTTTAGTTCCCCATCACTGTTGTATCCAATCATTTTTTTTTCCTTAAAAAAACCACAACTTGAATTACTTCACTAAATTTATAAAAGTGAAACATTTTTGAAGAAAAAAAAATTATTCAGTTATCAAATTTAAATTTCATTTTCTGACGGTACAAAAAACTTAGATAATAGTAACATACAATGGAGTACCTTTCAAATTTGAAATATAAACAAATAACATTTTCATATACAGTCAAACCCTGCTATAATGAACATTCAGGGGACTGAAATTTTGATTCACTATAACCGGGACTTCACTATAACCGTTACGGAAACAATTTAAACTAATCGTTCCTAACTCCCCCCTTTTATGACACATTATTTAAATAAATGACCGAAAAATAATACGTAGTAACAAAAATGTGTTCACTTTTATTACTTTTCGTCTTGCGTAGGAGAAAAATGAGTCATCTTCAGCCGATGAGCAGTCCTCAACATCAGATATGGAAAAACACTCTCCGATAATTTTTCCTGGATTTACGCTATCCCGCTTTTTAAACGCAGCCATTCAAGCACATAACAGAAGTCTCACCCAATCGCATAGCAAATTCATCGCTTTTGACTTGAATCATTTGTCCAGATACTGCAAGATTGTGGTTTCTGAATGCTGAACCCATTCAATAATAAAGCAAACAAGAAAAATGCTACATTCCATGTTGCGATAGTTTAAAAATTGGAATATGTATTTATTTTGAAGTAGAAGTTTCAAAATTATTACGAATATGTATTATTATAAATGAAGAAAATAAATGAGTCGAAGACAGAAAAAAGTTCATACTATCCAACTTTTTTTCGTTCACTCTTCACTCTATCGACAAAAAATAACGTTATACGCGGGTACATTTCGCGGGAGTTCACTATAAACCGCATTCACTAAAGCGGGGTACTATCATTTTAAATCAATATCATTCCCTCTAAATTTTTTTATACTGAGCAATAATATATAGCATAATCACTTAATATCCCTTTTTTTCTTCTTTTGTTCAGTTTGTAAAACGATGGTAATTAAATGATTCGTGAGGAGTTCCGGCATAAAAATTGAAAGGACATGCAGTCACATATCATTAAAGTCAAAACAAGTTTATTCCATGCACACACAATGGAAGTTATTGAACTGATAGGTAGTATTATACAAATCACATAAGTTTTCTTCCATTAGTTTCTTTGGGACACTTCTTAGAAAAAAAGAGGATTAACTTTTCTACCATTAGGATGATTTTAGTAACGTTATGAAACAAGCAGACCATTTTATTTATATGGAGTGAAGGAAACAAAACTGCGTAAATACGTAAGAATTAAAAAGGTGCGTAGCCAAATTATAAATTATTCAACAAAAAATAAGCACCTTTTAAGCACTTTTCAAGAGCTCAAAAAATATATTTAAGCATTTTAAAAAATATTATAATTAGGCAGAGTAGGAAGTTTTTTGACAGTTGACGGTTTATTCTTGTTCAAATNTTGAGATCAGAATGAAATGATGCACAGCTACTGCAGAATTAATTGTGAAAATGCTGAATAGAACAATGTGAACTGTGTCTCTTTGTATAATTCATAGCGAAAATCAACATGGTAAATCACATTTTCGAAAAGGGAAACATCCAATGAAGAAAGCACCTTTTAAAAAACAAAAATCGAAAAGAAGCACCTTTTTTAAAAACGCTACGTACCACAAATATTGGGATCTCACATCAAGGTTGTTCCATGAATAAATTTAAAAGCTAAATAAATGAAATAATAGAATTGAAATGAAAAAAAAATCAAAATTTAATAATAATTCGCATAATTGAAAGATTTAGAATTTTTATTTTTATTTTGTTCAAATCAAACTGAAAATAATAATGAAAATATAGTTCGACTTAGTATCGTATGCAAAAAGAAAGTGTTCCTTTTTCATTCTTGAATAAATGAATGAACTTTTTGGGTACTAAAACTAGAAAGCTAATCGAGTGAACATTTTCTGTAGGCAAATTATTATTAATCTGAATACATCTCTGCATTCATACGTAATATATTAAAGTTAACCCCCGCTATTATGAACACGGTTTATAGTGAACTCCCGGATAGAGTAACCCGAAATCCCTTGAAGGTTCACTATAGCGGCGTTTGACTGAATAAAATAACATGCTTTGTTATCTGAAATGTCCCTGAATGAACATTTGAACATCTGAATGAACATTTTCTTTCATTCACATGGCTTTGATGGGAGGTCAATTATTTTAATAATTCTAAATGTGTATAGTGCGCAAGAATAGACAACCCTAAATAAACTTATGATCGGATATTCACGTACTCAATTTTAATTTTTCCAAGGGGGTGAATATAATAATTAATGAGTATAAACGATATTTTAAGTTGCAAAATCAGGCACAAAAACGTATTTACTCTGACCCTCGAAACATAGGAGTGCAGCCCCAATAGTTTGGTCAGGAGAGAGGTACAACGTTTGGACCCCCTTCATGTTAATTTTACTTTTTGCGTTTTTCATCGTATATCGAAAACATTTTAAGAAAAAGTGAACAAAAATTTGCACACAATTGTAAAATTCGTTTATCTGAAGATAATTCCGCGCAAAATATAACATTCAGTAAATATTTATTATTTTTTATTATTTTATTTAATGAAAGTCTAAAAATTTCGAATTGTAAGGAATGTAATGTTTCGCATCATTTTACAGAATGCAATTTTTTAGATGGCAGAACACAAACTTTGAGCGAAATCGGTCTAATGGTTCCTGCGAAATCGAATTTTGAAAAAGTCGTATTTTTAAAAATTCGGTTTCTCAGGAACTATTCGACCGATTTTGCTCAAATTTCGTATTCTGCCATCTATAATTAAATTCTTTAAAAAGAGCCAAAAAAAAATTGCATGTCTTACAGTTCAAATATTTTTGGGCAACATTAATTAAATAAAGTAATAAAACAAATCGATATTTACTAAAACTTACATTCTGCATGGAATCATCTTTGGGTAAATGGATATTTTTAGTTTATTTTTCATATCCGTCGTTGAACAGCCGACCTAATTTTGGGTTTACGACAACTAGTGTTCAACTCCGTAGCCTTGTCATTTTGAACCAATCCAGAAGACAAGGAAACTCCTGAATCAGTAGCCCCACGGAGGACTTTGCGACTCGACAGATTTAACGTGCTACCATTTCAGCCACGTGCCATCAGTCACCATTTATTACACGTCTTTAGCCGGTGGGATCAAACCCACGAAATCTTGGACATGGGCCCAGTGCCTTACCAACCAGGCAATCCCGGCAGGTAAACGGATTTTATAATAGTTTGCAAAATTTTTCGATTCGCTTAAAAAAGTTCCCACAAAAAGTAATATTAACATAAAAGGGTCCAAACTTTGTACCGACCAAACTATTGGGACCTTACTTCCAACATTGCACCTTACATATGGGAGGTCACAAATCCCAAGTCTTTTGAAAAATGTTTATTCAGAGAAAGGTACGGTTTTGTGTCCAATTTCGTAACTTAAAATATCGTCTGCCTTACTTAACCACTCCCCTTACCAATGATTTCGAGGGGGGGGGGGAAATTCCAAAAATCTACATATTTTTTTATTTTATTAATAAATACAAGGAACTAAAACAAAAGATTATGCACATGTTTTAAGTTGAGATTTGAATTTTTTTTTTATGTGTAAGAAACATTTAATTTAAAATCAGTTTACTATCCCTAGTTGTCTCGGACAAATGAAATAAGTTAAATATGAGTGTTTGTATGATAGTTCTTAAAACAAGGGACAACACAAAATGATACTTTTCAAACGCCATCAGTGAAGGAATACGCTATTTTACTCTTATTGCTATGATTATATTTCTTGCTTTCGAACGAGTAAAAACGTGATAAAACAAAATGCACTGACACATTCTGCTAAGTCCGAGTTTTCTCGGAATGATATATATTTGCAATATATACGTACCCGAGACAACTCGGGATAATCAGGGGAACCGGTTTATTTGAGGTCACCCCCTTGAACATTTAAGATTGAGTCCTAGAACGTGAATATTCGATCATTAGATAAAAAGTTATGCAGGGCGTTCCGTTTTTTTATTTTGTGCACTGTATGTTTTATAATAATAATAATAATAAAAAAAAACAGTATTTGAACACAATTTGTGCAAGAAGAAGAAAAAAAAAGAAAAAGACTGGACGTCTTTATTTGAAGTGTATCTATCCTTCAGAGACGGGGAAATTATGTTTTTTAAAAGCCCATTCCTGCATTGTTTCAGAAGAATAAACATGAATCATAAGTGAGTCAAATTATCCACCACGAAGGGTGGTCTTTCTAGTATCTTCATTCAAGGTCGATACAAACACGACCTTCCCAGAATTTATTTACGCTTTTTTCCCATTCCTTCATAGGGAATAGATTTTGGAATATCAGCATGTCGGACAACGCTTCCTGTAAATTATTTTTAGTAAGGACTTCAGTTACTACTCTGCAATAGCTGTGCATCATTTCATTATGATCTCAATCTATTTATATATATATATATATA
>NC_092210.1:89931468-89990730 GCF_043381705.1 Parasteatoda tepidariorum | reverse complement strand
TATATATATTAAAGATTTATTCTTTTGTGTGAACATTTTTTCTTCGATTTTAAGCGAGCAGTTAGGGAGTAGAGGTTTTGAAGAGGCAGAAGTGACGTCAATTCCCCTACCTTACCCACACACCCTACTTATTCGTTTCACGGAAGTACGTCAAGAGTAGCCTCTTTCTGCCCATGTGCTTATTTCTAGATGTGTTTTTATAATTTCGTTTTTATTTTAATATTAGTTTCATATCATATGATTCTGATGGCGTAAGAAATTTTTATTTAGTTTTAAGTTTTTTAGTCTAACTGCATTATATTAATTAATAGTTTCCTAAATCTTGTGTTTTTTACGTTTGATATGTGCCATTTATTTTCTTTGAAAAGAATATATTTCTGATGGTAGGAAATAATCATGAGGTAGAAACAGTTTTTAGATTCGTTATTCCGCTGGAGCCTCAATGTTCATTTAATCCATACGCGTATTTAATCCATATACCAAGTAATATACATAATTAAGAAACATTAATTTATTTTTGTTCGAGAAAAAATTTTCGTTTCTTACTCAAATGTGAATCAATAATAATATATCTACAGTATCAATTCGATCATAATTTCATTAAAATATATTAATAAACGTACAACCCTTCATCCTTATAATTTAATAAACTATAATAATTTAAAATAAAAACAAACTTATTTTTGAAACTTAAGAAGAAATATTTTAATTGTTTATTCTGAATTAATTTTATTTTCTATTCGAAAATAAATATCTCTATATAATGAGATTATGTATACAATTATAGATTAAATTTCAAATTCTTCGATTTGCAAATGAAATATTTTAAATCGAAGAAACATGCCACGTTTTTTTTTTAACGCTATTGTGTTAAATATGAAATTTTATTATATGATATAATAATGATAAAAACTTATTGTCTAATCATAAATGGGATTCGGAAATCATGTATAGACTTAGATTATTACTATTTCTGTGAAAATCCCCGTCAATGACGTTTTTAATATGCATTTCACTCCGAAGTGATTAATACTAATTATAGAGAAAGTCACTATAACTATTTCTCACTAAATTTAACAACGTTTTATCTGCATTTTATTAGTCAATCAGAATTGTCCAAGTCAAAATTCCTAATGGTTCCGTCAAAACATTTTGATGGTTTGTGTTGAGATCAGTGAGATTCATGATGGTTCGATATCAATTGATGGTCACCTTCATCCAACATTTTACATTATGAGTTGATGGTTTTTGATATGCCAATAAACTTCCATCATTCCATGACGAAAATGTTACTTTAATACTATGATGGTTAACCATCAGGAGAAGTTCATTCTGATGGACCAACAATCCATGATGGTTCCAACTATTCATATCCATGATGGTTTAATCGGAAGTCTTGTTGGGGCTCATGAATATCAAAACAAGTTGCTATTCCTGATGGTTCATGAACAAACAATCAAAACAAGCTGCTATTCGTGTGTTGGATCCTCACACATCAGTCCGAACTCCTACATTGGGGTGATGCTGGTTCGTGCCACGCGTGTTTATTTTATTCTTGTATGTGTGGTTTATTTTCTTTGAAAAGAATATAATTCTGAGGAGTTAATGGAAAGAAATAATGATAAGATCATTTCTTAAGCAAAAATCTATTAAATTATTTAATAAAAATAATATGATTTTTTAATTTTATAGAATGTGAGTAATTTCATATCATATGATTCTTATACCGTGGGAAATTTTATTTATTATTAAGTTTTTTAATCTAAATACATTTTATTAATTAATAGTTTCCAAAATCTTGCGTTTTTTTTTTTTCGTTTTGTATGTGCTATTTATTTTCTTTGAAAAAAATATAATTCTGATGAAAGGAAATAATCACGAGGTAAGAACTTAAAACATTTCTTAAGTAAAAATCTATTAAAATCATTTAATAAAATAGATAATTTCATTTTTTAAATTTTATAGAATGTGAGTAATTCCATATCGTATCTGACTTAAGACTGCGTCAAACGCTTTAACTAACTAAATAAATAAATAGTAAGCAGCATTGTTTACAATAAAAAATTGTAAAAATTGGAATAGAATTTCAAGTAATAAACTTCAAGCATAACAAAAGGTCATGAAAATAGTGGAATTTAAAATGTGTGATTTTTGTTTTGAAAAAGAGGGATTCATGAGAAATGATTCCCTAACCAGATTTTATCATCTTTTCGAATCGGGTTTTCGAGAAATTCTATCTTTCTTTAATAAACTTTCATGTGGGTGGTCGAAAAACTTTATTCGTTTTATTTAGTTTTCTATTCTCAGATGAATTTGAATAATAACCCTAAAGCAATGCTTTTCAGTTCCAATACTGATGTTTATAATTACCAAAAGGGGTTACCATTTTAAAGACTGAATAATTTTTTTTTACGACTAATGTTCCTGAAAACTACGTAATTTCTATTTCCCGCAAATTATTGTTTTTCGCTCTCCAAATCATCCTCGCTCGCAATAATGCTTTAACGCAATTTCATAAGATAATAATTACGAAATTATTTCCTTTATTGAAAAACTTCATTCACAAGACTGTGCGATTCATTTTTCTTCTAGAAAGTTCTACCTTCCTTGTTGAGGGATCATTTAAATATTACCTAAGTACAGTGCGAAAAAAAAAACATTTTGGATAACTTTTGATCTTCACGTACTGGACAGGATCTGCTACAGTTGCGTAGTTTTGGGAAGTACTTGGGGGGGGTGGGGGCCCTCTGAAATTAAGCATTACTTGATTAATGAACTGTTGTACAATAAGTAGGATGCAGATATAAAAAAAACTTCATTATTCATTTTACGTAATTTAAACGTTTAGAATGAATATACATATATATATATATATCTTTATATATAAGAAGAGAGTGGAATGATAACACATAGCCAATCACAGAAGACTTCTGGTTAGTAACGCACAAAACAGCCAATCAAAATTGAGAACGCATGTATGTGAAAAGGTAATAATTTTTAATAATGCTGTCAAAAAATACAAAATACAAATTGACCTCAAATAAAACTCACTGGACTTCGAATTAAATAATTAAGAAAACTCTACTATTACGTTTACAAAAAGGAGGATTTATTAACTCAACAACAAAATTATAGCATCGCCATTCCAAAAAAAAAAAAAAAAAAATCTCACACTTGTTACGTAAAGCTATAAAAAGAGCGAACGATTAGTTATGCAAACGATTATATATGATTATTATGAACTAAACTTTATGCAAACGATTGTTTATGACGTCATTAGATAAAAGTGTCATTAACGCAATATTATCCAGTGTTTATTAATAATTTTGAGTGGCAATGTAAAAAGATAGTTGTTCTAAAGTTTTATAATAAAATGTTTGTTTTGATAGAACGCAGTTATTTATTTTAGAATTCCAATATATTTTAATAGCTTTGAAAAATCGGGTAGAGTTATTGGATGCACGAATCAACACTCTCTCAAAAAACTATTTTCATTCCAAATTATCANATTCTCACGTATTAGTGTTTTTGTTCGAAAGTTGGCCATATCAAAGAATATTCTTGTCCACTATTTTTGAACTATTGGATAATCTTCAAGAAGACATTTATCCATGCATAATGCTAAATATAGGTTCTAACATGAGTAAAAGGGGAAATGAAATGATAATGTTTGAAGAAATATGGAGTGCCAGTCCTTTAAGGCTAAGACGATCACTTCTAAAAAATGAATTTCATTGCAAGGAAGTGTTGTTCTATTTGCTGGAATTAGAAAATCTGAGCATGGCTGTTACGATATTAAATGATGCTTCCGAAGAAGAGATTACACTATTTACCTGCTTTATGTTTGGTCTGCCTGAATTTAAGCATGCTATTTACTCAAGCAATCTGCATTCACTCCACATGTTATTATCAAAATCTACATTGCCACCAGAATGTTATCCATATAAAAGCAAACTTCTAGAGCAAGGAACGCAAGATAGACCGATAATATCGTGGCTTATTAGACTTAGACATTGGCACATTTGTATTGAGTGGATATGGGATGGCAATATCCAAGCAGTTGAATCTTTCTTGAGATGGGCTTATCAATCTGTACGAATTGGAACATTTAAGACAACAATATCATCTCCGTATGCTATCTACTTGACATTAATATTTTTGTCCAATTATGAGCGTGTGGACCAGTTCCTGAATTGGTATTTCGAGACGAGACAGGAAATTCACCATTTTAAAGCAAACTTTTTGAAAAAATGGGATAATTATTTTTTCAAGCGCTTCATAGACATGCCGTTCATTGTCTCAAAAAGAGAAGACGATGTGTTGCAAAAATTCATAAACTACAACTTGTCTTCTCTCGAAAACATTGCAGAATTTCGACTTATTTGTCGTAGATGTATAGAGTACGCACTGAGTAAAGGTTTTCTTGAAAGTGCCACCTTGCTTTTGAATGTATCTTTTGATAATATCAATGAAACGAAGAGATACAAAAACGAAATTATACAATCTGAGGAAAGAATCAAAAAGTTTCTGCTCCTGAAGCAATCACTTACTGATGATGACTGGAATCATGTGAAAGAAATTGTAATGTGGTCGTCGCCTCTAACCTTAAATACAGTCACAAAATTAAAGTCACTGATTCTGGAACAAAAGACTAATCACTCTTTCCAAGATGAATTGAATCCACAAATTTCAGCTCTCCTTGATTTACTGGAGAATGCTGTTGAGAAAGATGATAGTTAAACATTTTTTTTACGATCAAATACGAATGCAAATAAAATCATATTCTCCGTCAAATGACGAATCATGTTCACAGCTCAATCACTGTCAAACGATTAATTGTCTTACAATAAATAGGTGACTCCATTTTTTAGTTGTTCAATGCTAATGAAACAATATCTGTTATATATTATTTGTCACAGCTTCAATAATTAATTTAATTGTCACAACTTTATTATTTTTTATTTTCGTTATACCTGAAGAAAAATCAACAATTTTACGTGATTTATTTTTCCTCACTATTCCCAAAAAACAGTCCCTAAGAAGATATATATATATATATATACAGTCCCTGGCCATTTTATAAGATTCTAATAGATTCTAACTATAGATTCTAAATTCGCACTATAAGATTCTAACAAAAATTTTAATTCTCAGGTGATACTATATTGTTTTTGAGCGACTGAAACCGGTTTACACTTGTTTACGTTGGTTAACATTGTAATGCAATACGTTAAAAATAAATACAAATAGGTAGTACTTAAAAAATCTCCGGCATTAGTATTCAAACTTAATGGTTTAAGGAGGGTGACCTCATATTTGTTACCAAATTAAGTGCAGATGATAATCTAAGTTAAGAAATCAGACAGAAAAACGCGCTTTCTCATAAGAAGCATAACCGCGATAGATTCCTGACTCTCAAAATCAGAGCAGAAGCCACGTTCGGTGGTTAGGACAAGAAAGCGGTTGAAAGTTCGGACACCTCAACGTTAATTCTACTTTCTGCGGACTTCGAATCGAAAATTGTTTGCATACAATTATAAAATGTGTTTATTCGAAGACAAGTCTATGCAAAAAATGATTTATTATTATTTTATTTGCAAATAGTCGAAAAAATTTGAATTTTAAGTTAAATAAATTTTTACTTCAACTTAAAGAAATAACCTTTTTTATTTGTAGGAAATCGGTCAAAAAGTTACAAAGAAATCCGATTTTTTAAAAATGTGATTTTTTTTCTTAATTTTTCAGTTATTTTGAAATTTTTACATAAAATACATATATCGATTTTTAAAACCATCTATTCAGTGGAATGAAGCCATAGACATTTTTTTCTTGTTTGCCATCTCAGTTTCCCATTCCTCAATAAAGAACATCTCTTAATTTTTTGTACTCAAGACGAAGAGTTATGAAAAATAAAAGTTACTGCATATTGTTTTTTAATCGTTTTTGTATTTCTTTTTATGGGTCATTCATTTAATTAATGTGTCATAAAAGGGAATAGTTCGGAAAAAATGAGTTAAAATTGTTTGCAGTATGGATAGAGTGAAATTTCGGTTATAGTGAATAGAAATTTAAGTTCCTTGAAGGTTCACTATAGCGGGGTTTGACTGTCTCTGTATTGTTCATCATTTTGTTCTGTCTTTGAGCGATTCATCTTACATGTTTGTGTGAAGGACAATGAGGCCTCCACATTGTTCTTTCTCTACATGTTTAAGGATCGAACTTTTATAAAAATGCTTTCTCTCTCTCCTCATTGACGTCAACATAAAAGACCAGTTCAAGTGCAGTTTTAAAATAGATTTTGTTAAATGTGTTTAAAATAGATGGAAAAAAAATAGAAATACGATACTTCCTTTATACACTCATCTATTTTAAAAATATTCAATATAGAGTTGCTCATTCCATTTTATTTTAAAATTAATAATTACTTTAAAATTAATGAAAATTAAAATTACAATTGGTTACACTGGAATTTTTAAAAAAATATCAGGTGATTTTTTTTATATTTAAATAAAAACCTATTTATATGTAAGGTTCGCATAAGTCTAATTTTATTATTTCAGAGAATAGTTTAACTTTCATAAAAAAAGGTGGCAACATTCAGATATGTAAATAGAACGCTTCGCAAACGCATATATTTCGCTGTTATTATTTTTCATTAAATACATAAGTCTAATTTTATTATTTCAGAGAATAGTTTAACTTTCATAAAAAAAGGTGGCAACATTCAGAGATGTAAATAGAACGCTTCGCAAACGCATATATTTCGCTGTTATTATTTTTCATTAAATACTTTTATAAAATATCTCTTCGCTTATTTACTGTATTGCATATTAATTANTACAATTGACCCCACTCTCCCCTATCTGCTACATTTTAGATTTTCCAATTCATGACTTTTCATGACCTTCCGTGACTCATTCCAAGAATTTTTCATGGCTTAACGAAATTCCATTACATTCTAAGACGCTTCAGTTATAGAAAAACTGACCATCGACAATTTGTTTAGTTCCGATTGCTATCGAACAAAAGGATGATTATTTGATGTCTAATTTTTGTTAGTTTTTTCTGATGAAATGAAAAATAATTAGCTAAGTTAGGATATATTTTTAGTTAAATTTTATCAATCTTTTCAAATATACTTCTTAAAACTTGGAATTGAGAAATAATGGGCTCATTTGTTTTAAAATAAAACGCAGATTAAAGTTGTTTCGATTGGATGCTGTCTATTAACCGATTCCCTGATTATCCCGAATTAACTCGGGTATGCGCATATATTTGTTATCCCGAGTATACTCGGGCATAGCAGAATTCGTCCATACGTTATGCTTTATCACGTTTTTATTCGGCCAGAAACAAAGCAAAAAATAATAATAATCTGCTGCTGCGATTGGCAGTTTACCAATATTTGATTGGGGGGGTTTGCTATTTGTGGAACTGCAGACGTGTTTTGCGCAATTGTATATACGATGGTTTATGAATTTACATAGAAAGAAAGAGTAAAAAAAAAAAAATGGCGCTTCCGAGCGAAAGTAATGCAGATAACTTTTTCAGAATATGAAGATGTGAACATGTACAAAGACTAATATTTAGTATATGAAGAGTGACTTACACAATTGTGATGTTGCTTCATTGTTCGGTGTGACCACTGAAACCTCCTTGGAGAGACATTCTAGCGATGGATGGTCACTGGTCTGGACGGAACTATCCTTTGTGTTGCAACATCTTGTGTCTTGAACGGACTTGAAGATACCATTTAGTTCCAGACGCTCTATACCTGTTCAAAGATAAAGTCCAAATTAAATACAGGGTATCTGCTACATTTTAGATTTTCAAATCCATGACTTTTCATGAATAAATCATGATCAATCAATTTTTCATGACTTACCAAAGTTACTATTTTCTCCGAGAAAAACACAACACTAAATTTAAAAAAGAATTATCATAACAATAAATGAAATGATTAGTATAACCAAAACTGTTATATTCTGCATCTTCATATTTATAAATTTTATACTTAAAAAACAGAGTAAAAGAAAGAGTTGAAGGAATAAAATAGCTGGAAAAAAATACAAAGGCAAACTTTTTTTTCTCTTTTTTTTTCCTCTGCAGAATTATATTCTAAAGAAAATTTTCTTGTTCATGGAAAAGGAGAGAAATATTAGTGATTTTTCTGTTCTCATTTCGGAATTAAAAAACATTTGCCAATGACTGGCTTGGTTCAGCTAGAATTTTAAATTGATAAAATAAAAAATAATAAATAAAAAAAATTCTTAAATCACAGAAGTTTAAAAGATAATTCACTCCAGAAATGATGCTCTTTCTTTCATTTCTTGAAAGAACACCATCATTTTTAAAGAACGTAATAAAAGCATTTTATATTTTAATAAAATATGACTGTGAGTTAGGTTTTTATTACGAATTCAGATATATGGTACGCTGCGAAATTGGGGGTAGGGGGGATTCCATTTTAAAATGAGATTTTTCAGCGACCTAATTCCATAACTTTCCACAATTTAAAAAAAATATTAAAATCATGACATTTCATGACAAATTTTGTTCAATACCAAAATCCATTACTTTCCAGGAGTACCCTGTAAATACAGTCTCTATAGAGTGGACCCAGTCGAAAATCCACTATAAACGAGATTTCATTTTACGAAAAAGTATTTCTTAGCAGCAGTATTGTTGGGAAAAAGTGATTGCGATAGTACATAATTTGCTTTATGAGATATTTACGAACTAAATACAATCTCCTTACAACGAATTTCTCCTTATTAACCATTCAAAATATTCTTCACATAAAGAAGCCTGTCTACAATGAATTTGTCATTTTGTTTGTCATTTCAATTTTTTAGATGTTCATCATTTTTAAAGGGCATTTAAATTTTATAATTTTGGGGCAACTGCTTGACGTGCTCCCGTTTATATTCATTCCAGAAAATAAATTCATTTTGAACACTCTTTAATGATGCGTATTATTTCATTTTTAATTAAAAATCATAAAATACTTGTAAAACGGAAATTTGAGTCCACTATATGAGTATAAAATGAAATGAGTAGAAGAACAGTTCGAACGGTAACCACTAGAAACTTTTGCTGGGGGGGGGGGTTAAAGTTNGGGGGGGGGGTTAAAGTTATTTTAGATAAAAAAAGAGATTGCGAGTAACATTGATGATACGCTGTGTGCTATAAATGATTGGTTTACATTACAGTGATATGTGTAGGAAACTTTTGTAACTGATTTCGAGTGATGAATGTGAATTTATTGTTGATGAGCCATTTAAATGCTACGTAAGCGTCTAATGAATTTGTGATTTGCTTTTTTTGCTTACGTAAGACATTAAAACACTTATTTTTAAAAAATATATTAAATTGCAAAAAAAATTTAGTAAAAAATTACAAGTGAAAAAGTTTAAATTAAGGAGTAGGAAAAAAATTTTTCGAATAATTTCAGAGGTCAAGAGTTAGGGAACAGAAGAAAACATGACAAGAATTTAAAAATATTCGACTCTAGATTTGAAAAACTTATATTTGTTTTTGTTCTTTTATTTCAGTTTAATCCTAAATTCAGATAACTAGAGAAATATTCAAATAAATAGTAAAAATTTAGGATTCTTTTTTTTTGAGGAATATGCTGACGTCATATTTGATCGGTCCCTCGTATATCTTATCTATAAATGGATATCCAACTATCATAACAGCAGTTTCCATGAATTGCAAAGATATAAAAAGATTCTAAACGCCCATCCTCAGAGGAAAATTCTAAATATGATTTTCACATAAATGGTGAACTCTTTTGTGTCACAATTTAAGACACAAAGCGTGAATCTGACAAAATACATTTATGCAATTAGCAGTTTTTTGTATAGCATGCAATAAGATTTTTTACACTAAACATACCAACACTTATTCTATATCTATTATTTTACCATAGCCGGTCAAATGATCGGACTTTATGATTCTTGATTGAATGGATAAAATAATCAGCAAATATTCATTAAATATTAAAGATTAAAGTCA
Organism: Parasteatoda tepidariorum; assembly: GCF_043381705.1. Lineage (NCBI taxonomy): Eukaryota > Metazoa > Arthropoda > Arachnida > Araneae > Theridiidae > Parasteatoda > Parasteatoda tepidariorum. The sequence continues at coordinate 89,980,710 of NC_092210.1, read as the reverse complement.
GATTTTTAATATTAAAAAGCAAAATAACATATCATTTTGAATCTTCTCCTAATCAGAAACTTGGTAGCAAGATTTTGTATTCTTCTTTTAAATTTAATTCTGTGATAAATTAGAAATTTTTTTGACTTTTTAGGAATTATAACAACAAAGAAAATTCTCGAGCATCTGAAATTATTTTTTTTTTCTTTTTCGCTCACGCGATATTCAATTCAAGGAATTTAAATAAAACATAATATTCATTCCCTCTTTTATACGCTTTACAATTTACAAATGTAAATAATTTCATTCAAAATGAGTGGTTTCAAAAAGTTAAATGGGAGAATTTCTTCGAGAAAATTTCTGATACGCACATGCTAACAGGGGTCTGTCCAGACATTCTGTGAAAGGTCCGTTTTTCGTGAAATTGTGAAAAAATTACTCACATTCTTCCAACCAGGGTCCGCTTTTATGAATGTGTGCAAATAGGGTCCGTTATTGCAAAAAAAAACTTTTTCAAGAAGTTTTTAAATTGTAAAGACATACAAGATTATGCTCAACACTGTAAAATTATAATTAAAAAAATTAAATTTTAAAAAATGAACAACAATTGCTCCTTCTAAATTAGAGATGCAACATACAAATATTTGGTATTTAGCCTATACTGCTGAACGCAGAATATTAATTTCGGACGAATAATGGAAGAATCGTCTGCCGAAGACAAAACTTAATTCGTTTACATCCATCTTTCTTGTCTTCTGCCCTGGAAAGGGTTTATTCGATTAACAAAATAATAATGAAGATAAACAAATTTGTGAAGGGTCCGATTAAAACAAAAATCATTTTGTGAAGGGTCCGTTTTTAAGTTAAAATATTTTGTGAAGGGTCCGTTTTTATGAAAAGATATTTTGTGAAGGGTCCGATAACGGACCCAAATTTCTTCTAAACAGACCCCTGGCTAAATTATGTTCACAAAATACAAAAAAAACGGGAAAAAAATAAAGAGCAACCTAAACGATTATTTTTGAATTTGAATAAATATTTTCTTGGATGCAAAACCAGAGAAATAATTTTTTTTGCACCGTTGGTATGTTAAATTTTACAGAAACGAAGAAATTACGTTCTTTAAAACGAAAGAAAAGTATTTTAAATCCATATAGACTTTTCTACGAAAATTGTCCTAAAAAATGACAACTAATATATTTTAGTTCGCAGGCCGCCAGTTGGTAACCACTAATATATATTGAAAGAAAAACCTTTTTTTTTCAAGGAGGATATTTTAAAAAATTATTGCACTGAATCCATGGATTTTACTTTAAAAATAAAATGATAGTAGATTATTGTCCTTTTAACAAAAAATTGAAGATAAACTAACTAGATAATTTAGTTTAATCATTATATAATCAAGCTAAACTAACTTGAATCGAAATGCAATCAACTTTGCTATGAATGTGCCTTTAACTAGGTTAAGTAAATTTATCTGTTCTCACGAACACATAAATTGGAGTTAGTAACGAATAGTTTTTAATTTACATTAAATCATTGTATTTTGAATAATCAAAGTTTCCTTACAATTACTTAACTTTTGATATTATTATAAATTTTGCATTTTTTTTTTTTAAATGTCTGGACAGTTTGCAGTGATGCAAACTATGACTAATATTAATTTACTTCATTTAAAAAAAAAAACTATCAGTTTTTGAGACACAAAATTAGAAACTTGAGAAAGTTATTGAACTTTCTTAACCGACCTGTAAGATATAATTTAGAAATTAACTTTATATATTATTAAGAAACATAAAAACTGCTTTAATATTGAGATATAATTTTCTTTTCATATTAAAAAAAAGGATAGCGAAATTTGAGGGGAAAAACATTACAAAGTTCGCTTCATCCACAAACTATTCATTAATTTATTTTTTAAAAGTATTGACTTACTTTTCAATCTTTCTTAATATTATTTCTTAATATAAATAATATAATCTTAATATTATTTATAATACTTGATTTCTATAATTATTCTAAATTATAAAATAAAACTAAAATTGGATCAAAACACTTCATTAATTACGTAAATTAAACATTTTTCAATTATTAAACAATAAATAAATTGTTGAACAATAAATAAGCCAATTAACTAAAGGAATAAATAAGGAATTAACTAAAAGCTGAAAAATCCGATACAGGAAAAAGAAAAACAATTCAATACAGAGGGACATTTAAAAAACAAAACATCTTGATAATTCTTTCCGTTCATATGGTAATGGTTTACCGGAAACTCCGTTTTACTACTCATTTATGAAAAATTATAAAACTGAAAAGTAAATTGAATCGAGTAGCTTTTCTGTGATGCTTTGAGGTACCATGATAAAATTACCCTAATGTATTATAAAAACCTTATTTTATTGATCATTTTACCAAAATCATTACCATAAAGCTTTGATAAAAATTACAGAAATGCTGAGCCAGAAAATTTTACCATATTCTACTACTTTTTACCATACTTCATATTTCCTCAGTTTGTGTTAATGCAATAAAAGATTTTGGGATTCCTTTAACGGAATTTTTATGTAACATTCTATTTGTTATTAACAATCTGTCATTAAGAAAGAAATAATTAATTATCAATCTAAATCTTCCCCAAAAATGATTCAAGTGTTAAAAACGTTCTCTTTAAGAATATTCTTTCGATTGATTTGACTGGGTACAATGTTTACTTCAAAATGTACCTTGAAAAAAACACTATTATTATGCGTTGGTAATATTTTGACGCTTATTATTTTCAACATGTCACTGGATTCGCTCTCAATGGAAGTTCGGATATAAATAATTTACTCATCAAAAAATGGTTTAGATCCATCAGTGTTGCTAACGGCAAAATTTTCAAATTAAGCAAAGTTAGTAAAACACCCAGAAAAAGAATACAAGTTCAAACATACCACAGGCTTTGTTCATCATCATAGTTGGCCAGACAGCCCAATGTGGGTCACTGCCTTCCTCCGAAGATTTCTCCATAATGCCTTCCGATTCATCTTTGATCTCCAATTCTTTTCATTATTTGCAAGAAAATCGGACTCCACCGAGTTACCAAATATCAACCGCGGCCTTCCCCGCTTTCTCGTTCCAGTGGGTTTAGAAAGCAGCATTTTTTTTTTATTTTATTGTACTGTCGTCACTCATTCGAATCACGTGGGACATCCAATTCATTCTATTTATTCTTATCTATTTAATAATATCAGGTTGTTTATAAATCTTGTACAGTTCAAAGTTAAATCTCCTTCTCCAGTTATTGTTTTCATTTACTCAACCAAGTAAACTCCGGAAAATCTTTCTCAAGTATTGCGATACAATTTTCCTCCAGTTTTGTCATTATCCAAGCCTCAGAAGCGTAGGAGGTCAAGACTGGCCTGACAAGAGTTTTGTAGATTAAGAACTTTGTTTTTCTAGAAAGAAGTTTAGATTTAATAAATCTTCTCAGTCCATAGACAGAAACGGATTTTTATTTCAGGAGTCATTCTGTTGTCAATAGTAATAATTGATCCTTCTTTATTCGATGCAAAAAGTAATTTTTTTTTGTGTGTTAGTTTAAATTTTGCATTAAAATAAAACTATACTATTTCAAAAAGTTTTGATCTTTCATATATAGGCAAAATTAAAGATCGCCCCTTTATGACTAAATATATCAAATGCTGGTCAAAAAAATTTTTTTTGAGAAATGCCTTACATTATTAAATTTATTGAAACGCTTAAAACGTGGCCACTTGTTTTACGAGGGTTGCTATTTATATTTCTGGCCTAATAATGAAAAAACAAATATGTAGGATCGAAATTGGTTTTATTGTTTTTCAAAATATTCTCCATGATGATCAATACACTTTTGCATGCGTTTGAACCAATTTTCAAAGCACTTTTTCCAGTCCGATTGAGGTAACTCCAAAACATGCGTTTTGAATGCATCAACCGCTTCTTCGGGGGTCGAAAATCGTTGTCCACGTAATTTATTTTTGATGTGTGGGAATAAGAAGAAGTCATTGGGTGCCAAATCAGGGCTGTACGGCGGATGACCCATCAGTTCGATCTTTCGCTCCGTCAGAAATGCCTTTGTTTGAGTCGATGTGTGAGAGCTCGCATTGTCATGATGAAGAATGATTCGCCTGTTCTTCTGCTTTTTTCGAATTTCTCCGATGACTTCTGGCAAACAAATGGTCGTGTACCATTCAGAATTGACCGTCCTGCGTTGCTCTAACGCCACTGTTGCCACATGACCGTTAATGCCGAAGAAACAGGCAATCATTTGTTTCGATGTGCTTCTTCCTCGAACAACTTTTGTTGGTTTTGCCTCGTCTTGGAAGACCCATACAGTTGATTGCTGTTTTGTTTCCGGCTCATATGCATAGATCCATGATTCGTCACCTGTGTAGATGTTATACACAGCCTTTGATGTACCTTGAACGTATTTTTCCAACATTTCCTTGCACCAATCGACACGAGCCTTTTTTTGAGCGTTTGTCAGATTATGCGGGATCCAACGCGAACAAATTTTTTTTACGCTCAAATGTTCATGCAATATTTTATTGATGCTAGTCATACTAATGTCCAAAGACGCCTCTATCTCACGGTATGTCACATGACGATCTTGCTTTATCAGTTCACGCACAGCATCGATCTTTTCTGGCACAACAACGGATTTTGGACGACCTGCACGGGATTCGTCCTGGATCGAACATCGACCACGATTAAATTCGTTATACCAATTTTTTACAGTGCTGTAGGATGGCGCTTTATCGCTGAATAAAGAATTAAGTTCATCGAAGCACTCTTGTCTTGATAATCCACGTCGAAAGTTATGAAAAATAATGGCACGAAAATGTTCACGATTCAATTCCATTTCAACAACACAAATGAAGCTATAATGGTAAATCGACTGCTGAATTTATGTTTAAAAATATCAAACTTTCGATTAAAATCGTCTGCGGTCGCCTAGCAACAAGGCCAGAAATATAAATAGCAACCCTCGTAAAAGTAGCTTAGTTTCCTTCCCTTAATGAACAAGAAATAAATATATTTACCTTTTTCAACTGAAACCAGGAGTTGTTGAAGGGCGGTGGTCAACTGGTCATCGCTTACCATGACATCAGACGATGTCCCGATGTCCGGCATCCCATCCATAAATGCTATGGACATAAATCATCTATGTGAGTCGGTGAAGCTAAAAATATAAAAAATAATCATCAAAACCATAAAAAAGAAGAAAGAAGAAAAAAAAGAAATTTAAAGCATTTCTGCAAACTACAAGTTATTTCGCATATTTCACTTTAGTTTTAAAAATAAAAACGACGTAAATCTTGTTTATTGTTTGATAACAACTAACAAAGATGAAGTAAAATATGTGTAGAAATCTCAAGTGTAAAATTAAATCTTCACTGAAATAACGTTTAGATTAAAATATTATACAGTTGAACCTCGCTATAGTGAACCTTCAAGGGACCGAAATTTCGATTCACTATAACCGGGAGTTCACTATACCCATACTGCGAACAATTTCAACTCATTTTTCCGAACTGCTCCCTTTTATGACACATTATTTAAATAAATGAACAATAAAAAGAAATACAAAAATGATTAAAAAAACAATGTAACAGAAAATGTGTTGACTTTTATTTTTTATGACTTCATTTTTTATGTCTGAACTTTTATTTAAAAAATTGAGGGATGGCCTTTATTTACTGAATAGAAACTGAGATAGAAGGAGCAAACAAGAAAAAAATGCTCATGGCTACATTCCACCTCAATAGATAGCTTTAAATTTCAAAATATTCCAATTTTTAGAAGAAATTTCAAAATGACCCAAAAAAGGAAGAAAGAAAAAATCAGTCGAAGACAGAAAAAAGTTCATTCATTCCAATTTCCTCTCGTCTTTTAGTTCACTATATCCACAAAAATGATACAATAAGTGTATAGCAAGGCACGGGAGGTTCGTTAACTATAACGGGGTTTTACTGTAGTATAAATTTTCTGCTATCTTACTACAATCAACACTAGTTGATGGAATCAATCACTTTATTACCGAGAAACGGTTGAAAATATTATTGCCACAAAAAAGAAATTCATTTGTTTTTCAATATCTTAAGAATCAAGTTTAAAGGAATTAGTTAAGAGAAAGTAACCATACAGAGCTGCGTAGAATTTCATGATTACGCACCTTAACCGAATGACCTAGATCAGTGTTTCCCAAAGTGTGATACGCGTACCCCCAAGGGTACGGGAACAGTTTAGCGGGGATAAAAATAGAAACAAAGATACTTAGCATACATCTAACTGCAGGCAATTGTATACTATTTAACTAACTATTTAAAACTGTATTTGCATAATTTTGTCTCAAAAAATGAATCGAGAATCTAAGATACTTTATATCTCAAATAATGATGGGGTGGCGGTAGTGCATTTTACATGTATCGCACTATACTTGTTAAAAGCGTTGAACTAGATCAGTGTTTCCCAAAGTGTGGTACGCGTACCCCCAGGGGTACGGGAACAGTTAAGCTGGGGTACGCTTTCTTATGCGAAATATCTTGCAACAAACGAAAATTTCACAAAATTTTATTTAAAAACAAAGCTTGCCATGAAAATTCACAATTACGTATTTTTCTATGGGCCATTTTTAGCAGAGTTAACAGTTAATAATTAGGGGTATCAACAGCCAGTTGTGATTTTTAACTTTTGGGCAATTTTTTTACTCTAAAAAATACATTCATTTCGTATTAGTGGTACACAGCGTTACAAAAAAATTTAGAAGGGGTACACAAAAGTCAAATGTTTGGGAAACACTGACCTAGATCAACTAGGTAATGCGCATGTTAACGTCAACATATATAATTAAATACATCTTGTTAGTATAAAAAAATGTTGCATAAATATAACTTTAATAACGATATCCTACTCAGGATAGCATACACATCAATGGAAATCATATAATTATTTTTTAATTCAACCATAAATTGCCATTCAATAATATTTTACTTTAAAACTGCACTCATTTTTTGGACTTTTATTATGAGTTGTTCCTTAAGAACACATTTATGACCATTTATTAACCACCGACTTATAATAAAACTAAAACGGCAAAAAAACCAGCAAATGATTATACTGTGTGACACGTTTTAAAATGCAAGTTTGAAACACGAAAATGAATAGAATCGCATTCACAAATGCGCTTTTAAAACGATCCTTAGTTAGCTCAATCATGTCTAATGTGGCGCTTTTGGGCCGAATCATATAGTTATTCTATAGTATAATTATACAACTGAAAGATTATTCAAATTTCGCGCATAAGCGTGAACATGCAAATCTGCTTTAAAAACGTGTTCGTAATTGTTATTTTGATATACTCAGTTATTGTTAGTTGTATTTAAGAAGACGAAGAAGCCATTAACAACAACAACTCACTGACTTCGAAACGTGTAATTGGGGGTGCGAGAAGGTGGATTTTCTTTCTGCGATATTGCAGAAAGACTGGAGAGAAAAGTATCCATTGTGCATGATTTCATATTTAATATACGTCGTTTAACAGCCTTTGCGCTCACGACTACTAATCTTCAACTCCTTGTCATTTTGAACCTATCCAGAGGACAAGGAAACTCCTGGATCAGTACCCCCAGAGGTATTGATTTGTCATGGGAACATGGAGGACTTTGCGACTCGACAAATGCAACGTTCATCAGTCTCCATTTACTACAAGGTGAGTCTTCATCCGACGGGGATCGAACCCACGAACTCTTGGACATGGGCCCAGTGCCCTACCAACCAGGTTATCCCGGCCTCATTGTGCATGATAGTTGGCAGCAGTGGTCAAGGGAAGGAACTGATTCAAGGAGACTGGGTTCTGGGCGGCCACAAGGCACTACTCGGAGGGAAGACCGCCGTACGGAGTCAGAAATTCGAGCTGCAGTTGGCACTCCAGTGACACAAAGAACTGTTGCAAATCGGCTAATTCAAGTACAGGTCCGAGCGAGATGCCCTGTAGCACTCACTCCAAACTACTGCCATATAAGAGGTGGGTGGTATCGAGTTAGAGCTCACCGGAAGACAGAATTTGAGATCTATTATGTTTTCTGATGAAAGTCGGTTCTGCATGGGTGCCAGTGATAGCCGTTGGAAGGAGGCCAGTTAAGCGCCGACTATTCTCCGCCTAGACACACTGGGCCTACACCTGGCGTTATAGGTCTGGGGAGCAATTTCTTATGACAGCCGGTGCACTCTAGTGGCTGTTCCACGCACCTTGACTACAAACGTCAACCTGATGATTCAACCTGTTTTGTTGCCATTCATGAGAAGCATTCTAAAGGGGTATTTTCCAACAGGATAACACTATTGTCTTCATACTGCAGTAGTAACCCAATATGCTCTACAGAATGTCGACATGTTGCCTTTCACCAATTAAGGACAGCGTCATCCACAACCAGCATTAACCGTATTGACTCTGATCCAGGCATCCCACAAAATGACATACATCATGACACAATGCATTCAAAATTCTGGCTTTTACACCGGTTGTGAATATATTTTTTCTTAACTGTGATCTTTAATGAATTAACTCAGACAAACTTCATTGCTCTATACACTATTCCATTCGGTGTTTGAATGCCAGACATTATTTAAAGCTGTTATCAAGACATACAATAATTAACAATGGATAATTAAGAACCTAAAATTTATTGAAACTGATACCGTGGGGTAAGAGATGATAAGACACTCATTGGTATTCTCGGCGACATATTCAGACAATGCGATCCAATTTGTTTGTGGGTGATAGGAACCACTGACCGGAACGGATACTTCCGTACGAAGGGACGAAACTGACCGGCGGTTGTTGACCTCATCTTAATCATTTTGGAGACATTTTGAATTAAAGTGACATTTTAAACAGTAGACTTCTATCATAAAATTCATCTAAAATGAAATTTATATTCGAGGATCTCTTGTGGCGGTCCATTCTTTTCAAAATATAAATTTCTCTATAAAATATAATCATTGTACGCAAGCGCTGGGGCAGAATTTTTTCCCGGCTTTCTGCGACATAACTCTCTATTACTAATATCTTCCTGCGAGATATTTATTAAAATATCAAATATACACGTTACTAATTTAAAGTAACAGAAGCGTCAACTTCGAATAAAATAATTTTTTTAATTGAATATGTAATTTTTTTATTCTAAAATTTTGGGCGATATTCTCGCATTTTGTAAGGGAAAAAACACACTATTTCCTTTTTCGAATTTTGCTATTCATCATCACATTAAAATAATAATAAAAAAATCGTGAAATCCTTAGTAGTTACTACCGAAAAAAAAGATGTACGACGCGCGAACTCTTCAAAATGCGCGTTTTCAATTAGAGGTTGTAATAAATAATATCCTATTGAAAATATCGGATTTTAAAAGCTACGTGAAAGTCGATAGTAATACTGCATAAAAAATATCCGCAGAATAAAGAAAAACATTTTTTTATTTTATTTCATTACTCTTCATTTTTCATTATTCTGAAATGAAAATCGAAAAATCACAAGCATTTTTTTCTCACTCCTTTGATGTGCGAGAAAGGCAACTTTTAAATATAATTCTGAAGAAAAGAAAAAATCTTTCGAAAATTTCAGCAGAAAAGAAAACCAAAATATTTTACTCCACAAAGGAGAACTCTTTCTGCAAGAACTCGGTAACGCTCTGCGACAATGTCGCTGTGTCACCACGATTCTGCCACGGGGTTTGTGACATTAAATTTTTATATCCTTGGCTCCCCCTTAGCAGAATCACGGCGACATTGTCGCAGAATGTTACAGAGTTCTTGCAGATAGAATTTCTCTTTAGAAAGTAAAAAGTTTCAGTTTTCTTTTCTGCAAAAATTTTCGAAATTTTTTTCTCTAAAATTATATTTAAAAGATGCCTTTTTCGCGCATCGGAAAGGAAAAAAATGATCTTAATTTTTTGATTCTTTTTTTAAAATGAAAGATGAATAAAAAATAAAGAAAGAAAAATTAAAAATAAAGAATATTGAAGCAAAAAATTTCTTTTCAGCAGAAATGCTTGAGATATTTTTTCCTCCACAATTATATTCAAAAGGTACCATCAGACGGGAACTCGTGAAGTTTTTAATTTCCTTTTGGGGGAAAAAAAATTGGTTTTCCTTTCTTTCTCTGATTTTACGATTTTCATGTGATGATGATTTACTAAATGCAAAAAAAAAGAAATAATGAGTGTGTTTTCCTTTCACAAAATGTGAGATTATAGCCCATGATATTAGAATAAAAAAATATGGCATATTCATTTTCAAAAAATGCATACAATTTTATTATATCCAAATAGTCTTTTCTTTGTAAACACAACGTTACTTTAAATTTAATTAATAACCTAGTACCTAGTTATTAAAAGCATCTTGCAGAAAAGTATGAGAAACGTTAGTCGGGGAAAGTCCAAATAGGTCACAGGGATCACAAATATTTATTACTTCAAGAGAACTATTTGTGTTGTTCTGGGGATTTAAATTGACTCTAGAAAAAATTCGCCGTATTTATGTCCTCTTTAGGTGCTTTTTCATCTTTTATTTTTTCGATGAGGTCTATTCTTTTTTCAAATGCAAATCTTTCAAATCCCGTTCAATTCTTTATGATTGACAAAACATAAAACTACAATAAATGTATATTTTGCCCTTTGGACAGTTGTAGATTTTTTTAAGACTTTCAAAATAAAATTGGAAGTTTTAAACAATTAAATAACACTTTTCTGGAAGTATTTTTTAAAAGCATTGCAAGATTCATTTCGAAAATTCAGAAAAATTAAAAAAAAAAACAAGCGTGCAATAAAGAAGGAATAGTATAAAAATATAATTCAATAAATACTAAAAAAAATAATAATAAAATGCACGTGTGTGCATTTTCTACTAAAAAAGTGGCAGACTATTTTTTAATCGCCACTTGTTGTGTCTGGCCAACTTTTGACCGTTCATTTTGCCCTTAACTGAAACATAACATATAATAGATCCTTTTTCAATAAATACTGAAGAACACTCATCAATATATGTCTCGATAATTCGTTTTTTTTTTTTTTTTAAATTTAAGAACGATTATATGTAATATTTGTTCTAGATTTTATCTTCATATTTTTGTCTTCATAAAATAAAACGATGATTTTTTTAAAAACACTTTTATGTTACAAAGTTATTGATTTCGCAGTGAGATTTCATTCTATTAAAATAGGAATGCATTGTGGCGTATGAAATATACATTCCACGAGCTTTAGTGACGTTTCATTCATCAGGGGTCTGTCCAGACATTTTGTGAAAGGTCCGTTTTTCGCGAAATTGTGAAAAAATTACTCACATTCTTTCAACCAGGGTCCGCTTTTATGAATTTGTGCAAATAGGGTCCGTTATTGCAAAAAAAAACTTTTTCAAGGAGTTTTTAAATTGTAAAGACATACAAGATTATGCTCAACACTGTAAAATTATAATTAAAAAAATTAAATTTTAAAAAATAAACAACAATTGCTGCTTCTAAATTAGAGATGCAACATACAAATATTTGGTATTTAGCCTATACTGCTGAACGCAGAATATTAATTTCGGACGAATAATGGAAGAATCGTCTGCCGAAGACAAAACTTAATTCGTTTACATCCATCTTTCTTGTTTTCTGCCCTGGAAAGGGTTTATTCGATTAACAAAATAATAATGAAGATAAACAAATTCGTGAAGGGCCCGATTAAAAGAAAAATCATTTTGTGAAGGGTCCGTTTTTAAGTTAAAATATTTTGTGAAGGGTCCGTTTTTAAGAAAAGATATTTTGTGAAGGGTCCGTTAACGGACCCAAATTTCTTCTAAACAGACCCCTGTTCATGAACAAATTTTATGCTGAAAATTGCTTCGGAGGCATTTAATGTAACAAAGAAAGTATTTTTATTGATCCTAAAATAAAATATATCTATCTGGGGATGAATTCAGAGAAAATAACTTTCTTTACAAGCAGGTCATTTTCTACATTTTGCAGGAATAAAAAAAAAGAAAAACTCTGTTCCTCGTAAATAAAAGGTTCACTTTTACAAGATTTTTTTTTCGTCTTTTTTAAAAAAGTGCTCTTGTTTGATGAACATAGTACTATAAAAAATGGTAAATAATAGGATCTACTCTTACACATTATTTCATTTGTTTCTCAGATGATCAGATGTTAGTTATGAGCATTTTAAAAAAAAGCATTTTATTTAGTGCTCTGATTTTTTTTTTAAATCTCATTACGTATGTTGATAAATTCTATTGTAAGTCAAGAAACGTGAATACGTTCTAAGTTTTTAATTTGTCTCATCTAAAACATATTAATGCAATTTGCTGAGTTTTATTAATAATTCAATAGTTCCTTAAAACACATTAAATAATGACTGTTTTGAAAAAGCAATAAAAAAAAAAGATTTTTCTTTTCTTTCTGAGACACTTGAGCCAATCGAACGGCCTCTATACTTAGCTGCAATTATAATGCAAGCTTTTATTTGTTACAAGGACTAAAAAAAAAGAAAAAAAAGAAAGAAAGGGTTTAAAAGAAAAAAGGGTCAAAAGAGGAGGGATCATTTAAAACAAAAGCTTATTATTCACTTTTGATAGTTGTGATAAAAAGGTTGCCTTAAATAGCCACTCTTGTCTTTCCATAGGAAATAAAATCTAACGCTCATCGAAAGTTTAGTATTTCTTCAGAGAAATACCATTTTATTACAGCCATCTCATCAAATCTAAAATTGAAATGTCACTTTCAAAAGTTTGTTTCAAAATACTAGGTGGACGTGCATTCAAAAATATATTGTTATTTTCTGTTCTGTTCAATTTGTCTTTCACATATGTATGAGTAGCTCTAAATAGAAGAGGATAATAACGCATTTTAACACATTTTGTCAATGTATAATGTGACTCATTTACACGATTCAACTATTTCTAACAGTAACAATCTACAATATAAAAAAGGTACACTCCATTGTGAATAGAATAGGCATCGGATGCCTATTCCTTGGATTGGATTTCCTCACTCTCCACACTCTTCCCCACACATCGTTATCATTCAAAAAGTAGAGAAAACATGGAAAATATTACAGAACAATGCAAAAAAGGGAAAAAGAAAGAAATAATAATAAAAATAATAAAAATCCAGAAAAATCAAAAAAAAAGGAAAAAAATTAATAAAAATCCGGAAAAAAAATCGACATTTTCATTATTTTTTTCCTTTTTTTTACGGGATAATTTCTTTTTCACGTATTTTTATTATTATTATTAATTATTTTTCCTCCTTTTCTATATATATATATATATATATATATATAAATAGAAAAAGACCCTTCACAAATTTGTTTATCTTCATTATTGTTATGTTAATCGAATAAACCCTTCCCAGGGGAGTGGGGGGAAAGAAAGACGAACTAAGTTTTGTCTTCAGCAGACGCTTCTTCCTTTATTCGTCCGAAATTAATATTCTGCTTTCGGCAGTATTGGCTAAATACTAAATATTTGTATGTTCAAGGGTCTGTCCAGACATTTTGTGAAAGGTCCGTTTTTGTAAAATTGTGAAAAAATGACTCGTAATTTGTGAATATAAAATAAACGGTAAGTCACATTCGTTCAACCAGGTTCCGCTTTTGTGAATTTGTGCAAATAGGGTCCGTTATTGCAAAAAAACTTTTTCAAGGAGTTCTTAAATTGTAAAGACATACAAGATTGTGCTCAACACTGAAAAATTATAATAAATAAAAAAAATTAAATTTTCAAAAATAAACAGCAATTGCTGCAACTAAATGAGAGGGGCAACATACAAATATTTCGTATTTAGCTTTTACTGCTGAATATTTATTTCGGACGAATAAAGGAACAAGCGTCTGCCGAAGACAAAACTTAGTTTGTTTACATCTGTCTTTCTCCCCCCCCCCCTGGGAAGGTTTTATTCGATTAGCAAAACAATAATGAAGATAAACAAATTTGTGAAGGGTCCGATTAAAAGATAAATTATTTTGTGAAGGGTACGTTTTTAAGTTAAAATATTTTGTGAGAAGGGTCCGTTTTTATGAAAAGATATTTTGTGAAGGGTCCGTCAACGGACCCAAATTTCTTCTAAACAGACCCCAGAAGTTGCATCTCTAATTTAGTAGCAGCAATTGCTCTTTATTTTTTTAAATTTAATTTTTTTAATTATAATTTTACAGTGGTTAGCATAATCTTGCATCTCTTTACAATTTAACTTCTTGAAAAAGTTTTTTGCAATAACAGGACCCTATTTGCACACATTCACAAAAGCAGCACCCTGGTCGAAAGAATTTGACTTAACGTTTATTTTATGTTCACTAATTACGAGTTATTTTTTCACAATTTTACAAAAACCGGACCTTTCACAAAATGTCTGGATGCCATCGACGTCTCATGTAAAAAAACTTTAATCAAAAATTTTGAAAAAATGCTTCAGTGAAATACTAAAGATAATCTTGGTGTAATTAAACAGCAAGGATAATTCTTAGTGCAATGTAGCACCAAGAATGATACGTTACTCTACTTTTGGTGAGAAGTAGTAGCCGCCATGTTCAGTAACACAGACAGTATCATTGAAATTTATAACAATAATTAGGCATGAAACACATAAAAGTCAGTTATTTGTACGACACAATGAAAAGTATTTTAAGTACAATGTAAAGCCTACACACATCAATATTGAAAATAAAATTAGTTTGGACAGAGAAAATATTATGACGAATTTCAACAAAGCTTATCATAGAAATTAATTGTTACATAAATATTCTATACAATTGGCAGACTCTCGTGGATTCTACACAGCCAAATAAGAATAGCAATGCAGAATACAATCTATTTTTTGACATATTTCAGTCTGATTATTCTAGCAAATGTTACCTAACTTTTAAAGGTTAAGAAATTCTAAAGAAATTTCTAATCAATCTGTGATCTCAATTCACCTCTAAGTTCAGAAACGTGAACTACTTTTAAATCTAAAAGATATATCGTCTCGAAATATAGGAATTATCCCTCTCATTGAAGTTATGTCAACATAATAACTGATTGAGACACATCTATCAAAAGAAGGGAGCTCTGTATTATGACCTAAACGGAATGACCTTGTCAGCGACCCCATTTGCCAAGGATGACCTAATTGGGAAACTAAACGAATCATCTTTCACCCACAAATGATTCGTCTTATTAGTCGGAAATAGATCCTCACTCACCCATCATCTCTCTTTTTTTTCTAACACAAAAGATCAGGATAACTTAAGCAATAATAAAATGCAGACGACATTATTGGAACTTTTTCGCTGTTTCAGACGATATGAACCCGTTACGAGGAAATATAGTTTTGTTTAAGAAAGGTGGATTATCCGTTGAGGGAAAAAGAATCTATATTATATAAAACGCTAATACGTACGTATGTATCAATAAAACCGATGATATTAAATCTAATTATTCGAATATACTTTTTGGTTCGCTACTCTTGGTTACAAATTTCATTTTTGAGAAGATTATTTTCCAATATTCACTTTCGTGAAAGTTTTAACGAATTAATGAATAGTGAAATCTGTCACAAAACATATTTTCCTTGATTAAACGCATCTCTACTCAGTTTTTTGACCCTTCCAATACCGGGTCAAAGTTATAGTGAAGAAAATAGCCAATCGTTTATTTTTAGAATTTTTTCTTTCCCTTGTATTTCTGAAACTAAGCATACAAATAAAAGTTACTTTGGAATTAAAAAAAAATTGCTTATCTAAAGAAAACACGCTTTTTTTTTGCTTTTCAGAATCGCATTATATTCTGTGCCAATTAATAAATATTTTATTCTTTTATGAATGATAAATATAAATTTACAGTGTATATGCTACAATTATATTATAAAAAATTGAATTCAAAGCATAATAAAAAAAATAGTCTTAACTACAAAACTGATTATCTTATACCTATTTAGTTCAAGGGAAANAGCGATTGCGAAGCAATCCGAAATGAACTGCGAAAGCAGTTCCGGGGGTTGGCGAAGCCTCCTAGTTATTATTATTTATTTATCTATTTATTTTAAAGACACAATCGGTACTTTTTGTTGGAAATAAGCTGAACCAATGATATCTGAAATTAGTAAATTTACTATTAAATATCAGATGGTGACAAAAATCCTAGTAATATTATAAAGGACCAAAGAATTCCCGTACTTTTCCCCACTAGACGTTGGAAAATCGTCTGAACATATGAAAATGTAAAAACCTATGTTAAGTTTAGAAAAGTTGAAAGTGTTCTTGATAATTTCATTTTAATAAGAACTAAATCTTCAATTTAAACACTACCATCTGTTCCTCTCACAAAAAAATGGACCATTCCGAAGAGCCCCTTTTAAACAATTAAAATTTCAGAAAGAATAAATGTTGTAAAAAAGAATAATTAATTCTATATAGAATTATCTATCCAATTTTATGTGAAAGTTTAATTGAAACTTTAATATATAGAGAACATTTCAAAATATTAATATTCAGAAAGAATTAAGAAAGGTAAAAATCTTTACCGCACAAATATGAATTCTACATTAAATTTTCAAAAAATTTAATGTATAGTATACTTTAACTAACTATTTAGAAAGGAAAAATGGCGTGAAAATTTTACTGTAACAATATTAACTCCATGTCAAATTTTATGGCAAAATTCGATCAAAAATTTAATATGGAGGCCATTCCAACCAATATTAACAGCAGCTGTTCGTAAAATGGATTAATATGCTCAGACTAATGTTATTTTAACCCCGCTTAGTTGATAAAGTTTATGACAGTCTCCATTTTCGGGTTTCCTGCTAGATCCTCGTTGACAAACTATGTAGGTCTTATAGAACGGGTTTTGAACTGCGCCTACTTCAAACATCTGGACAATCATGACTCAAATAGAAAAAGTTTTTTGTCGGGGGCAGACAAAACATACAGGGTATAAGATTTTCAAATTCATGACTTCCCATGACTCATTCCAAGAATTTTTCATGACTTACCGAAGTTACTATTTTCTTCGACAAAAAAGCAACAATAAATTTTAAAAAAAAGCGTCATAATAACATTCATTGAAATGATAGGTAAAACCAAAACTGTTATCCTCTGTATCTTCATATTTGTAGATTTTAAATTTAAAAAACAGAGTGAAGAAAGAGTTGAAGCTATAAAATAGCTGGGGGGAAAAAACAAAAGAAAATTTTTTTTTCTTCCTTTTTTTCTGTAGAGTTATATTCTAAAGATATTTTTCTTGGAAAGGAAAGAAATACTCCTGTTCTCATTTCGGAATTTTAAAAAAAAATGGGTAATGACTGGTTTGCTCCAGATAGAATTTTAAATTGATAAAATAGAAATAAAATAAATGATAACAAAAATTCTGAAATCACAAAAGTTTAAAAGCTAATTCGCGCTAGAAATGATGTTTCTTCTTTCATTTCGTAAGAACATGATAAAAACATTTTATACTTTAATAAAATATGACTGTGAGTGGGGATTTTGTTACTAATTCAGATATTTGGAGGATCGTGAAATTGGGGGGAGGGTAAATTTCATTTCAAAGATTGAATTTTTCGTCGACCTAAATCCCTGACTTTCCATAATTTTTTTTTTTTAAAAAAAATAGTAAAAATCATGTTATTTCATGACAAATTTTGTCCAATATCGAAATTCATGACTTTCCAAACCCTGATTTTAGTCCCTTGAAGAAAGGATTGTTTTTCTCGCTGACAAACAATGTAGGTCTTAGAACAGATTTTTCGAAACTTACTTTAAAAGAAGGAAATAAATAACGGAAGAAAAAATGTGGATTAAGAACAGCATTGGCTTAACTGGATCCCCTGTTGAGTTTCTTTTCGAAAGTGTTTCTTCTCAACAATTAATGAAGGAAATACAATATATTTAGAAAACAAACATTGAAGCTAAACCGTAAAAGGTTACTTTTTATATTATAGACTCCTCTTCACTTGGGTACGGTTTATATTTAGTCATTAAGTGGCAAGCCTAAGGAGAGTGAGGTAAAAGCGTTAAAGAAAACATTGCAAGAGAAGCCCTGAAAACCGCTTTTCATATCAGTGGTGGGAAAAACATTCATTGAAATAAAAAAGTTTTTTTTTCTTTTCAAAAGGTTAAAAATAAATGCGAAATTTCATTCTAAAATAGCTTTTCTTACGAAAGAAACATTTTCTACAGCCGATATTATAAGTTAGATTCACTGTATAATTGGACAGAATATTAGGAGAAACATCATTTAAAATGTATTACAGTGAACGGTTTTAAACTGCTATTTAACTAACGTTTATAGCTGAAGAATTCGTTTAAGATCCCAGGAACGAATGTCACAAAATGTTGGTTCAAAAGTATATAATTCTGGCTTTTTAGTTAAAAACTATAATCTTACTGGAATGGTTACAAAAACAGGAATCGGTTGCGCAGAAATTCCGCTTCTTAAAAGCAACTAGTCAGGGGTCTGTCCAGACATTTTGTAAAAGGTCCGTTTTTCGTGAAATTGTGAAAAAATTACTCACATTCTTTCAACCAGGGTCCGCATTTGTGAATTTGTGCAAATAGGGTCCGGTTATTGCAAAAAACTTTTTCAAGGACATTTTAAATTGTAAATAGATACAAGATTATACACTGTAAAATTATAATAAAAAAAATAAATTTTCAAAAATAAACAGCAATTGCTGCTTCTAAACTAGAGATGCAACATTTGATATTTAGCCTATACTGCTGAACGCAGAATATTCATTTCGGACGAATAATGGAAGAATCGTCTGCCGAAGACAAAACTTAATTCGTTTACATCCATCTTTCTTGTTTTCTGCCCTGGGAAGGGTTTATTCGATTAACAAAACAATAATGAAGATAAACAAATTTGTGAAGGGTCCAATTAAAAGAAAAATCATTTTGTGAAGGGCCCGTTTTTAAGTTAAAATATTTTGTGAAGGGTCCGTTTTTATGAAAAGATATTTTGTGAAGGGTCCGTTAACGGACCCTTCACAAAATATCTTCCAAAAATGAAAAATTCAAAAAATGATTGATAAACTTCCAAAAAATTCGATGTAATGAAACGACTCTTCATTACATGGAGAACATTATTTAATGTTCCCATAAAAAATTTCGTTCACCGTAAGAACACGTCATTGTCGAACAACTTTCCATATTTAGTTAATTAACCATTTAAAAAAAAAAATTATATAGTACCGAAATCACTATTTCCAACAATGCAACTGCAATATGCTTCACTGATTTTGGACGTAGAAATGAATAATGGCTTATAGTGGACTTATGGGTAGCTGCGGCTCACTACAGAGGGTTAGACTGTATAAATTATAAATTTTTTTGATTGCTTTAACCATACCATAACCGGTCAAATTTCCGTTTAAGAAATTTAGCATCGAAAATGCGCTTATCTAACCATTTTTTCACATTTGACTTCACGTCTTTTTCTAACAATTATACACACTTAACATTCTAATATTATTATTTTGTATTTCGTTTGTTTCGAATAATATTTGTCGTATACCTATTTTTACCACAACCGGTCATCGGACGGGGAGAACAATTTATTCCTTTATAAGGTTATCGGATCAGAAATGACGGTTGCGTAGTTGGTTCAATGAGACTAACTGTGAATTAAAATTTCAAGAAGGTATCTAAAATTTCAGATTGGCATTCTTGCGTCGGAAAAAGTGACAAAAACTAAACGTTTTGGTAAGTAGCTTATATTTTACTTTGATAGCTTTACTTCATTTCTAAATAACTGTTAGTTTTTTCCCAGAAAAATGTCGAAACAATCTTAGAAGAAATAATATTAATTATAAGAATAATTGTAAGAATTATGACTCTTATACATTCTTAAAATCAGGGTTGGCAAGATTTTGCCGCAGGTGGAAAAAACCATGGTAAATACCGGTAAAAACCGTCCTGGCAAAAACAGGTTTTTGCCAAGCAAATTGGCAAAAAAAGTGGCAAAAACCTATATTCTCCAAGATGAGAGGACAAAAGCACATTTTTTGTACAAAATTATTCCTAAAATTGAAATATATACTATGGATATAAATAATTACAGAAAAATGAACAAAATTATTATTAAATCATAATTAAATGATAATGTAATAATATATCATTTTAGTAGTTTAAAACATTATTGATTGGAAAATTTGTGATT
Source organism: Parasteatoda tepidariorum (assembly GCF_043381705.1). Taxonomy (NCBI): domain Eukaryota; kingdom Metazoa; phylum Arthropoda; class Arachnida; order Araneae; family Theridiidae; genus Parasteatoda; species Parasteatoda tepidariorum. The sequence continues at coordinate 89,960,529 of NC_092210.1, read as the reverse complement.
ATTCTCTTTTTTCCAGTGAAATGAACTTATTTTAAATTAATATAACTATAATTTAAAGCATAAAATATCTATCAACATGTGTAGTTAATTATTGTACAAATAATAATTTTTTATAATAAATAATAATATTATACAAATAATAATATTTATTTATTTGTAAAAAAACATTTATTTTAGGATTCTAAAATGAAAAGAGATCAAAAACTTTCAATCTTTTAAAAATTATTACCCTTATATTAATTATTAATATGTTAAAAATAATTTTTTCATGTAATGTATCAAAATTATTATTCCTTATGATTGAGTTAAATTTGTTTCAAGTATTTTGTAATAATATTTAATCAGCTATTTAGATAATTTGGTTTTTGCCGGTTTTTACCAGTTTTTGCCGGTTTTTACCACTGTCCTGGCAAAAAAACCCTTTTGCCGGCAAAAATTCCATCCCGGCTAATAATTATAAGAATTATAGAAATAATAATAATTAGAAGAAATATGATTGCGGAAAATGTAGAATGGAAACATCCAGTTTATGTAAAAAATGCTTTGAGCGATGAATTAAAAATTCTAATTCTTATTCTTTGTAATACATAAAAATTGGCAATATATAATTTTGTTTAATTATAATAAAGTTTTTTTTAGTATATTTCCTTCCTAACATCCATATTGCATACATTTAATCAAGAAAGTCCGGTCATATGGTAGAAATAGGAATGTATGTTTAGTGTTGGATGAAACTTTCAGAAATAAAAAAAAAAACATTATAAAATAAAAGAAATCGTCATAGAGAAGGAGTTATTCGAAAACACGCATTTCAGAATCCCTCGTTTTATTAGATTTACTTAACAAGGCTTCATTCATAGAATTTTCATGCCAAACAATGTCATTTAAACTTACATATGTGTTTTTAGAATTTTTGATAATTTAATTTTGCAGTTAAAAACTAATGAAAACAGTTTCTTATGAAGCTATAAAAATTTCTTTCAACGCAAAAACATTGGTTTAAAAAAGTGCACAAAATGTAGAAGAGAAAAACGTTAATAAATGAAATTGATGTTTTGTAAGAAGTAAGGTTTAGGAATTGCAGAAACATCGTTTCTACAAGTAGAGATACTTGATAAGCGGTGAACTTTTGAGTTTCAGATTTTAAATTGAAATTATTATTTTAATAATGAGCATTTATTATTATTAAAGCATAGTATATTATTAATAAAATGAATAAAATTATGATTAGTATGTCATTATTAATGAGAACGAAAATTATTATTACTACATAACCCAAATTAAGACAAAATTAAATAAACTATGTGACACAAATCATGTGTACTAAAAATAATTATTAAAACACATAAATTTATTTTAAAGTTGAAAAAGATTTAGAAGTCTACTTGTAGAAAAAAAAAATCGATCTGAAGTATGCCGCTAATCATTGCATCTTTTATTCATGGAAGAATTTAGTTTAATACAATGTTTTTAAGGCTGATAATATCTGTGCCACTGTTTTTCAGTTGGCTACCCTCTTTCTCTGAGTTACCGTTCTCTTGCTCCTATCTCATAAATCTACGTCACTGTCTTTGGGATTTCTGACCTCGGCTTCTTTTAACTGTTTGAAAGTCTGTGGGAAAGAAAGCTGAAACAAGTCTTTAAAAAGTTTCGGTATAAATTCCAGATCACCTTGGATAGCGTCCTACCAATAAGATGGCTGCAAAATTATCTTTTTTCCCTCTTTTTTCTCCCTGTTTCTTGTTTGGGATTCTTGATGCTGCAAAACGAGGTTTTAAACATTAGGATTTTTCCTAAAAATAAAAAGTCTACACTGTTAAAATTTTCATTCTAAAATTATGGTAAAATAACAGCTGTCTGTCCATCCGATTAACCGTTAAGTTTACGGTAGAGAACATTTTTTTCCTTTATGGTTTTAAAACCACTTATAACAGTACAGTTATAAAACCATGAATACAAAACTATACGGTTTTTTAACCATTTACAACTAGCATTTTTCAAAAACGTAAAAAAAGGTAATTATTTAACTAGACATAGGAGGTCGGTTTTTCGTAAGGCAATGGCCATTGGAGAGTGCCGGACACTGGAAATTCTTCATGTCTTGAAGGGAATGGAAGAAATAGTGTGGTGTCAACACTAGGACTCGAATGTCTGCCGGTCATGGGATTAACAGGTAAGCCCGTTCGGCTATGATATGCACACATTTGCAAAGAACTAAGTAGTTTCATTAGGTGGTTCTAGTTAGAGTGCCTAGAGTAAAAGAGTGTGGACAAGGGAGAAACGATTCCTGATTGGTGGAAGGAGGCGAGAGTGGAAAATTCGCCATTGGAATTACACGGAGTGAAAATAATCTGACTAAAAAAATTTATGTTCTGTATTAATAAATGCATGTTATAAGTTCATTACTTACTTTTTTTCAATAAGAAACTTCACAGTTACAGTAAATGTTAAAATTATGGCTGAAAATTTGAATAGTTGTTAGTTATTCGAATTTATCCTTATTATCACTTACTTGCGTGCATATAAAGTTATGTTTATCTCATTGTAAAGAGAACAAGGTGATGAAATAACTAATGGTTAGATAAGAATAAATGTATTTACTTTTAATGCACATAATTTCTATCTAAATTACTTATAAATTTTAAGATTTGAGCATCTTTTTATCAAAACTTCAGTAGTACAGAGTTTGGCGATATTACTTTGACATGTTGGCGCTTTACAATGTTACGATGCGCGTTACAAAGTAGCATTTGTTTACTTTTCGTTACCAACTGTATAAAATGCTAGTTTGTTTTAAATTTCAACTAAATATGCAAATTTTTGTTTACAATTTGTTGAAATAAACAATACCTTTTCAGGTGAATATGCGATAATTTTTTCCTGAAAAAGTAATAAATAATAATAAATTATATAATTTGTTTTATTAATTATTATTTCTGAAATAAATGGCATAATCATTATTAATTTTTATATTTTATTTAAGGCATTTATTAAAAGCTGAAGTCTTTTTTTTTTTCCATTGACGTTAATTTTTTAATAATTTCAGATGCTAGAGCTAGACAATGTTTCTTAAAAAATCTGTAATATCGTAAAGTTAATCCAATTAACTTGATTGAATCAACTAATCAAAAAATCGAATCCATCATAAATCAATTAAAAAATCTATAATACAAGGAAACAAAAGGTTTACAGCATTACTGCAGTTAACATAATTAATTATTTTTTGATATTTAAATGATGTAGTTAGTTCAATTAACACTAAACATACCAACCCTCAATGCATACGTATTTCTACCATAGCCGTTTAAATGACATGACTTTAGGTTTCCTGATTAAATGCATGAAATATGGATGTTAGGAAGAAAATAAACTAACAAAAACTTTATTATAATGAAACAAAATTATATATTGCCAATTTTCATGTATTACAAACACAAAGAATTAGAATTTTTAATTCGTCGCTCAACGCATTTTATAGATATCTTGTATATGGATATAGGTGTTTCCATATTTCTTCTAATAATTATTTCTATAATTTTCATAATTATTCTTATAATTAATATTATTTCTTCTAAGATCGTGTGCCGTCTTGATTGCTTCGACATTTTTCTAATTAAAACCTAACAGTTATTTAGAAAAGAAGTAAAGCTATGAAAATAAAATATAAGCTATTTACCAAACATTTAGTTCTTGTTACTTTTTCTGACACAAAAATGCCAATCTAAAATTTTAGGTACTTTCTTGAAATTTGAATTCACAGTTAGTCTGATTGAACCAACTACGCAACAGTCTTTGCAATAATGTGCAACTCATCGAATGCAATACGTTGAACACGCATTACTTTGTCATTTCTGATCCGATGACCTTATAAAGCTATAAGTTGTGGTAGGAAATACGCTTTTTTATATGACAAGTATTATTTGATATTGTTGTTGTATTTCATTTACGTCGTACTAGAGCTGCACAATGGGCTATTGGCGACGGTCTGGGAAACATCCCTGAGGATGATTCGAAGACATGCCACCACAATTTTAATCCTCTACAGAGGGGATGGCACCCCTGCTTCGGTAGCTCGAAGACCTGCAAGCGAAGTCGAGCACTTTACGGTAGCACAGTTTAACGAGGACCCATACCGCACACCCTCGGTCCCTACGCAGACTAATCCAAGTGATCACCCACCCGCACACTGATCGCAGCCAGTGATGCTCGACTGCGGTGATCTGCTCGGAACCGTGTCTTAACGATCAGTCCACTGTGGGACAAGAATTATTCGAATACAAATACAAAATAAAAATAATAATAATAATAATAACTGTATATAATTGCTAAAAAAAGTCATGATGTCAAATGTGTCGAATGGTATGGTATGTTTAGTGTTAGACTTCAGTTTTTGGATAAAATCGAAATGAAATGAAAGAAAGCATACAGGGTTAAATTACAGACTGTTATCCTTCTCTAGGTAATCTACACATTAAAGGCTGCCATTTATAGAATCTTGACTGTCTGTTATTTCTAAACTCAGATAAGAATATCTGCTCCTCTTTATAGAATCATTATCTGAATTATCGTTACGACAAAACAATTCTAAGTGAGAGATCACATTTAAGGTTACTTGACTGGAAATTAACATTGGATCAGTGAACCATTGCTTTGTTCTGCGTCACGCTTATTACGTCATAACACTGGAATTCCCAGTTTCTTATTTAATAAAATTCAATTTGTTAACATATTTTTAAGAAAAATAAAATTTAATCGAGGCAAGTAAAAGGTAGGTACTTGACAATGTGTGTAATATCTTTTAGTCACCTTTGGTCCTGTAACTCTACCCCTCTGCAATCTTCTGTTTAATTTTATTTTTGAAAAAAATCTATTCTTTTTCAATTGAAGTAAAGAAATATATATATACAGTCAAATCCCGCTATAGTGAACGAAATGTTCGCTTCCGTGCCTTGCTCCTCACAGACAATGTTACTTTTCGTCGATATAATGAACCAAAAAAAAAAAAGATGTTTAATAGTATGAACTATTTTCTGTCTTTGACTGATTTTCTTCATTTTTTTTTTGTAATAATTTTGGAATTTTTACTTCCAAATAAATACCTATATCGATTTTTAAAACCATCTATGGCATGGAATGTAGCAATAAGCATTTTTCTAGTTTGCTTCATTATTGAATGGTTTCAGCATTCAAAGATACCGCAATCTTCTCGCATCTGGACAAATGATTCCAAGTCTAAACCGATGAATTTGCTATGCGATTGGATGAGACTACTTTTATGTGCTCGAATGGCTAGTTAAACATAAATTCAGGAAAAATTATCAGAGAGTCTGGATGAGTGTTTCTATATATGATGCTGAGGATTGCTCATCAGCTAAAGATTACTAATTTCTTTTCTTTCTTTTTTTTTAACGCAAGACGAAGAGTGATAAAAAATAAAACTTAAAACATTTTTTGCTACATCGTATTATTTTTCTGTTATTTTTGTATTTCATTTTACGGGTCATTTATTTAAACTATGTGAAATAAAAGGGTGGGAGCTAGTCATCACCATATATGGCAGTACTTTTACTTTCGTTACTTGTACCGCCGGTACAAGTAAAAAGTACGTATACTTTTATGTACTTCGTTACTTTTTAAATTTAGTACTTTTACTTGTACTTTCGTTACTTTTTTAGGGAAAAAGTACAAGTATTTGTAACGGAAATATCGAATGAAATCGTTACTTTTTTCTAAAACTCGGTAAGCTTTCTAAAAAAAAAAAAAAAAAAAAATTACATTAAAAAAAATGCTTATGTTTTTTTTAATTTATAAAATTAATGTGCAATATATATGCATTCACAGCTAACTTCGTGTTTAAATACCTTCTGTTTCAACTTATACTGCACATTCAATTATTTTTTACTAGCTCAAAGATCACAAAGCTATCTGAAACCCCGTGTTTGCTTTGTTTATGTTTGTGCTTTTAAAACGCGTTTCTAAAGAGTAAAACAATTTTAAATCAATGGTAATTTAAATAAATAAAAATAATAAACTAAAAATTAAAATCAATAGATAAAATTTCTTTTTCGTGCAAATCCATAAAAAGTTTGATATTAAAATTATATTTGATTTTAAAATTATATTATACGATTATATTATAAAATTATATTATAATATTCTTCCGAATTTAAAAATAAATTAATATCCATAACTTTCAAAATTAAAAATAATTAAATAAATAACAACAATTTTGCAAAAACATTAAAGAACATAAGAATATTATTCAATAAAATTTTAGGTTACTTTGAATTTTCGATTTCCTAGAAATGTACTTTTAAATCGTTACTTTTTTTGTTTAGTACTTGTACTTTTACTTGTACTTTTTACTCGTTACTTTTCAAAATAAGAACTTTTTACTTTTTACTCGTTACTTTTTCAAAAATACTTGTACTTTTACTCGTTACTTTTTAAAAGTAACGTTGCCATATATGGTCATCACTAGTTAAAATTGTTTGCGGAACGGATATAGCGAAGTCCCGGTTATAGTGAACAAAAATTGTCTCTTCTTTGAAGGTTCACTGCAGAGGGATGTATAATCATTTCAGAAAATGAGATAAATCTTACTTTCATTTTTTCTGACTCTTCTATTTTTAGTCTCTGAAACATCGAGTGATTCAAAACGATTTGTCTCAAATAATTGAAATTTTCACATTTTGAAACATAATAAAATAATGAAGAATCATAAAAATGACTGAAATATTTTATGAAAATTTCAGAAAATAAGAACATTTGAATAGTTACAGATTAAAGATAAATAAAAGCTCGCTTTGAATTTTTTTATTCTTCAAAAAAAGGAGTTATGTATTGAGGAGGATGGTGGGAAATTCACCCAAAGCCTGTTATTCAAGGGTAATCGTTCCATTGACCCTGATCAAGTCTTTGAAGAGATATCGATATTTGAATGCATAATCGTTTGGTGGGGTGGGCATTGTCTTTTCTTTCAAACCATTATGTTTTTAGCGCCTTAGGGGGATAGGCGGCAATAAAACTAGGGTGAACCAAAATGTTTTAATCACGATGAAAAGTGGAACAACTGAGATTTTTTATTAACATTTTGCAATGTATTTATCAGAAATGGTGTTTGTGTGAGAAAAAAACAACGTCCATTATTAAATGACAGAATAAACGAAAGTTTAAAAGATATAATCAGGAATTGGAGATGATGAATCAAATATAATCACCCGTGTTATTAATAGTGAAAAACTTAAATGCTGAAGTAGTTCAAACCCCGCTATAGTGAACATTCAAGGAACCGAAATTTAGGCTCACTATAGACAATTTTAACTTATTTTTCCGAACTGCTCCCTTTTATGATACATTTTTTTAAATAAATGACCTGGAAAAAGAAATACAAAAATGATTAAAAAACAATAAGTAGTAACAGAAAATGTGTTCATTTTTATTTAGCAAGGCACGGGAACGAACATTTCGTTCACTATATCCGGGAGTTCACTATAGCGGGGTTTGACTGTATAATAATATTTCAGTCGGCACTCGATAGGACGTACCTTGAGCCCAGCATTAAAACGGACGTTATAACGTGAGTTCGTTGCATAGGGAGTGCACAGAAATAATCTTAATATTTAATTAATAGCTGAAAAAATATTTATATTGGCCAATGACTAATTAACTAAGTAATACTTAACTTTAATAGGATTTTAGTAACTAAAAGAAAAACTTTTTCGTCGTTAATGAATACAATAAATTACCCTGTAAAATAATACTTTATAGGTAAAATATTATATATGCTGGACTGCAATAATTAACATACGTCTAGTTAACTCAGGTTATATATATATATATAAATATATATATCAGGTTATATATATATAGAGAGAGAGAGACTAACGATTAAAACAAAGTTTAATATACTGAGCATAATCTGCGAGTATATGGAACTCAATAAATAAGTTAAAAATATAAAGAAAACATGAAAAATAACAATGATTATTGAAAAGAGGAGAAGAAAATAAAATAATTTTAAAAAATATTAAAGAAAAGATTTTTTTAAAAATTAAAAAGCCGGAAAACAAAGTAATGAGTAGATATAATCTTTTCATCAGCTCACACGATTGTATCCGCTACGAGAAGTGCTTTCTAATATTGTATCAATATAGCCAAAGCAAAATATATTAATACAATAAATAGTATGAGGAACATTTAAAAAAAATTGAAAAAAGAAATACAACACATTATGTAAAATATATATACGAAATAAACAAATTAAGCAAAACACAGAAAATACAGAATAAAACACAAAACAAAATCTGCAAAGCGCGTAGGGAAGTCAATTGAACTTACACGAATCGAAATCTTTCAAGAATGATTTAAAATATTTTACTAATAAGATTGACAGATTACAAAATAAGAATACGGAAGCGCAATTAGAGTTAGAAGCGCAAATAGAGGGCACTTTTATGTCGCTTTCTTACTGCAGTACTCAAGAGCTTTTAAATTGTTTGTTACCATGGATTGGCTCGAAAATGGATGCGTACAAGGTAATAATATCATACTGGATGATTTAAAGCTTGCAAGTAATATGGTTAGGAGCCGGGATACCTTGTTGGTAAGAGATGTCCAAGAGGTCATGGGTTCGATCCCTGCCGGCCGAAGACTCTCCGTGTAGTAAATGGTGACTGATGCACGTTAAATCTGCCGAATCACAAAGTCCTCCATGTTCCTATAACAAATCAATACCTCTGGGGCTACTGATCCAGGAGTTTCCTTGTCTTTTGGATTGGTTCAAAATTACAAGGCTATGGTGTTGAATTTTAGTTGTTGTAAACCCAAAAATTGGGTCGGCTGTTCAACAACGGTTATAAAATAAAACAAAATTAATATGGATGGAGCAAGGATGGGTCAGGGGATAGAGCGTTTGCCTTCCAATGAAGTGAACCGTATTTAAATTCCCACCGATGGCTGGTCGCATCCGGCTAGCACCGACCACAGTGCAGACGCAAAATATCCTCAGTGGTAGACGGGTTAGAGTCCCTTTGCCGTCAAGGTAATTGTGAAAGGCTTTCGTGGTTTTCCTCTCCATGTAACGCAAATGCGGGTTAGTTTCATTAAAAAAGTCCTCCACGAAGGCACATTTCTACCAATACTTAAGCCAAGAGTTCCCTTGTCTTCTGGATTGGGTTCAAAATTACAAGGCAACGGAGTTGAACATTTGTAGATCCAAACCCAAAAAAATCCAAAACATAAATAAAAAAATTGGTTCGGCTGTTCAACGACGTTTATAAAGTATAAATAAAATTAATATGGTTGATATTTAATTACACAATTTTAATGACTTTAGAAAGTAGATTTTTAAAAAAAGAAAAGAAAAACTTTGCTCATTTTGCACAGGTTCTTCGCTGCGGATTTGCCCGATCTGGATTTGCACATAGCATAAATTTAAGTAAGTTTTTTGTAAATTTATTTATAATAACATACAATTAACTTATTGATTTTATGTAGAACATTATAACATTAGCTGGGTTTTTTTTTTTAAATCAAATTTTGAAAGAGTTTGTCGATTTATGTTTTTGGATAAATAAACATTACTACATATTCTTTGATTCTATTCATTTGATCAAAAATGCTATTTAAATAAATGTTTTTAGAAACGTTAGAATTCCAAGTAATTATTTTATTTATATTAATACTAAATAATTTCTTTTATCATATAAATCAATAAAGCAGGTATTTTCTCCTTTTTTAATACTCGAATCCAAAAAAATTAAAATTGTTATCATTATGATTAAGAAGCAATATTAATTCCTCAGGTAAAATATCATTTAACATAATTGCACAATCTTGAAAGTTAAAGATAATTAAATCATCAATATATCTAAAAACAAATTTAATATTAAGAGTATAATTTTTTTCATAATTGTGCAAAAATAAGTTAGCTAAGAGAGTTGATAAATTAGATCTTTTTGGTATTCCATCAATTTGAATAAAAATATGTTTTCCATTGTAAGGATAATTATTAAAAAGACAGTAATTAATTAGAATTAACCCATAATTAAAATCGCAATTAAGGATATTTTTAAAATCCTAGTAATAAATCAAAAGAACATATTTTAGTTTAGAAAGGAGAATGCTATGGAAAAGATCCTGGAAATCAAAAGTCGTAATAGAATTTATTTTACTTTGTTTAATAAATTCTAAAATCGATTGATTATTAGTGATAATCCAAAAAAAAGTTTCTTTAATAATATTGTTAATAATTTTATTTAAGTAGTTAGAGAAAATGGTACCAGGTTAAGTAAGTATTAGACCCACATGTAATTAATTGTTCTAAATTTTATAGCAATTTTATGAAATTTAGGTTTGATAATTAAGTAAGGAAATTGTTTATTGCTAATTTTAATTTTCTATCTCTTATATGAGAGATTAAAAATTATGAATTATTATTATATTGAAATGAGTTTTATATAAATTTACTAAATTTTACTAAGTTTATTAACGATATTATTTAAATAACTAAGCTAAAACTCCGTATTTAAAAGTTCAACATAGAATTCTTTACGGAAGATTGCATAAATATTGTTAGCTTTGTCTAAGGGGGTAATTACAAAAATTTTTATAGTTGCTTAATTGTTTGAATAATTTTAGAAAAAAATTGCTGAATTGTTACTGTTATTTTAATTTTCCTTATTACTGAAATCAAAGTTTTTAAAGTAATAATAAACATTACATTCTGTTTATATACCTAAAGGTAAAGAGAATCTATTTCATATCTTTAAACCAAAACTATTGGGATTAAGAAAGCATTTTAGAATTTTATTAACTGATGCATGGTAAATGGGTCTAAATTTTGTGCCTTTTATAATTAAATTAAAAAGTTCTAATCACTCTATAATATTTAAATTAAAACTTATAATATGTTTATGATGCTTATCAACAAAATCATCAATATATTTCTCGTCTTCACAGTGACATTCATAATCGGATATATTAATTCCTTCCTAAATATTTGCTTAGATCATTATAATTAAATATATTTCTACTAAGAGTTATTATATTTAAAGGTTTTAATTATCTTAAAAATCTTTTAATGGAAACAAAATTTTTAAATTTAAAAAAAAATATTATGAAACCTGATCTTATCGAAAATAGGGTTTTGAAAGATAATAACGAAATATAAATTATTTAAATTTTTGTTTCGATTTGGAGAAATTTAACTCATTTTAACCTTTACAAGATAGAAACAAAGAATTTTGAATTAATAAAAGATCTTTAAGCTTATATACATCATTATTATTAAGGGAAAAAACAAAATCTTTCATTGGTTTAATATTAAAATGTTTATTGAAATCTTTTTCCAAATGAGAAATAAAATTTACATTTATTTTGCCACTTTTAAGAAAGTTTCTATTACTTCTTGATCCCCGTTTACCTCGATTTGCATGTTTATCTTTAATATGAAAAAGTGAATAAGTGGAAAAGTTATGAAAAGTTAATCTGTGTATGTTGGAAGGTATCGTTTAGCCCATACGGCAAAATTGCTTTGTATAAAAGCATGAAGCAATTTTCTTTTGGTAGTCCTAAAACGAAATCTACTATATTCAAAATATTAATTTTGACACTGTTAAAATTATGTTCTCTAAAATGATAAAATTCCGATAATTTCATTACTGTTTATATCTGAACAGTGTTGATCAATTCGAATATTAAGAGAGTTTCTGGTTTGTCTCGCATATTTCATATTACAAAAACCCCAGGTTAATATATAAATAACATTTTTAATTTTGCAAACAGATTTGGAGGTATCGTTATTATGAATGGAATGTTTGTTAATATTAGGGCAAGTTTTATATCTTTTATCAGCACAACTTTTTTCAAACTATCTTTTTATTCTTTTCGTATTTATTTATTGTGCTATATATATTATACACAGTGCTGACAGAAGATATTTTCACTCCCTGGTTGATACTGAAAACTGAACTCAATTGTGGAAGACTTTTTGAATTCTCTTTCTGGTGTTGTCATAACGCTGTATAAAATTGCTTTTTATATTTTAAATTACAATATTACTACCAGAGAATTAGAAAATCTAAATCTACCCTGAATGGTGATTTAAGAAACGCGTGATGAAAATGAATAACAATCAACGATTTCGAAGTTTAAAAAAAAGCTTTAATGAATGAGAATATCGCCTCAAATACTCTAATATAAATATCCAATAAAAGTAATATTTTTAATGAATGTAATTTTTTATGACATAAATGCATCTAAGTATGAACATTAAAATGTATTTTTTTGTACTTTAGCAGACGTAAATAGTTTTATAGACTCTTCATAATCAATTGGATAGAAATTATTGCTTAAGAACTCACTTGTGTCTTTGTAACATCTTAAATAGATTTTCATAGCTTTTATTTTGCTAAAAGCACGTGCAATTCTTGTAGTGGGATTGTTAACAAAATACTTAAATTATCCTCAAGTTTTAAAAAATATGTTTCAACTTGTTGCAAAAGAGCACATTACGGTAGAACAGTTCAATGAGCACAGATAGGACGAACCCTCGCCCCCCCCCCCTTTTCACTAACCGCTGCCAGAAATGCAAGATTTCGGTAATCTACTGGAAGCAGTGTCTTACAATCATTACCATCATCATCATCGCTAAGACACGGCTCCCAGCAGATCACCGAAGTCAAGCATCACTGGCTGCGGTCAGTGTGCCGGTGGGTGACCACTTGGATCAGTCTGCGTAGGGACCGAGGGTGTGCGGTATTGGTCCTCGTTAAACTGTGCTACTGTGAAGTGCTCGACTTCGCACGCAGGTCGTCGGGTTACCGAAGCGGGGGTGCCATCCCCTCCGCAGAGGATCAAAATTGTGATGGCATGTCTTCGGATCATCCTCCGGGATGTTTCCCAGACCGTCGCCAACAGCCCATTGTGCAGCTCTAGTGCGACGTAAATTAACAACAACAACAAAGCAAAACATTTTGATGTTTAAAAATTTCATTTTTCTAATTTATTATTTATTTATTTTAATAAATTTTTCATTTTAATATATTTTTATTCCTATATACAACACACGGCATCCTCTTGGAGTTGTGTTCACCGACCTCCAGAGGGTATGCCACTTCCTCCTTTGTACCGATAAAAGATAGTGGATTCAAGTAATGATCAAATCATAGTAGAAACCAGCATTAAACCAATGATAGCGAGTTCGAAAACCGAGAGTAAATACTAGTGGATTCTAGTACCGATAGAAAAAATGAGTTCGAGGGATGATTCAATGATAGAGGATAAGTACCGATAGAAAGATTGTGGGTTGGAGAATTGTTCGAAAAGAGAGTGGGTTTGAAAACTCTTCAAATGATAGTGTGTTCGAATAATGTTCAAATAGTCAATTTAAGATTTAAAATTTTTTTTTAAAAAAACCTAATCTTTGATTCTTTAAAAAAAATTTAAAATTTAAATTTTTCAAAAAAATATTCGAATGATTTTGTTCCAAATTAGGAATTTTGCCATCTAAAATTATTTAGTTTAAAATGATACAAAAACTTTTATGCAATACAACTCAAAGCTTCTTCTACCCTTATTAAGAAAAATAATAAATAAATTTATTTTTATAATTATTCTCATTTAAACAGCAAATGACAAAAAAGTAAATCCTTTCTTAGACTATACCCACTCTTGTTTAAACAACAAATGACTCAAAAAGAGCATAGTATGTGATGAATCATTTTTGAGACTATTCATTTTACTAAAAAATGAGTGTTTCAATTCATCACTGGATTCAATAATGAGTAATCGACTCTATTTGTTTGTTAAGTATTTTGAGTATTTGACAAATAAAATATCCGTATTTCTCATGACAGAGGTGGCTCATAAGTCAAATTTAAGAACAAATAATACACAATAGGACATCACAGAGACAGTAAGTGGGAACACGCTATCTCTACGTAACAGATCAGTCACAGAGTTCAGTTGATGAAGAGGATCTAATATGATTCTCGATTTTATCCTCTGAATCTTGAGAGAGATGAGTTGAAATTATAGATATATAGCGAAAGTAGCTGAGCAAAGAAAAATTCAGCTATTTAGGTTTAATAAAAAGTGATTTAATACCTGGTTTTGAGTGGGCAGAGCCGCAAACAACAAATAGGGTGTATCAGCACCTTTGGAGAGCATCCAAGGCACTCATTAGATAAAAATACCTTTAGAGACAGGTAAGTAAGTAGGTCCCCGATGGCTGAGTGGTAGGGCCACAGGTTCTGGGTTCGATCCTCGGGCCGGATGAGAATGACTGAGCCGTTCATCCCTTCAGTGGATCGATAAATGAGTACCAAGCATGTTTGGGAGCTAAACACGGGAGGTTCCGCTCTTAACTGACCACCTAAACAGAACATCTACTCCTGCACCCCAGAGTCCGAGGTCAAGAAAACTGAGATGGGCATAATAGGCCCTCTATGGGCTGTCGTGCCACTGAGTTTAGTAGGTATTTTATTTGCATCGTACTAGAGCTGGCCAATGGCTATAGGCGACGGGTCTGGGAAGCATCCCTGAGGATGATCCGAAGACATGCCATCACAATTTTTTTAAGGCAACTGCCTGAATCCAGACATAGATCTGAAGAATAAGGACATTTCTCCAAATCTCTGCCCCCATGGTACTGCTCGGCGATCCAACACAGGATATTTGATTCCACAGATTTTACGTGCACGTATATCGCATTGACTCGACGGGTCTTAGCGGCGTCCAGGATCGAACACCGGCCCTTCCGGACCAGAGTTCGATTCTCTAAACACTGAGCTACCACGGCCCCTATCAGAGATAGTTCTAGTTGTGGTTCATTTACGTTGCACTAGAGCTGCACAAGGGATATTAGCAACGGGGTGGGAAACATCCCTGAGCATGATCCGAAGACGTGCTATCACTATTTTGATGGCGACCCCGCTTCGATAGCTCAACGGCCTACGTGTGGAGTCGAGCACGCTACGGCAGAACATATTAATGAGGACACATACCGCACACATTCGGAACTTGCGCAGACTGATCCAAGTGGTCACCCATACACACACTGACGACAGCTAGTGACGCTTGACTTCGGTGATATGCTGGTAATTCGTGTAATTACGAATGAAGTTTCTTTTTTTCCTGCCTATAAAACTGCCGATGTTTGTGGAATCTCTAAGAAAACAAAAGTGAGCATTTTTATTCTCTTGTGTAATGAAGATTTGTGTGTAGATACTTGTTTTGACTCTTTAAATATTACTGAATTCATTCAGACTAAGCATACCTTAAACTTTAAGTAGAATTTCCTTCCTTGAACTATTTATTTGTTTCGGTAGAGAACACAAAAAATAATAAATCCGCGTAAAATGCAAAAACTGAACTTTTTCTCTAAATTAAATATTTAAAACATGAAGAAACTTTTTTCACACTAATACCGAATCTAGGGGTTTCAGGAATTTATAAAGTCTAATAATCTAATTGTCTATAAATCTGAATTTTTTATAATGGTATAAGCTGACACCAGTCTTTCGCTTATTCACACCATACATTAAATACTTTCGAAAACACAACGTTAATACACTTTGGATGAAAACTAGCGATTGCTTCAACGCTGCTATGAATTTATACAGAAACTAATATTCGTCGTTAAAAAGTATTTTTAGTTGTAAAATCAGGATTTGTTTTTTTTCTTTGCTTTGAAACTTAATCACTTTAGATTTTTGTTTATGGCCTGATTTTTTATGCATCTGTCGATCCATTCAAAAATCGTGACTCACTCGTTTATGAAACCTTATTTAACCAAAAATAGTTACAAGCAAATTATTTTATAATCTAATATTTTGAGTTGTAAGACAAAGTAACATATAAAATTTAAGCAACAGCGATCCAATAGTTATTCAGAAGTCAAAAATTAAATAACTTTAGATATTTTATTGTTCAAAAACTATTCTACCGATTTTTGTCATTGAAAATAACATAATTGAAAGTGAAAAAATTATTCTGTATATTATGTTCGTCCAACAAAATCCGTATTGTCATACTCTTGGTTCAATAAAATTGTCCACAAATGATTAAATCGGAGGGAACAGAGTGTTCAGGGTCTAAATGAACAGAATTGCCAATGAATTAAAACTGAGATTTAGTGTAATTTGGAATAAGAAAAGACAGTTAAATAGCAATTTATTAAACCGCAGGTTTAAGTAAATCAAAAACAAATTAAAACATCTTCGACAAAAGCTACATTCTTTAAAGTTTTCGATTTTTGCGGATGTCTTAAGTTTCATTCTTTTGTCAGACTCGCTACATTTGAAGTTAATTCCAGATTCTTTAGCTGGTTTGTTTTCTAGTTTGCAGTCATGGATTTTAGGTTAGAGTGCAATATTTTTAATGTCTCCAGTTCTGTTTCATGATAGTATTTTTCTGCAAACTACAGTGAAACCCCGATTTTACGTTTTCGGTCGGACTAGCGATAAAAAACGCTCGAAGCGGAATAACGTAAAATCGGGATTACGAAAAATCTATGTATATTTTTAAAAATTGACACCTACCAGTTAAATTAATGGAAAAAATGAGTAATCTTAACTTGCTTTTCGTTTCTAGCTACAATTTCGTATACAGCTCGTTCAATACTAACAATTTTTTGCAAATTTGCTTCTTGATTTACATTTGCAAGTAAAAATTGTTTTAGAGTTTTTATGCTTTGTAGTTTTTATTGTTGTTACCCACCCCCCTATTGACAAATGGAACAGAAAGAATGCAAGAATTGCTCCTTGCCGCTGAAAAGCAAGTTTTTCTTGTTCAAAGAACTAGAAATAAGTTTGTGTGAGAGTTGTAGAATAAAAAAAAATTAATTTGATCTGTTGGTAGAAAAACGCATCAAGCGGGATTTTCATAAAAGGGGTGACTCAAAAATCCGGGATTTTTTAACATTATCGGTACAGACAATTTTCACGGATCAGCAGAAAATGACACAAGAAGCGGGATAACGTACGAAACGGACAACGTAAAATCGGGGTTCCACTGTATATTATTCTCACCAGTATTTCTCCGAAATTCTCAAATGTAAGGTCTAACGGTTTCTACTATTTGGTAGGTTTTTAACTTTAAATTTCCACCAGATTCTCTTAACCACGCTGAAAACTGGCGTACTAACTGTCCGAACTTGATGTTGAACAACTAAAAATAGCGCGAAGAACACCAAACTGAGCTTTAACCAAATCGAGCTTATTTATACAAAATTTAAACGGTGTTAATCAAAAAAGGCGAAAATTTTAGTTTTCTGTTCTGTTAAACTTATTTTGAAATAATCTTAATATTCTCTTTGTATGGTTTTTCGAACCAATGTTATTTAAAGAATCACTATTCATAAGGAATCTAAATTGAATGTTTTTCACTTTAATCAATTCTCTTAAAGTAATCATGTGTGTTTATTTTACGGTAAATATAAATGTTTGCTCTACCGAGTGGTGGCAGATACTTTACACAAAGTAATTCATAAAACACTTGTTGTTTCACAATGTTCTGGAACTGTTCTTTGTTCTACAAGACTTATTATTAAGCGGTTGCCGCCATTTTTGGGGTTACACGCAAAAAAACACGCAGGAAGTCGATTTGTAGCAATGAATTTTGTAAAATAAGTCCGGGTAAATGGTAAAATTTTTAATAAAGGAAATTAAATTCTATTCCAGCAAAGGTTGTTAGAAACTAGTAAAATTGTCAAATAAAATGCATAAGATACAATACGATAGTAATTAGCACGGGTGGTACTGGCCTTGCTAATTATTTGCGATATTTCTCCGCAAATAAAGTCCTCAAAGTCACGGCTTTCTTATGTAGTTGGTTTCAGGTCGCGACTTTTATTGCGTCCCTCAGTCCTCAATACTTTGCAGTTCTATCTACTAAAGATGAAATTTTTTATAGAAATGCAGAGTTCTGACGGTTTAAAAGTAATTTTTATTTTATAAAATACTACGGTTCGAATGTAAAAACAGAGTGAGTATCTTTTGTAGATTTCGAGAAAATTGGCTTAACAACTATTTTCTAGTGCTAATGCTTTGAACCCTAAAATTGAATTTTAAAAACTCTTAAAAATAAATTTAATTTCGAAGAGAATCTTTTGCAATAAATAGCTTTTCGGAAATGCGAAATATAATCTAAATTTTGACATTTTTTATAGCTTACTTTGATTTTTCTTCTGTACGGCAGAATAACTCATGCGCACTTCAATACTTTGGTCGGACATGCATACACGTCAAAACCCTTCAATTTATAGAAATTGCTTTACAAATGCGGAATCAGATATCGGTCCTAATTGTTTCTCGGCAAGACCTTTGTTTGAAACTTTATATACTGATGCAGTTTAAATACTCATCGTAATCCTTGTTTTGTTGAACTTTGGTTTTTCCTAAACTTGCCGGCTATCCTAAAACTTCTACATTTATTGTAGGCGTTATAGTGTATTAAGAAAATCGTTATTTTCTGTATTATCAACTTTTAAAGCTTTTTTTAAAAAAGAAACGTGAAGACTATTTGAGAAAATTTTAGAACTGTATACGGATTTTTCTGACACTTTTAACAAAACTTCCATTCGCAGGCTTCGCCTCCCAAACACCCGTTATTAACAGGAGAACTTCCAATTTATTAAAATTAAAAGATCAAAGGTTTTTAATGTATCCACTACTTTAGTTCCTGATTCTGCTTGGGATAGAACTTAAATCAGTCTTTTAGCTCTGTTACTCTTGCAACATGCAAGACTTTTTAAATTCCTATTAAATTTTCGGGTAGATTATTTGGTACTAAGTAGTGCTGCTAGTCAAGAATGTCTTACTTTTGTCATTATTTTAACAGCATGTTTTAAATAACTTACCAAAAATGTAAACATCGTAATCTACTGTTTAAAAATCGTAAGATTGATTTTATAAATATTTTTATGAAATGTTTAGTATGTTAATATAAAATTACTTCATAAAGGATCATAACTTTAACGAAGTGTTGAAGCGCAAAGCATTTCAAAACACTATTAAGAAAGGATTATACATAGTTTGAAGCAGAATAAACAAGTAATTTACAGATATTTTTTATTTAATTATACTCTTGATAACTAAATAAATCTGAATCTTGAGAAACAATACAGTGATTTTTCTGGCTGATAAGAATAAGCAGACAATGCGAAGTTTTTAGAACATTGTGTAATAAAGAGCAACTTATGGGATCAAAAAATGAGTTGGGTTTCGTGAATTTTATGATCTGATTATTTCTTCGCTTAAAATTTATATTATTAGAAAAGCTTCTGTGAATTAAGATTTTCTGCAGTGTTGAAGGAAAGCTTTATTAACTTGTTAAATGGTAAAATTTGTAAAATTCCTCTCCAATGATAAGTAATGGACGAGTTTGATCACCCTCCTGGTTGCTAAACTGAATCGTCAAACAAAAATTCCCTTTAACTTTGTCGTTTTTTTTTTCGTGTAATATTAAATGAATCTGAAGTTTAAAAACAATTTGATTAAAAAATATTTTTAAACAGCTTCATTTTTTCTTCCCATCAAAATGGTTTAATTTAGTGCTTTGGCTGTAAGAAATCTGTACAATTTTTACCGTAACATTTTGAACTGAAATTTTTTTTTAATATCACTTTGAAAGTATTCATTTACTAATGTAAGTGGTTTACGGTCCAGTAATTAGTTAATATTTAATTGCAGCCTGGCTATTGTTCCCCGAATGCCTGAATTTCACAGTATGAGATGAATATGCAGCCTGACTATTGTTCCCCGAATGCCTGAATTTCACAGTATGAGATGAATATGCAGCCTGACTATTGCTTCCCGGATGCCTGAATTTCACAGTATGAGATGAATATGCAGCCTGACTATTGCTCCCCGGATGCCTGAATTTCACAGAATGAGATGAATATGCAGCCTGACTATTGCTCCCCGGATGCCTGAATTTCACAGTATGAGATGAATATGCAGCCTGACTATTGCTCCCCAGATGCCTGAATTTCACAGTATGAGATGAATATGCAGCCTGACTATTGCTCACCGGATGCCTGAATGTCACAGTATGAGATGAATTTGCAGCCTGACTATTACTCCCCGAATGCCTGAATTTCAAAGTATGAGATGAATATGCAGCCTGACTATTGCTCCCCGGATGCCTGAATTTCACAGTATGAGATGAATATGCAGCCTTACTGGTGTGTATGTTAGCTGTATTTTCTGTAAAATATTTGATTAGTTAAGTTCTTTAGGCGCAAACTCTTACTTTTGGCTGTCAATTTTTAAGCTCTATAAATTACTCTGCGAATAGCACATTTTCAGTGTTTATTTTTCATTTAAATAAACCAGTTAACGGATTTTCAAAATTGCTTGTATGAGTCTTAAATTTTATGTCAAGCTTTATTTAAATTTTTATCTTAAAAAAAACTTTTGCTAGAAATTTTTGAACTCCATACAGGTCAAGAACTCTTTTTATATTATGTGGAATGTTCCTAATTTGCACACTTACCGCATTAATTGCCTACACATGTTAATCTTGACTGATGCAGATATTTTAGATCGTTGATATTAGTTTCAATCTTACTTTTCTAATGAATAGCCTCAAGAATTCTTTTTAAACAAGATATAATTAAAAACATTTAATTTAAATTTTGATTATAATATTCCTAAACTTTGTGGAAAGTCAAGGAGCAAACAGATCATAAATTTTAACTTTTTATTTTTTAAACATTCTCTTTAATGTGTCAAATTACAAGATTCCAATAAATATTGGTGAAAGCAAATACTGTTAGAAGCAAATATATCATTTTATAATAAAAAATATCGGGCATATATAGAGAACATCTCCAGTTACGCTGATTTGCTCACCGAATTTTAAAATTCATGAAAAACTTCTTTCCTTACCCGAAATTTGAATTGAATTGAATTAAGATTATATGGGACGTTTTATGAAGTCATCGAGAAGAATGTAAGATTTTAACTCTGCTCAGATATTTTGTCTTTCAAGTTATCCTTTACGCTAGTATAATTGAAAACATTGGGCGATCACTCAGTCGAATCGGAATTGCTTAATTAATTGTAATTTCGCCAAACTTATCCAAATTTAGATTGTTGTTACAAAAATTAGAAGCAACTAACATTCTTATTGTGAAAGTAATAAAATTCAGTGCTTTCAAATAAAAACATTCATTGTAATTCTTTATTAGCGATTTTTTTCTTCATGAGATTCAACTTTAAGTTAAAAAGGGTGTGATTCTGAAAACAATGAATTCAATTAATAAATAAATTTAAAATGTCAAGCAATTCTCAAAGCTTTTTGTAAATGCACAAGACAGATTAAGAATCTATACTTTTAAAGTTATATTTAA
Source organism: Parasteatoda tepidariorum (assembly GCF_043381705.1). Classification (NCBI taxonomy): domain Eukaryota; kingdom Metazoa; phylum Arthropoda; class Arachnida; order Araneae; family Theridiidae; genus Parasteatoda; species Parasteatoda tepidariorum. The sequence continues at coordinate 89,939,171 of NC_092210.1, read as the reverse complement.
TAATTCAGATGTATCAGATTTTGAATATCAGAAACTGAACTTAAAAAACACGTAACTCTGTACGAAGTTTGTAGAACCAATTTTTAATCAGTTCTAGGACAGTGATAAAACATACAATTTGTCTGCTTTCACATTAAACCTTATTTTCAGTTAGGAAAAAGAAATGGACTTGGCTGTGACTCTTTATTTTACTAAATTCTAAAAACCCTAGGGCGAAAGTGAGGGGGACTATATGAATGTAAAAACCTAAATAGGATTTTTACTTTTAAACTTAATTATATAATTAAAAAATTTTTAATACTTTACATACTCTAATTCAAATGCGTGATAAAACATATTCTAAATTAAGTACTTAATAAAGAATTGTTAGAGCGTGATTTAGCTTAAATCCAAAGACATTTTAGAGTATTGGTGTAATTTCAGTTGAACGCAAAATTTAATAAAAGAAATTGCCATCAAAATGCGTACTTGTCTCAAGAATATTCAACTTAATTCAAAATTTTATTCTAGCAAGTAGCTAATATTGTAAAAGTAATAAGCTATTTAGTCTTGTCAAATTACTAATAGTAAATAGAAGATAAATTACATTTAAAGTCTATCATAAACTTGGTAGTTTTAATGATTCTTATTTGCTGCTGGAGTAGCCAGATAATGACTAACTGTTCAATAATCACGTAACATACCTTAACATTAACCATAACACTAATTCGCTGCTTCAGTAGTAGAATAAGAATAGAGTACAAGACTAAACATCTTTTTGAATAAAAGTAAAATTATAATTGGGACTGGACTGAATAGAAAATGAGCTGAAAAATTCATAACTTAACCGGAAATTTTATTTTTTAATAAAAAATCAAATTTTTGAATGACTAAATTTTTAAAGAATTTTTGTTTCAAAGGTCACAGCAAGTTCTTTAAAGTAAAAAATAACTTTCAAATACTGTAAAAAGGTCTTTTAACGGCAATTATTATAAATTTACAACAACTTACGAATTGCGCTTCTTACATTTGAGAGAACTTTATAACTAGCTTCATTCAAATCTTTAAGTTCATTTTACCTAGAAAACCAGGTTTCCATTTAGTTCTAGCCAGACTTAATTTTCTACTAGTTTTGTTTTTGACATGAACATTTTATAGAATCTTAAATGTAAAAGAAACTCTTTAATGTTTGAAAAAATAACTTCAAATAGAAAGTAAATATAAAGAGATTTGTTTCCAATGACAGTCTCATATTTGTCTGAAATTACATAAACTTTAAAACTAAAGTAATGCAAAAAGTTGCTCAATTAACATATAGCTTTGCGTCTGCAGCCCCTCAAATCTCATAATACGAGTTTTGTGCCAATACAAAACGATTTGTAACGAAATCAAAAATCCAGTGAATATGCACAATACTTTTAAGCCGAAATATTAAATAGAATCCGATTATTAACTAAACCATTTTAAATTTTCCAGTTTAAGACATTTTAACTAGAGTAGACGGAGCTTTTTTATAAAACCAAAGTGTTTAAATTAAAAAAATTTCAAATAAAAATTTTCAGAAATTATTAGTTCAAGAAAGTGAAGTTCGTAAACATATTAAAACAACTCTAGAGGGGATGCCTGAAGTGTTTTTATAGTTATACTAAGAGGGCAGATGTGTGTTGCATTTTTAGTAGAGGAAAGACTCCAAAGTTTATAAAAAAACTATTGATAATTTGATTTAGAGTTGAAGTAACATTGAAGGAAAAATAAGGATTTAATCTTTCACTTTAATATTACTATTAATTTATTTCTTTTGGAGTTCTGGTGGTCCTCTACTGTGACGCTGGATCGGATGTTCGTGACCTGAAGTCTCCGAGGAAGCACTTACAGCCGAACAGCATCGAAACTTTTAAACTAGTTCTTGAATAAAATTTTAAAGGGTTGGGTGGAGTATAGTAAGGTCCTGGACTGCAATTTTATTTTTGCAGGTTCGTGCATTGAAAAATCCCCTAGCGCTTTAAAAGTGTTTATTAGAATTAGACCACTCATTGAACTCATTAAGATTAAGACAGTGATAGAATCTCTTAAAAGTCTTTTAAAAAAAAGTGATCTAAGCGTTATGTGGATGAGGATTGCCTTTGATGGAAGATCTTAAAATAAGCGTTAAACTTTGTATCGTTCTGAATTTAAAACTGCGAATTGTTAGATCTTAGATTTGTGATCGATGTAGAGATGAAAATTTCTATACCAAAATTTAAAATGCAGCTCTAACTTTCCAAGTCTTAAAATATATAAACTAATGAAGCGAACATTTATTATAGTTGCCATTTTCAACATTTATTTCGATGCAGATAAGTTTAGACTTTGACTTTTATGAATCTTTAAGTGCTAATAATCGATAAACAAATTTCTGGAGTGTCTTAGGGCAAAAATTTTCTAAATTTGGAGTAATTTAACTGTATTTGCATTTAATATTCTAAATTTTCAATTCTACGTAAGAAAGTCTTCCAAATAAATAAAGTTTAAATGTAATAAGGAAATCTTATCAGAATTTTTATAAGCCTAAATTTAATTGAAATGTTTTAATATATGGAAAAAGGTAAATTTAGTGTTATAAAGTACAACTTACCAATAATTTTATAATTTCCTATTCGCTTTATACTGTTTTGAGTTAAAAGTAACGAAATTTGAATTGAAATTTTGTTTTGAAATTTTAATTATTGTTACCCTAAAGCTAAATGTTATTCTTAAATATCTTGTATCAGTTAGATTAACATGACTCAAACTGCATTTTTAAATCAGTTTTATTTTAAAACAATATGTATTTAATACCATATGTATTGTATTACAATAGAGTATGAAATTCAATTTATATTCAATGTTGATGTCAACGATATTGTGTATATATAAGTATTTGGATAGTAATGTGTCTTGAATATTAGTTTTAAAGCACTCTTTTTGTACACATTTCGCCACTAAAAATGCTCTTAGTATAAATCATCATTTTTAAAAAATGAATACTAGCTTATCCTGTAGTTAGTTTCGTATTAAACCAAAGGTCGCTGAACAAGTTTAGTATCTTTGAAAATTTTAAAAATATTATAAATTTTGAACCAGTTGTCAAAATATGATTAATTTAAATTTTCTAAATTAATGATTTTGTTTTCTGGATTACTAAATTTTCCGAAATATTTTAATTATAAATTTAAAATTGTGTATGACAATGCAGTTTTATTTGTTCTGTAACTTTCTATATTTAAAAACTAGACCTTTTTAATAGTAATAGTAAAACACTCTTAAAAATTATACTCCGTTAATTTATATTCTTAAATTTATTTCAGTTTAAAATTCTAAATTTTATAGTAGCTTAAGCTTAAGGTTGAATCTGTCATTTTGTAAAAGGGTCTTCTTCAATTTGGATCCATTGAAGAAACCCCTTTTTCAAAATGATTCCTTCAATTTTGGCTTTCATTAAATGAGATTAGATAAAAATTCAAAACTGCGAAATAAAATTTAAACTTTTAGCTAAACTTAACTGAACAAAATTTTAAAAGTGAACTGTCATAAATTTTTTAAGTTTTGTTATTTAAAAATGTTGCAATCACATGTTCAAAAATTTTATTACAATAGTTTCAGAGAAAATAGTTAAATAAACAATTACGTTAACTTATATAATTAGCCATTTATAAATCTCCAACTGTGTAGAAACAAAATAGTAAATGTAATATTGGTTTAATTTTTTTATTAAATAGATTTAGTGGCGAATGTTTTTAGTGTTTTGTATTGAATTATTGTTTTGATTTCTTTAAAATGCTAAATTTTGTAAAAGTTTGTAATTTGTCTTGGACAGAAATAAAACTTACGTTTAGTTTATTTTTGGTCTTTTATTAAATAAGAACAAATTTTTGTTGCGTTACGTTATGGGATCGCGATAACCGATCTTTTAAAGATACTTAAGCACGAACTCTTATTTCGGTAAGAAACCTAAATAAAATATTTACAAGAAAAATTACAAAGATTTACTTAAAATCCACTTAAAACCAGTTTACTCGGCATGGTAGAGAACAAAAGTTTTATGGCACTTAAAATGATCTGGTTTACTTATGCAAAATGTTCTTTATATTAAAAAGCAAAGTATATCAGCATATGTTAATTCGATTATATTGTAAAAACACTATTCACTTTTTAAATGTACTAAGTGTCTTTTAGATTGCATTTATAACGTTTAATATTTTCATCAATCAATTAGGTTTTGCTGCCAAAGTAAATAAATTTTTAAATCTTTACATTGGAATTAATAATGCAAACAGAGGTTAGAAATTTTCCTTTCGTGAAAAATGCTATTACACTTTGTATTTAGGAATTTGAAACTTTTATCTGGTTTTTGAAAATTCGATGCTTTAAGACTAAAATTCATTTTTTTAATTTTACGAATCTGAATTTAGATTTCTGGGTAATAGTTCCAAAGGTCATTTTTAAAAATACCACATGCTTTTTGGAGTAAATTTAACTATTCCTTAGAGCTAAAAATTATGCTAAATTAAATCAAGCAGTGTTAACGGTAATTTCGTAGATTTGTGTAAAACAAAGCTTTTAATGATTTATACTCTTTTTAGTGTTCTAAACGTTAAATCTTTAACTTCATAGAGAATATTTAGTTTTTAAAGAATGTGAAAGTATTGTATAAAAAAACATTAAATGGAAATGATTTCTTGCTATTTCACTTTATAGTATCTAATTTCCTTTAACTTATGAAAATATTGGATTTTTAATTTTTTTTCTCCGGTAGATTTTACTATTTTAGTTTGAATATTATATGTAAAATCCTTAATTCTTCCAAATAACTTTTTGCAAATAAGTTTTATATGCAAATAACTTTTTGTCTTTTGTCGAATATATAATATTCCTTTACTTTACTTTAATATTACTTTAATAATTTCTTTTACTTTAATATTACTATTAAACATGAACTTTGACAGAGACAGTTTAAAATTTCTTAATTTTTAAAATTTTATTCAAGCTATTAAGTCTTTTTATAGACCAGCTTTTAAAAGGAAAGTCAGGAGAACGATCAGTCGATTGATGTATATGATAATGAAGTCCGATTGGCCTAGTTCAGTAATTACTCCTTGTTTTTTCTTTTTTTTTCCCCCGAGAAATTAAGCTCATTTAGAATAATTCAAGTGTTTACGCCCCATAAATCAGATCTATCGGAAACTCTCTAGGGACATAGCTTTACAACACAGACAAACATTTGTGAAACTAAAAATTCCAAAACCACTCTACAAGTGTGGAAGTCGAATTGGTAGCGGTAGACGGCCGTTCTGCTCCCTCTTCGAGCTCTACACTCGTTCAGCAGTTTCGAAACTTTTCGATTCCCTAGTTTATGCTGCTGTAGCAAAACAGTGTCCCTGCAGTAAGGACCAGGGTTTCTTTCGGAGTTCTAGTGGTCCTGGACTGCGACGCTGGATCGCATGTTCGTGACCTGAAGTCTCCGAGGAACTCTAGCTCTAGGACAGACGAACAGCTTAGAAACTTTTAAACTAGTTCATGAATAAAATTTTAAAGGTTTCGGTGGAGTATAGTAAGGTCCTGGACTGCAATTTTATTTTTGAAGGTTCGTGCATTGAAAAATCCCCCAGCGCTTTAAAATTGTTTATTAGAACTAGACCACACTTTTAACTCATTAAAATTAAGACAGTGATAGAATCTCTTAACGCTTAGATCACTTTTTTTGAAAAGATTTTTATGTGGATGAGGACTGCCTTTGATGGAAGATCTTAAAATAAACGTAAACTTTGTATCGTTCTGAATTTAAAACTTAGAATTGTTAGATCTTAGATTTGCGATCGATGTAAAGATGAAAATTTTTANAAGATCTTAAAATAAACGTTAAACTTTGTATCGTTCTGAATTTAGAACTTAGAATTGTTAGATCTTAGATTTGCGATCGATGTAAAGATGAAAATTTTTATACCAAAATTTATAATGCAGCACTAACTTTTCAAGTCTTAAAATATATAAACTACTGAAGCGAACATTTATAGTTGCCATTTTAAACATTTATGTCGATGCAGAAAAGTTTTGACTCCGACTTTATGTGCTAAAAAGTCCATAAAAAGAAATTTCTGGAATGCCTTAGGACAAAGCTTGTCTAAAGTTGGAATAATTTAACAGTTTGCATTTAATAGTTTCCTACATTTTCAATTCTGCGTGAGAAAGTCTTTCAAATAAACAAAAGGAAATTTTTTAATTTAGTAAGCAAATCTTATACGAGTCCTTATAAGCCTAAATTTAATTGAAATGTTTTTAATGCATGGAAATTTCACCTTCAAACAAAAAAGGCAAATGTAGTCTTATAAAGTACAAATTAGTTTAAAAATATCAATCGGGAATCATTTAAATCTCAACGCAACAAGAAGAAAAAAAAAGAAGAAACCATCATCAATTATATGTCAAAAAAAAGTAATCGAATAATAATCCGAGATGAACGTTAATACTTTTCTTAAAGCAAAAATAATTATTTCGAAAAAAAGAAAAATTATTATTTCGAAACTTGTGCACAGGCAGTTATTTTTTGTTAAAAAAAATAATGTTTAATTTAATAAGAAGGCAGTTAACCACAATATTCTTTGAAAACGGCAACTTAAACCACAAAAATTCCTAAGAAAAAAAAGAGAGAATTCATAAGAATGTTTACTCATCGCAATACCACAAAAATTAAATCCCCTCTTACTTGGGCAGTTAATTACATAGTGTCTTGATTTCCTATTGCAAGATTTTAAATCTTGACTTACGATTTTAAATTTACACTGGTTATCATAAATTAAGGAAAAATCACAAAAATAGCGATAACTCTTTCAAAAGTAAGCCAAACCGTGCAAAATTTGCATNTAATAATCATAAATCACCAATCGAATTCTCGCTACTGGGCAGATTAATTAAAGTAATCCATTAAAAAAATTGTTTCACAAATTTGCTTATCACATCAGAAAATCCTTGACAAAACAAGTCAATTAACAAAATGTTATTCATATAATTTTGGCGATCTAAAAAAAGAAAAATATAACACTACAGTTGATAGAAAGAGTGAAATGGTTTAAAATACAGTCAAACCCCGCTATAGTGAACATGATTTATATATAACTCCCGGATATATTGAACGAAATGTTCGCTCCCGTGCCTTGCTACACACGAATGTTATTTTTTGTGGGTATAATGAACATAAAATACATATACCGATTTTCAAAACTATCTATTGAGTGGAATATAGAGCCATAAGCATTTTTTTTTTCTTGTTTGCATCTTCTATCTCAGTTTCCCATCCCTCAATAAAGGACATCTCTAAATTTTCTGCAAGCAAGATGAACAGTCATAAAAACTAAAAGTGAACACATTCTTTGTGACTACCTCTTGTTTTTTTAATCATTTTTGTATTTCCTTTTATTGTTCATTTATTTAAATAATGTGTCATCAGGGGTCTGTTTAGAAGGAATTTGGGTCCGTTAACGGACCCTTCACAAAATATCTTTTCATAAAAACGGACCCTTCACAAAATATTTTAACTTAAAAACGGACCCTTCACAAAATGATTTTTCGGATCCTTCACAAATTTATTTATCTTCATTATTATTTTGTTATTTTAATAAACCCTTTCCAGGGCAGAAAACAAGAAAGATGGATGTAAACGAATTAAGTTTTGTCTTCGGCAGACGATTCTTCCATTATTCGTCCGAAAT
>NC_092210.1:89923943-89930530 GCF_043381705.1 Parasteatoda tepidariorum | reverse complement strand
GTTTAAGGATGAAAACTGCTCAGGGGGTAAAATGAGCAAGGAACGTTTGACTGTCCTAGTTGGAGGAAATGCGTCTGGGACAGAGAAATTGCCCTTACTTGCTATCGGAAAATACCGAAATCCCCGATGTTTCAAGAATGTAATAACGTATCCTTTGGATTACAAGTCTAACAAAGAGTTTTGGATGACATCAGTATTATTTGTAAACTATGTAAGAAAATTGGATCGGAAATTCTTCGCTAAGAAAAGAAAACTGATACTCTTTATGGATAAATGCACAGCGCATAGTGATCTAGGTACCTAATTTGAAAGCAGTAAACTTGCAGTTTCTCTCGCCAAATACAACAGCAAAGTTGCAGCCGATGGACCAGGGTACCATAAAGTGCTTCAAACAGTCTTATCGTAAATGGCTTGTCAGAAAAATGATCTTAAATATTGTAAGCATTTAGAAGATTTGTAATTAATAAGCATTAATTAAATTATCCGACAATAATTTGAAAGTCCAAATCTGAAACTAACGGTAAGTCGAACTTCCGATATGTCGAAGTTTTTCGTCAATCCTGTCAGATTCGAGTTATCGCGATTTCACTGTATAATTAAAAATAGCGGCCATATCCTAATGGATAGCAGAGCTAGTCGGAACCGTAACTGCAGACAAGATGTACCTTAAATGTTAAGTAAGTACCTAAAGGGATTTGCTTAAAGGTGCTTATTTTTGCTGAAGGAGGAGAAGCAATGCTTACGTAAGGACCTAAAAACTCCTTTCTTATCTTGATTTAAAAAATAAAAAAAAATAAAAAACACGTAGCAAAGAATGACGTAAGGAAACAATACATTTCTGTAATAATAGTTAAATTTGTTAAAAGGAAATTTCATGAAGTAGTTTCAAAGTTTTATAAAATGAATTAAAACGTATATTATGCAAAGTTAAATTTTCATTTAAATTTAATCCTAGAATTCTTAAAATTAGGTGACTACACTAAAAGTTAAAGCTAAAATCGGGGAATGGTTTAAGCGTATGAGGAAATAAGCGAGAGAAATTCTGTGGGTCAGAGTCTAATAATTTAAAATTTCATAATTGTCAAACTAATTACAATACTTTCGTGCTGAAGTTAATTAACCCTTCAACAGACAGACAAATGCGTAGGTTAGAAAACAGGGTGCCTAGCCAAATCTTTCAATAAAAAATAAGCACCTTCTAAGTACTTTTTAAGCACTCTATATATTAACAAAATGCAAAATAATTTTCAAAGACTTTACGCAATCATGATATAAGAACTAGTTTTTGACAAAGAACTCTTTTCTTGATTTTAGTAGCCATTATAAAATTATCAAGAGGTTTTTCGGTTTGATTTCAGAGGTTGAAAAATGAGGCCTGAAATTGAGAATATCTTGCAAAATGCAGGTTACACATGGGAAGTGCAATAATCTCACGCAATTCAGCTCAGTAGACTCATCAAACATGTAAAATGATGGGAGCTATGGACCGACGAAATGGATTGTGGTTGAATGATTTGTAAAAAACAATGTGAAAAGGACGCTTTTGCATAATACGAAGCGAAAATCAACAGGGTAAAGAAAAAAAATCTCATTTTTAAAAACGGAAAATGAAGCACGCTTTTAAAACACCCAATGAAAAAAGCACCTTTTAAAGAACGTTAATCAAAATAAGCATGTTTAAGCACTTTTTAAAAAAGCAAAAAAAAAAAAAAACTAAAANAAAAAAAAAAAAAAAAAAAATTTACGAGGTACTTCTTTTTAAAATGAATGCGTTTTCAGTCACTTTCAGCTTAAAACGATTTAATACAGTTACAGTTGCCATCGATTTCTTAAAAAAATACGTTTCTATACAACCTGATTTCAGCACACATCTTTAATAATCAAGAATAATAGTAAAATTCTCTCAGATGTTTATCGATTGCATGCATGTCTATTATAAATTTGTTTTCCTCCAGAAAAGACTTGAATAAGAATATTTTAACATTCTAGCCTAACAAGGCATTCCATTCCGAAGAAACCTTTTGAACTTTTCATTCTTAAAAATGTGTCACACATTCGTTGAAAAAGGAAGAACTTTTCTTTAGAAAACAAACACATTCATTGAAAACCTTTTAACACAGAAATGATTTCCCACCTTTTTTTTTTTTTCTTCTTTCAAAAAAATTTCCTTAGTAAATATTTATTATAAATATCCTTCATTTCCCACGCTTATCATCAGAGTTCGTTTAAAGCAAAATTATTCTGGGCACTAACCGTTATTGGAAAATTAAATAATTTATTTAATTGTCATTTCACCCTATTCAAACAAAACAGAATGGGAGCGTGAGAAAACCGGAATTATCTAATACGGTTAAGCAACCAGAATAGTATCGTACCTAATGAAGCCGTTCCTTGCTCACATATTATAGCCGAAATGGGATAGTATAACACGTATAGATAGCACCACCATAGATAGCTGCTAAACTAACTCCAATGTTTAGCGATCTTTTAACCATACTAGTGACAAATGGTTTCAAAACGGTTAATTTTATAGGCAGACGGTTATTTTACCATACTTTTAGAATGAAAATTGTTTGTTTCCGAATTGTCTTATGAAGATTTTATTTTAGTTTATAACCGTCGTTTAACAGCCGTTATGGGTTTACGACTACTAATGTTCAACTCCGTAACCTTGTCATTTTGAAACCAATCCAGAAGACATCTGGATCGAGTATTGGGAGAAATTTGCCTCCTTGGAGGACTTTTTTAATGGAGCTAACCCGCATTTGCGTTACATGGAGAGGAAGACCACGAGAACCTCACACGGTTAGTGTGACGGCAAGGGGACTCTAACCCATGATCCGTCTACCACTGAGGATATTTCACGTTAAANGCGGAATTCGTATCGACTTGGATTCGAACCTGGTTCGCCTTATGGGATAGCCTGGTTGGTAGGAGTGGACATTAGGCCCATGTCAGAGAGTTCGTGGGTTCGATCCCCGCCGGCCGAAGACTCCCCGTGAAGTAAATGGTGACTGATGCATGTTAAATCTGTCGAGTGACAATGTCCTCCATATTCCCATAACAAATCAATACCTCTGGGGGTACTGATCTAGGAGTTTCCTTGTCTTCTGAATTGGTTCAAAATGACAAGGCAACGGAGTTGAACATTAGTAGTCGTAAACCCAAAACCGGGTCAGCTGTTCAACGACGGATATGAAAAAAAAAACTATTGAATCGAAATTTTTAAAAAATATGGCCAATGAAACATGAATTCGTCAGCCATATTTTTTTTTAAAGATATTTACGATTTTTTTAAGATATCTTTTTTTTTTTTTTTTTTTTACAAGGCAACGGAGTTGAACATTAGTAGTCTTAACCCAAAACCGGGTCAGCTGTTCAACGACGGATATGAAAAAAAAACTATTGAATCGAAATTTTTAATATGGCCAATGAAACATGAATTCGTCAGCCATATTTTTTTTAAAGATATTTACGATTTTTTTAAGATATTTTTTTTTTTTTTTTTTTTTTTTTTTTTTTTTTTTTTTTTTTTTTNTTTTTTTTTTTTTTTTTTTTTTTTTTTTTTGTAAAGGTATTAAAAGTCAAGAGTTCTTTCTAAACTATCGGTCCTTTTAAGTTTATACAATAAGGTGCACAATCATGATTTTTAAAGACTAAATATTAACAATGTTTTCCCAAAAGTTTAAAAAATATCTTGGCTAATATGAGTTCTAGTAGTCAGACATTTTTTCTCATTTTTTGTTCAGTTCATTCTTGCCATCACGGCTTTTTCTTCTCTGGAATGAATTGCTTCTGTGTAAATCGGTCGTCATTTTCGGGCAGGGGAAATCGCTTTGATCTACAGCTAGAAATTTCAGAGTTAGTTTAGTTTAATAAATAGGTACAGTCACTAGAGTGAACCTTCAAGGAACCGAAATTTCGGTTCACCGGGACTTCACGATAACCGATCCACAAACAATTTAACTTATAGTGTCCCCCCTTTTATTACACATTATTTTTTTTTAAAAAATGATCCATAAAATTAAATCCAAAAATAATACGTAGTAACAAAAAATAATACGCAGTAAAACAAAATTGTTAAAAGTGACAGTTTTTAATAATAAAATCAACTTTAATTTCTTGATACTATTTCATTTTGGTTATAATTTAAGAATTTCCCCCTTTATTACGTTATAGTATCGCTGTGTTCTTACATTTTCGAGACAAAACTGAGGATCTTTTATTTAAATTTAGATTTTTTTTTCAGAACCCATTAATTGTTTAATGATTGATACATCCAGCCATTCATAATGCTTTTGTTCCCTAATGATTAGTTTACCTCGTTTAACTGTAAAATTGAGATTGGGTGCGTCAAAATTATTTTAAACACGCATTTCTAGCTGTTTTCAAAATAAAAAGCTCAGCAACGCTCACGAATTTTAGTTTCACATCAAATTTATTTTAAACAGTCGAAATCTTTTCAGATTATTTCTGTAGAGTTGGCGAAACTCAGATATAATTAGGTTTTTTTAAAAAATGTCATTACATTTGATGAATTCGAAGAAAATAAAGCAAGATAAGGATGTTACTAGCATAATTGATTGAAATTATTTGTTTCAGTTTTAATTTTTTTATTAGAAAGATTAAAAAGCGTTTTTAGTTTTATACAGGGTTGGAGTTTTTGCCGGCAAAAAGCCTGCGGCAAAATCTTGCCAACCCTGGTTTTATATAATAATAATAATTTTTTTTCCAATTAAATCTGTCTAAAAAATTGACTTCCAGTCTCTTTTGTTGCTTCTCCACTCTGATGTTACCGCTGTCAGGGGTAACTTTATTCTAATTTAATATTTCATTTCAATATTTGCATGATTCAGTTCATAAGCAATGCAAGAACCCACAGCAACAATCTTTCCTTAGTATCAAAATTTATTTAATTAGGGTCCTATACACGAACATTGACCGAGGAATGTCTAGATTTTTCAATATGGGTCCGATATAGGGATAATATCGGGCCATTATAGAACCTATATTGGCTGGTTAATGAATATAAAATATCGGGTGTGAATCTGATAATTAATTCTACATAAGGCTAATATTGGGAAAATAGTGGCTCCTTGAACCCTAATTGAGCCACGATTCGTGAATATTGATCCAATGAGAAGCATTGTTATTTTGCTGCTAGGAATGTTCAAGTCCGCCTTCCTTTTCCCACTCATTAAACGAAATCTCGTTCACTTTTATTTTTTTTTTTAAAAACAAATTTTAAATCTATTTGAAGGTGAATTTCTTGTTTAAATATTCGAAAAAATGCTAATGAAATGCACAAAGATTAGTTCAAATATTGAATCCACTGAAGACTTAATTCTTATACTCGACATTTTCCATTCATCGTAAGAGTTTTGGCTATCGTCCACATGATGAAAATTTTTAGAAAAGTTTCTACAAATAACTTATCATTCATTATTTGAAAATAAGAAGATAAGATAAGAGATTATTTGAAATTTGAAATTGATTGAAGAATGCAGATTAGACACTTCCGTAGTTTTCAAAACACATATTTATGTAGTCGAAATGCACAAATTACAGAAAATTCGTAATATTTGTACTGATAAGAATTGTGTCTGAATGATATATCAGGGGTCTGTTCAGACATTTTGTGAAAGGTCCGTTTTTCGTCAAATTGTGAAAAAATTACTCACATTCTTTCAACCAGGGTCCGCTTTTATGAATTTGTNAATAAATTTACTACCGAACTTTTTTGTTAATTTATATAACTTTTACCAAGTGCAAATCCATTTCAGGCAAATCCGTGTCTAAAATTATGTGCACAACAGACAATTCATGTTTGTTTTTCTATTTCATTTTATTTTTTTCCCAAATAAATTTTATAAAACTACTAATTTTCTAAAATTATTAATTGTCGACTTCTTTAAATTATCCGGTATAATATTACACTGCGCACATCCATTATCGGACCCATCCTTGGTAACTAACAAATCAAACTCACTGCAGTAAGAACGCACTATAAAACAATACCCCTCTATTTAAGCTTTTAACTCCATTTGAGCTTTCATATTTTGTAATCAGGCAATCTTGTTACGAAAATATCTCTATTTACGCTTTTAACTCCATTTGCGCTTTCATATTTTGTAATCATGCAATCTTGTTACGAAAATATCTCTATTTAAGCTTTTAACTCCATTTGTGCTTTCATATTTTGTAATCAGGCAATCTTGTTACGAAAATATTTTAAATCATTCTTCAAAAATTACCCGTTCATGTAAGTTCATTTGAATTCTACTCGCTTTATAGATTTCGTATTATTATTACTATTATTATTATTATTTTTTTTTTACATTTTATTTTCTGTTTTTACGTGATATGTTTACTTAATGTGTTCTATTTAATTTGTTGTAAATTTTTTTTTGAGTGCTCCTCACACTATTTTTTTTTCTTTTTTGAGTGCCCCTCATATTGATACAATATAAGAAAGCACTCTTTTTTGAGGATATAATTGTGTGAGTTGATGAAAAGATTATACCTCTTATTTTCCGGATTTTTATTAATTTCTTTCCTTTTTTTTAAGGATTTTAATCATTATAATT
>NC_092210.1:89886718-89923443 GCF_043381705.1 Parasteatoda tepidariorum | reverse complement strand
TTAAAATGTGATTCCCGCTTTCTTTCCTTGACTTTCTGAAATGAACGTTTGCATTGCCTCATTTATATTATGAATAGGTGTGGTTGATGCACATCTGTCTCGTGTTTAAGCCACCCACGAATAGCAGCTGCTTTTTGATTTTATTTTTTAAACAAAAGTGGGGCACCCTTCCTACTCACTTCTTTTTAGTAGAGTCACCTAAAACAATGGGAACCGGTTAAGAAACGCTTTTCATTTGAAGACATTGGTCTTTGGCATTGATCAGTATTTAGAAAGTGTTTAATGAGATTTTTCCACTTTCCATCCTTGTTTTAGCGATGTTCCCCAAATGAAGTTACATTTTTAATGGTTTTGCTGCTGTTAAAATTCTTTAGGTTAGTTTCTTTTCCAATGGTATTAATGCTGTTCAAATTTCTTAGTGTGAAGTTAACATTTCAACGATATTGTAAGCATTCCCTAAATCCTCAAATGAAGCTTAAAATTAAGTTTTTAATAGGTTAGTTTCTTTTTCAGTGGTTTTTATGCTGTTCAAATTTCATAGTATGAAGCTTACTTTTCAACGATTTTAGTGCTGTTAAAATTCCATAGGTTAGTTTCATTTTCAATGGTGTTAATTCCTTCTCTTAGGTGTTATTTTCTACTTTAATTTTGATAGAAAAGATAAACATTAGGCGACATTTTTTACGAACATTATTATGACATTAAAATGATTTTTTGTTCTAACTTTTTATTCACTAAATAGCAACATATCGAGTACAGACAGAAGCAACTTGAGCACACTGTGGCAGAATTTTTTCGGGCTTTCAGTGACACACTTCCCTGGCACTAATATATTTTGCTTTAAGATACTTTTAATTGTAACAATTACTAATTTAAAGTTACAGAAACGCTATGCTTACAGAAGAAAGTATATAATAAAATTTATAAAAATCATAAAGTAATATATTTTTACTTCAAATATTATAGGTGATATTCTCGCATTATGTAGCAGGAAAAATACAATTTCGAATTTTGTAAATCATTATACAAATTGAATATCTCTTTAAAAAAGAGATATTCAAATAAGTATCTGTAAAATATGGTGTTTTTTTAAAGGAAAAAAAAATGAAAGAAAGAAAATAATTTCTAGACCAAACTATCTTTCAAATTTTCGTAATGTCTGAATTTTTTAATTTTATTAGTTTGAAATTCTAGCTGAAGCCATTACCTATTTATTTTTAAAATCTTAAATGAAAATAGAAAATTCATAATTATTTCTTTCCTCTTTGATGCGCAAAAAAGACATCTTTGGAAAAAAATTCTGCAGAAAAAAAAAACATTTTTCGAAAAATTATGCAGAAAGAAAAACCAAAATTTTTCCTTTCCCAAATGAAAAATCTTTCTGCAAAAACTATGTAACATTATGCGACAATGTCGCCGTGTCGTCGCAATTCTGCCATGGGTATAGAATAAATTTTATGGATGCAGTAATTGAACAAAATAAAACGATTTCATAAAACAAATTAATATGAATGAACCAGAAATGGACATTCTACTGTTTTGGTTCCATGAACAAGAATAATGTCGAAGCACAGAAGATTCTTGCGTCCGTCCTTTATTCTAACATAGCGCGAAGTATACTCTTTTTGGATAGTAAAATTTGCTATTAGATAGCGCATTGAATCGAAGGCTCAAAGAAACTGTGCAAAGAATTATTGAAAAAAAAAAAACTTCGTTACAGCACTCAGCCTTGCTTTTAAAACATTTTAATTCATTTGAAAATGAATGAATGGAGTAAGACGATAATAGTTATGAGGGGTCTGTCCAGACATTTTGTGAAAGGTCCGTTTTTGGTAAAATTGTGAAAAAATGACTCGTAATTTGAGAAAATAAAATAAACGTTAAGTCACATTCGTTCAACCAGGGTCCGCTTTTGTGAATTTGTGAAAATAGGGTCCGTTATTGCAAAAAAACTTTTTCAAGGAGTTTTTAAATTGTAAAGACATACAAGATTATGCTCAACACTGTAAAGTTATAATTAAAAAAATTAAATTTTAAAAAATAAACAGCAAATGCAACTACTAAATTAGCGATTCAACATACAAATATTTGGTATTTAGCCTATACTGCTGAACGCAGAATTTACTGCTGAATGTCGAAGACAAAATTTAGTTCGTTTATACCTGCCTTTATTCCCTCACCCCTACCAGAGAAGGGTTTATTCGATTAACAAAACAATAATGAAGATAAACAAATTTGTGAAGGGTCCGATTAAAAGATAAATTATTTTGTGAAGGGTCCGTTTTTAAGTTAAAATATTTTGTGAAGGGTCCGTTTTAAAGTTAAAATGTCTTGTGAAGGGTCCGTTTTTATGAAAAGATATTTTGTGAAGGGTCCGTTAACGGACCCAAATTTCTTCTAAACAGACCCCTGGTTATTAAAATCTGTTTCTCCATTCCTGTTTTCCATTTCATTTATTCATAATAAGTTCATAAAGTTGTTTAGCAAATAGACCCTATTTTGAAGATATATAAGGGTGTTCTCAAAAAGAAAGAAAGTTTCATACACACAAATGAAAACTAGTTTTAAACCTTTACCAGAGTGTCATTTTTCTAGAACATGTATTAAAATGTAAAAATATATTTGAGACGCGCATATTGTAAGTATAACAAATAGTTTATTTTAAAATGTTTAGCAGTTACAAAGTTTGATGAACAATTAATGATAAGTCAAATACTGGTCAAATATTGATAAGAATAATAATAATGCATGTCTTAAATAAGATGACATAAATGACAGGTGTGTAGAATGAGATTGATACAAAATCTCCAAATTATAGGTCAAAGCTTATTTTTGTTCCGATACCAGGGGTCTGTCCAGAAATTTTGTGAAAGGTCCGTTTNCAAATTTCTTCTAAACAGACCCCTGGATACTCAACGAAAGCAATGGGTGTCACAATTTGTAACATACAAGCAGAAAACGGTTTTCAGGCGTAAACATAGTACTCATCAATCAGAGGGAAGAACCCCCCCCCCTCTCTCTCTCAAGGGGTTGCCCTTCACAGTGAAAGCAATTTTCAATCGTTTGATCTGTTCCCTCCAATAGGATGTGGAAGTTCTCTGATGTGGATGCGGAGATAATTGTGGAAGCGGTCGCGGCGGAGGAAAGTAATTAAGTTAAAGAGCGGAGATTGCGAGGTTGCTTACTTTCTTGAATGTACATCTATCTATCTATCTCTCCTCTCTCTTTTCAATTTTATTTTATTTATTTTTTCTTAAATAAGTGTTAATTTTCTAAAATTATTAATTATTAAAATTATTAACCTAGTATATACTATATAATGTAATGCGTATTACTGTTTAATGTAATCCTAGTATTTTTAATCCTAGTAACTACTAATGAATTGTGCAATTTATATAAATGTTTGTAATAATGTAAGAAAATTATATTTTCATTTATTTAGAAGCGACGGGTTACTTTCAAAGGAGGACGGGTACATTGTTGAACAAGCCGTCTTCGGGGACGGGTAAAATTTCTGCGTTTTTTCGAGCCCTGTTCAAGGGTCTGTCCAGACATTTTGTGATAGGTCCTGTTTTTGTAAAATTGTGAAAAAACTACTCATAATTTGTAAATATTAAATAAGCGTTAAGTCATATCTTCTCAACCAGGGTCCTGCTTTTGAGAATTTGTGCAAATAGGGTCCTATTATTGCAAAAATTTTAAAAAAACTTTTCAAGAAGTTTTTAAATTGTAAAAAAATACATGCTTCTGCTCAACAATTGCTGCTACTAAATTAGAGATGCAACATACAAATATTTCGTATTTAGCCTAATACTGCTCAACACAGAATATTCATTTCGGACGAATATAATGGAAACAAAATCACTCACATTTTTAATAATTTTAATTGACATATTTTAAATAACACAACTTAGTTAATTATCATTTCTAATGTGTTAGCATTAAGTTAAGTTTAAACAATTCTTAAATTTAAAATATTTTATTTAAAAAATGCAAGAAAATAATTTTTATTTACATAATATTCTATTAATTAAATTTATGAATAAATATAAATTGATCAATTATTTATATACAAATTTTTATTTTCATTTAAATATCAATAAGAATGTGAACACGATGTTTGTGAATATAGAAATATTTTCTTAGAGTACTACATTCGGATTTTAAACTTAGGGAAACTTAGTTCGTTTTGAACCGTCTTTCTCTCCACCCCTCCCCCTCCCCGGAAAGGGTTTATTCGATTAACAAAACAATAATGAAGATAAACAAATTTGTGAAGGGTCCGATTAAAAGATAAATTATTTTGTGACGGGTCCGTTTCTATGAAAAGATATTTTGTGAAAGGCGCAAATTTCTTCTAAGCAGACGCCCCCTGATATTAATAAATATTTTTATTATTAATTTTCTTCAACTTTTTTCATGTTTTCTCTATATTTTGAAGTTATTCTATGAGTTCTATTTACTTGCAGCTTATGCGCAGTAAATGAAACATATAAATATATATTGCTATGTAAATATTTAACAATATGTNCTGCGTTCGGCAGTATAGGCTAAATACCAAATATTTGTATGTTGCATCGCTAATTTAGTAGCAGAAATTGCTGTTTATTTTTTAAAATTTAATTTTTTTTAATTATAATTTTACACTGTTGAGCATAATCTTGAATGTCTTTACAATTTAAAAACTCCTTGAAAAAGGAGAATAGCATGACCCTATATATTTAGAATAGAATTTATATATAGAATAGAATTTTGCAATAGCAGGACCCTATTTGCACAAATTCACAAAAGCAGGACGCTGGTTGAAAGAATGTGACTTAACTTTTATTTTATATTCTTAAATGACGAGAAATTTTTTCACAATTTTACAAACACGGACCTTTTACAAAATGTCCCCGCAATCGCATATTATGTTTTGGAAATTTATAACAAGAAATGTCCGGTAATAAAACAAGAATTATTTTGACTTGATGATTTATAAAATAAGTGTTATGTCAGAAAAGAATTGGGCGTAATAAAAAATTCTAAATAAGTGCATTTTGTGAATTCACCTAAATGATAGAATGAATCGAAATAATGAGATAATTTTATATATAAATAATAAAACACTTTTATGAGTGACATTATTTCTTGAATATTGAAATTAATTTTTGAAGTATTTTACTTATTTAAACGATATGATATTTTACATGATATATTTTTTTATTTGAATTTAAATAAACATGTTAATCGACGAAATTTTTTTTTAGAAGATATGTTTGACCAAAGGTCAAGAAAACTGAGATAGGCACAGTAGACCTTGGCCCTCTATGGGCTGTCGCGCCACTGAGTTAAGTTTTTAGTTTAACTTCTTTATGTTGCCTATTTTAGACTCCAAATTTCATTTAAGTTCAGTTTATCTTATTTCTTAAATATACGTAAATTTAAAAAAAAAAAATTTTTTTGTTTAAAAATAAGAACAACAAAATAATAATTTGAATTGATTTTTTGATCCTTTTATAATTTAATCAGATTTGTACAAAATTCATAATAGTATTTTTTATTTATTTATTTTTTGTTTAATTCGGATTTTGTATACATCTTGTTTCCAATCTCAAACTGCTTTTTTTCTTCTTTTTCTTTGTAAATTTAAATAATGAAACAGCTTGGATTACTTGTTGCTTCTAAAAACAGACATTGAAAGTCTCCATTTTTAGCTTTCTCACGAGCGATTCTCAGTCGAGTTGCAGACCCGAGAACATCTCTTTTTTCCCATCCTTTATTCTGAAAATCGTTAAATAATAAAAATGCATCAATGAATCTGGAAAACAAAATTTTCGTTAAAATGTTAGTCCATTGAAGAAAAGATTCATGCGGAAAGAGAATTCTTTAAAATATTTCAAATTGGAATGTATATATGTTAACTTTAAAGAGTGAAATCCGTTATTTCGCGAAATAACTAGTATAAAATTTTATTTTTTTATTTTATTTCATCCGTCGTTGAACAGCCGACCCAATGTTGAGTTTACGACTACTAAAGTTCAACTCCATGGCCTAGTCATTTTGAACCAACCCGGAAGACAAAGAAACTCCTTGATCAATATCCCTGAGGTATTGATTTGTTATGTAAAGAAGGAGGACTCGACAGATTTAACGTGCATCACTCACCATTTACTACAGTCTTCGGCTGGTGGAAATCAAACCCCTACCAACCAGACTGATTGAATTCTACAATTTAACTAGGAATTTTATAGAATCGTTAGAGTATTATTCTTTGCACCGCTTTGTGATGACGTTGCTGTTAGACTTATGTTATCATCCGTCCACAGATTTCAGCTATTTATGAACAAATTGTCGAAATTGTCTCATCATAGAATAACTACAGTCAAACTTCGTTACCTTCAATTCACTATATCTGTACTGCTTCTTTTTATGACACATTATTTGAATAAATGCACCCATAAAAAAGAAATACAAAATTAATTTAAAAACAATAATGTCAGGGGTCTGTCCAGACATTTTGTGAAAAGTCCGTTTGTGTAAAATTGTGAAAAAATGACTCGTCATTTGTGAATATAAATTAAACGTTAAGTCACATTCTTTCAACCAGGGTCCTACTTTTGTGAATGTGTGCAAATAGGGTCCGTTATTGCAAAAAAAAAATTTTTCAAGGAGTTTTTAAATTGTATAGACATACAAGATGATGCTCAACACTGTAAAATTGTAATTAAAAAAATTAAATTTTAAAAAATAAACAGCAATTGCAGCTACTAAATTAGCGATGCAACACACAAATATTTGGTATTTAGCCTATACTACAGAATATTCATATTGGACGAATAAGGGAAGAAGCGTCTGCCGAAGACAAAATTTAGTTCTTTTACAGCTGTCCTTCCTTGGAAGGGTTTATTCGATAAACAAAACAATAATGAAGATAAACAAATTTGTGAAGGGTCCGTTGGAAAGATAAATTATTTTGTGAATGGTCCGTTTTTAAGTTAAAATATTTTGTGATGGGTCCGTTTTTATGAAAAGATATTTTGTGAAGGACCCAAATTTCTTCTAAACAGACCCCTGAATGTGTTAACTTTCATTTTTTATGACTCTTCGTCTTGCGTGCAAAAAATTTAAGAGATATCCTTCATTGAGGCATTTGAAACAGAGATAGAAGAAAGAAAAAAAAATGCTTATGACTACCTCAATAGGTGGTTTTAAAAATCTGTACTTTATGTAGAAATTTTGAAATTACTAAAAAATGAAGGAAAAAAAATGAGTGGAAAACAGAAAAAAGTTCAGACTATCCAATTTCCTCACTTCTTTTCGTTCACTATATCCACAAAAAAATAATATTATATGTATATAGCAAGGCACGGTAACGAACATTTCGTTCACTATATCAGGGAGTTCACTATAACGATAGTTGACTGTAGTTATTTTATAGGATAACTAGGTAAAGTATAAAATTTTTCATCCATTATATACTTTAACTGACTTGTTTAGTTATTTCATAAAATACCTAGTTTTTCACTGTCATAAATAAATTATACACTTTAACGGTTCTTTTAAGTCAGCATGTTTAACTAAATATTGTCACATATTTATATTACTTTTATAGATGAATTCCGTAGATTTCTAATATGAAATTTTTTTTATAATATGATTTAATCCAAACAAAAAAAAAAAAATTTAAAAAGTTGGTTTTAAATTAAAAGAACCTATCGATATCAGTGACAGATTCATTTGGTTTGAAAAAAAAAGTTATTAGAGTCTACCGGATACTAACTAAATATTTAAATTTTCAAGTATACATAAATGCGTTATAAATTTCAATAGTTATTATTAATTAATTTTTCCTTAACACAGTCGATCTATTTTATTTCATCTTACTTTATAGCCGTCGTTGAATAGCCGACACAATTTTTTTGGATTTACGAATACCAATGAAAAATATATATATATATACAGCGGCCTAGGCCAATAGGCCCATACGCCAAATACAATGAATCATTTAAAAGGTCAACAGACCCTTATATAAATAAAATACAAAAATTATCTGTATATATACAATACAAAACTTATTAACCCTCATATAAATAGAATACAAAAATTATATATATATATAATACAAAAATTGTGAACCCTGAGACAACCAGTAAAAACTGAGTGAGCTGTGAGCCAGAGCTGGTGGAACCCTTAATACNAGAAGACAAGAGAACTTCTGGATCAAATATTGGGAGAAACTTGCCTTCGTAGAGGAATTTTTGAGGAAACTAATCCGCATTTGCGTTACACGGAGACACTCGAAACCTCCCACGGTTAGGCTGAAGGCAATGAGACTCTAATCTAATCCATGATCTATCTATCACTGTGGATATTTTACATCAGCTCTCTGAGCACTGTTACGTCAGTATTTCATTTTTAAAAGAATTCGAATCGACCAGCCACTGCTGAGGTTCGAAACCGGAGATTCGAAAGCGCTATCCCCTGAGCCACCACCGCTCACAATGGATCAATTGGCTCATTGACTAGGTTATGTCAAACAATTATACTTACCGCTTCGTTTAAATCACGCGCCTAATTCAACTAATATACTTTCGATTCCAACATTTACAAATTAAAAAAAAAAGCCAAATAATTTTCCAAAAAAGATGCAGGCGTTCATTAAAGAAAATCTTTAATTACAAAAATCATACGTAAATATTTTTTCGTGCGAGTATATTATCATTTTGACCTATTTAATGTTCAGTTTGTCATGTATTTATTATCAAAGTAAAGAAAACATGATGCAAATTCTACTCGATTTTGAACTAAACAAAATTCATTCTTTGAGCGGCGACAAAAAACACTTTCAGTTATTTGGGCACTCTTTTTTCGAAATGTTTCTGTTAAGCTTAAAAGATACAAAAACTATTTATTTTTCTTTTTTACACATTCTCTGTGTTCGACAAAACTCGGTCAAGGAATCTTATTCGCCAGACCGAGACGCTATATAAAGTATTCTAAAAAACGAACATTTGTAGTGAAGAGATATCTATTCTATCCATATCTTCTTACAAAACGATAATAATCACCTTTTCTCTCTCTTTTTTTTTTATTCTCGTCTACTGCTACTTAAGTGTCTTTGTTGTCCTCCTCTTTCTTTTTATGAATGATTCGTTTTGAGAAAATATTTATGGATTGCGATAACACAAACAGGAAAACTAAGTCTTAAAATTGACTCTTTCCCTGTCTCAGCATTAACAACAAAAATGGATGATTAAACACTTATGCAACAAGTGCAAATTTGCTTCAAAATTGAAAATACTTTAAACTGTAAAATCTAAATTTTAAACTCTTTTTTTTTTCGCAGAAGCAGAGAAAAATTAAAATGAATCTTTTTTTTAAAAAATTATTTGACTACAATGAAGAAATATTTAAATGGGGCGATTAATATTTAACACTAGATTGCCTAAGGAAGTCATTGTGACTGCTTTTAATTTCAATTCGAAAAACAATGACGTATATAATGACATAATTTCTTAGATTTTTGTACAACTTATAAGTTTTTTTTATTGTTAACATTTATTAACTTGTTACATAACTGTAAAAAATATAAAAAATATTAAAAATTAATTTTTAACAATTTTTTTTTTACACATTATTCACAGTGCAGTCATTTTGACTGTTTTTGGGCACTATAGGTATACACTAAGCTTTAGTCTTTCGAGTTTTAAAGGTGGCAAATTTAGGAGGAACTTGAGTTAAACGGGTGCAGTGTAAAATTTCATTCATATTTTTTTCGCTAATAACCGATTGCAATTTTTTTTTAAATTATAAAATACGATGTTTCCTTTTAGTCGTCTAAAAACTTATTCGTAATTTAGAAAAGAAAGTTGAATAAAACATTTTATTGAATAAAAAACATTTTATTCAACGAATGTCCAGTCTTATAAAAGCATGTTTCTGACAGAATGTGATTATACATCAGATTGTGATAACATTTAATGCGATTATATTTAATTTCTCATTTTTTTTCTACAATAATTTATACAATTTCAATAATATACATACGTATGCATAGATTTGGAATAATATATGTATGAATTTCTTCAATATATATTGAATAATTATTAACGCGAATACGTAATCAACATTTTTAAGCATCTTAAAATTTCTCAACATCTTATTCTCTCTCAAAACTCAGTGGCGCGACAGCCCATAGAGGGCCAAGGCCTACGGTGCCCATCTCAGTTTTCTTGACCTTGGGCTCTGGGATGCAGGAGCAGATGTTCCGGTCAGGTGGTCAGCCGAACGCGGAACCCCCAGTGTTTAGTTCCCAAGCATACTTGGTACTCATTTATCGACCCACTGAAGTGATGAAAGGCTGAATCAACCTTGCCCGGCCCGAGGATCGAACCCAGGACCTGAGGCACGGAAGAGCGAAGCGCTACCACTCAGCCACCGGACGATATATATTTTATAATTATTAATGCGAATACTTAGTCAACATTTTTAAGCATCTTAAAATTTCTCAACATCTTATATATCGTCTTAATCTTGAAATAACTTTTTTTAACTACCTACCCGCGCGTGTTTCGCAGAACTGTCTTACTAAAGGTTCAATTAAATTTTATCATTTTTTTAAATCTTTTTCTTTACCCTACTACGTATATTATTTTTTCATTAATATACTGATCAATTTTTTTAGTACTTAAATTTAGGTTTTCTTTGTAAGTAAAATTCCTTTTTGAATTATAGTCAAGTTTTTATTCAAAGAAAACTTATACTAGCTGGGAATAAAATCTAGTACAGAAATTAAAAACGTTCTGCTATTTAAAATTATTCGATGCAAAACTGCTGACTATTTACTAAGCCTGCTATTATTTCAAAAAAATGAAGATAAATTATTGATTGTTTTTTTTATTGTTTTGCAGCGCGAGAACGCGAGAATCTCGCATATTTTTTTCTTTTCTCGCATTAAAAAATTATTACTACGAGAAATTCGTGCATTCTATAAATCAATTTTTCAAAATTCGCGAATTTCTCGCATTTTGGAAGAAGTTTCGAATTACGCCCTTTAGAATAAAATCCGTTTCACTTTTCTTCCTGGATCTTTCATTATTTTCAACATTTGCTCCGTTATCTAGCTTCCCTATTTACCAGTATTGTTCAGAACCTTTTCGAACAACAGAACACAACCGAACCACGGAACCCCTTTCAGAACACATTTCTCTGCAACCACGTGTTTACCGTAGGTAAGGTTTTTTCATGTAAGATGTTCAAATTTTTTATGCACTAATGTAAGATGGACAAATACCTAGTAAAGGCAAAATCTTCTATGATGATGCAGCAAGAATATTCAATGCTTTAAAAAATAGAAGACGTTAAAAATGTATTATAATAAAAGAAATGATTTTTTTTCCAAGTCTATTTGTGTTTTTTCAGTTTTTAGAAAGCTCACTTAACTTTCTGAAATCTCACCCTGTTTTTGAGAAAGGGTGAGAAATTCTCACCCATTTTTTTTCTATGATGAAAACACTGTGTTTCCTATTTATTTGAGTAATGAAAAGTAAACACATATACGTGCACAACAAAAAAAATTATAATAATAAAAATACAACAAATTGCTTTGTTTTCAAATGAACAAACAATTATGGACACGCAATTTTTTTTGACGTTCAAATTTATTCTCGCCCGCTAACTTTAAAAATATTGCCTTTTTGAAAAAGATAATGTTAAAAAAAAATTGCTTGAAAAGTTTTTAATATTATTTCTCAACTGTAGTACAATTCACCACATATTGTTATGCTCGATATGTCTTACTTTGTTCAACAGAAAATACTAAAAATAGAAAATTGTTAAAAGATGCCAAAACCATACTATTTTTAGAATCCCAAAAAACTGCTCTTTTTCTAACTTTAGGTTTTTCTTATACTAAAATGCGATTGATTAAGAAATTTCTGGATATCAAATTATTTTATAGCTGTAATTAGTGTCTTCAGCAAATAGTTGTTAATATAAAAATAATTCCTCGCCGTTAAGAAATGTGACTATGATTTTTCAGAATTGAAATCGTAATATTTAATTGCTTGAAACAATTTAAATTATTAGAAATTAATCATATTACTTTATTTAGTTAAGAGCAGCAGGAAAAAAGTAGTGAAAAGCCCCGTTTACCTATTCATATATTTAATCATATAACTTGAGTAAATAATAATAACATAAAAAATAATGGGCGTAAGTATAAACGCTATAGAAATATGCCACCTTGAAACATATTTATAATAGACTTTGGATCAATAAGTAAAAAATATATATTTCAAAAAAATGTCGAATTGGGCGTTAACTTGCTCGAAATAATCGAATATTTGACTCTGCTGTTTCAAAGGGAGATGAGTCATCCGACTTTTGAAATTATCAATTGTAGACAGAATTATTTAACATACTAATTTTCAGAGCAGCAGTCAAAAAATAAATAAATGAATAAATAAATAAAAATCTACTTGCTTTGAATTTTTCAGAAAGTTATGAAAATTATATTAAATTGTTTTTTTTTTCAATCTAAGTTCAATCACCATTGTCCCCCGTGGCGAGACACGGTGACTTAGTCGCTGAACGTTACCGAGTTCTTGCAGAAAGATGTTTCTTTCGGGAAGTTTTTTTTTTTCCTGTAGAAATTTTCGAAAGATTTTATCTTTTCCTCAGAATTTTATTCAAAACATGCTTTTCTCGCGCATCGGAGTTGGAAAAAAATGATTTTTCTATTCTCATTTGAGATCAATGAAAAATAAAGATTAATGAAGTAAAAAATTTGTTTTTTTTTTTCTGCAAAAAATTTCACTCTAATTTTTTTAATGCATTTTTTATAATTGAATTCCACATAGTTTTAAAATCCGATATTTTTAATACGATAGTATTTGTTACAACTGAATCTCGAAATGAAAACGCGCATTAGTAGCCCTTTTTTAAAGAATCCGATTTAATGCTACGGATTTCACGATTTTTAAATTTTTTTTTAATGAGATGATGATTTACAAAATGCGAAACAGGAAATTATTAGTGTGTTTTCCCCTAACAAAATGCGAGAATATAGCCCATAATATTAGAATTTTTAATTAAATTATTTTATTTGCTCCGAAAAGTTTCTTTTTGATGTTGATGTTTTTGTTACTTTTATTTAGTAGCATGTATATTTGTTATTTGTTAAAAGTATCTTGCAGAAAGATATCAGTATTAGAGAGGTATGTCGCAGAAATCCCAAAAAAATTCTGAAAAAGGGCGTAAAGCTAATTTAAAAATCGCATTAAATATTTTAATTTAATATACTGTGCCACTAAATGAACCAGAAACTGAAGAGGAAAGCTTCAAAAACATTGAAAAGCTGTGTTTCTTAAGCTCTATATTACTATTCCATGCAATCCTTAAAACATTTAAAAAAAATCGCGGAGCCTAATAATGAAGTTATCCTTAAAATGAAAATTTCAAAACATAGGATTTGTCATCAGATATTTGGAGTTGTTTATTGAAAATGGTGCGGTGAATGTAATCGTTAGAAAATACACTTATCTTCTCAGATTTGCTGCCATCATCACAGTTTCTTAAGGACTTTACGAATTCTGTTTAAAAGGATCCGTATAGTAATCAGGGGTCTGTCCAGACATTTTGTGAAAGATCTTGTTTCTGTAAAATTGCGAAAAAACTATATTTAATTTGTGAATATAAAATAAGCGTTAAGTCACATTCCTTCAACCAGGGTCCTGCTTTTCTGAATCTGTGCGAATAGGGTCCTGTTATTGCAAAAATCGCTAAAAAACCTTTTAAAGTTCTTAAATTGCAAATAGATACAAGATTCTTCTCAACAATTGCTGCTACTAAATTAAAGATGCAACATACAAATATTTAGTATTTAGCCTATACTGCTCAACACAGAATATTCATTTCGGACGAATAATGGAAACAAAATCACTCACATTTTTAATAATTTCAATTGATATATTTTAAATAATACAACATAGTAATGTATCACTTTTAATGTGTTACGCATTAAGTAAACTTAAACAATTCTTAAGTTTATAATATTTTAATTTAAAAAATTGCCAGAAATTAATTTTCATTTGCATAATATTCTATTAATTAATTTTGTGAANGATTTTATGAATAAATATAAATTGATCAATTATTTAATTCACAAAAAAATATGATTTAATATTAATAAGAATGCGCACACCATGTTAGTAAAAATAAAAGTATTTTCTTAGAATACTACATTTTGAATTTAAATTTAGGGATACTTAGTTTGTCTTGAACCGTCTCTCCCCCCGGGAAGGGTCTATTCGATTAACAAAATAATAATGAAGATGAACAAATCTGTGAAGGGTCCTATTAAAAGATAAATTATTTTGTGAAGGGTTCGTTTCTATGAAAATATATTTTGTGAAGGGTCCTTTAACGAACCAGGTAATGGTTAGAATCGCAAAATACGTTTGTAATAAAAGGAATGAAACGATTCTTTAAAAAAAATGAATCATACAATATTCTTAAACATATATATTTCAATCTTTTTAAAATGTTACTTAAAAAGCAGAAAAATGTTGAAAAGATTTTTGTCACAATGGCAAAAGGTCTTTTACTCACTATAAAAACACACATTTTTGGTGCCTTTACTGTTAGACTATGACTCGGATATTTGTCGAAATAGAAGACTCTATTCGTTATATCGAACTTTAATATGCATTTTAAAACAAGTTTTTTGTATAAACCCTCTGTAACACAATTTACAAAACATATGTCATGGTTTAATTGTTTGTTTTTTCCATCCAAGACAAGTTATATCGTGGGTGGAATTGCATTTCACAACAATGAGGCGTCGGAAGTTCATCATCTGGCTGCTTGCCAAAAGGTACTTCACCTTCTGTATCCAAATATCTTTTTTTTCCCCCTCTTTATAGCAAACACAAGAGTAAACTTGAAATTGTCCCCACGAAATCTGATGGTTAACAACTCCCAAAGTTCGGATTCGTAAGCTGGCAACTTGATTTTCAAAATAATACGGCATATCACAGTTAGAAACTTATTTGTCATTGCTTTCCTTGTCATCGCTTTCATTGAAACAGTTTCTTGTCATTGAAACAGTGTCATTGCTTTCCTTGAAATTGCAATGAATAATTATTTTAAAATTCATTTAACAGTGAGACTAATTTTTCGCGAAAATAATATTTTTTTCAAGAACAACCAATTAGG
Organism: Parasteatoda tepidariorum; assembly: GCF_043381705.1. Classification (NCBI taxonomy): domain Eukaryota; kingdom Metazoa; phylum Arthropoda; class Arachnida; order Araneae; family Theridiidae; genus Parasteatoda; species Parasteatoda tepidariorum. The sequence goes on along the minus strand of NC_092210.1, from coordinate 89,908,245 downwards.
TGGGCCAACTTTCGAAAATATATAGATTGTAAATAACAGTCGAGCGCTCAAAAATAGGTGCTCATTTCAAGACTTGCCAGGCATTTTAAAGCTTTGAAATTCGGCTCCTATTTTTGAGAGCTTGTAGCATGTCGACTGTTATTTATAATCTGAATTGTTATTCATAATCTGCTATTTGTAATTGAATGCTAAATCTATCAAGTATTTTTTAATACCAATAAAGAGTGAGTAAATGAAATAAAATTTATTTCAATTAATTAATGTTTTCCTTGTTTTGGTTTTTACTGTTAATGTCTTAATGAGACTAAAACATTAATGAAAGAAAATTTCCATTGGAAAATAATTTACAATATGTATTTAATTAAAAAGATTAATAAATACTGGATTTTTGTAAGAATTATTAAATTTCATTTTTTTTAAGGATAAGAATAAAATAATGAACTTAAATATATAATTCATTTATTATGTTACTTAACATGCGAAATAAAATATATAAATTCTTGCATTCTCTCATCAAAATTAAACATACAAATTTAAATGGAAGAACATTATTCCCCCCCCCATAGGGGAAGAAGCTTTTCATTTAAGCTTAGCATACAAAAATATTAACAAGCTGGTATATATTTCATACACCTTTGAAAATCATACTAACATAAAGGTATGTTTCTTTTAATTCATTAGCAATACATTATTTAAAAACAAAACATTCTACAGCCAATTTAACACATTGGACATTATTCAAAAAGATATCATAGCTTAATATGGATCAAAGAAGAAATTACTTATTATTCATATGTAGAAAAGATTTTGTATGATAAATGTTTTAAAATTAATCATTTAAAACCTAAGTGAATTTCAAAAACATAATTCAAGGAAAATTTTTCCTCATCTAGATGTTAATTTTAAAACAACAAATAGTAGAAAATGGGCAATTCAAGTGAAATAATGATGCCTAACCATGTGGTTTAAATCAGGTTTAATTGGATACCTGTAAGCCACGTCATGTGTATGTCGAACCTGATTGGCTCCTGAATCGACAACGATATGATGACGTCACTTGGAGGTATATTTACAGGGGTGATTGTGAACCCAAGTCAAAATTCCGGAAAATTTCCCGAGTTTAAAAAAAAAAATTTTAAATTGAAAAATTAGAAAAAAATTTAAACTAGGTTTTCTAGGAGAAGTAATTAAAATTTACGAATATGTCTTTCTTTCTTGAGTTTATGATTATAACTATTTACTCATAAAAAATGTATCTGGCTCTCCCTTACAAACAAAATAAACTGTGTTTTTAAGTTCCACCTTTGAAAATTTGATTTACGGAAATTTCTGTGATCAATGATTTTTTGAAACGTCTGGGGACCTTCGATCTCCGGAAACTTCCGGATCACTGTTAGCGAAAAATCCGGAAATCCGGATTTTTTCCGGAGCACAATCAGCCCTGATTATTTAATAAGGATTAACTCTCATACCCGATATCTCGAATGAAAGAAAATGCATCAATTGAATAAATTTTGCAGTAAAAAACGAATTAATTACTGACGACAACCTCGCCATGGAGTCTTCAATAAAATTGAACTCATGTATTTGTGGTATTTTACATCTAAAGTTGTGGTTTTTATTGGGGCCGTTAAGTAGTTATTGACAACAAAAAAGTAGGCTGATTTATTTTGTAAGGATGGAAATAAAAAGTCTTTGGCGCACCAAATAAAAATGAATCTCCTAAAAATAATATTCCCATTTAACAACGAAATTAGAATAACATATCTGAAGTATATCTGAAAGTATAATAAATTATCAAAAGATAAAAAATTAAATAAATAAATAAAATATAAATAATAAATTAACGAAAAAATTAACAATGAAACGATAGAGATAAATAAAGCTGCGATCAGCGGTTGCAGAAATTCTAATTTTAACTATCTATGTTAATGATTTGAGATGAGTCAGTTCTAATATAGAGGTTTAAAATGGATTATGAGAGAAAACAAGGCTAAGATTGAACCCATCGTATACTTTTAACCTCTTAATTAATTACTATTTTTATTTAACAAACACGTATTGTTAAATTAATAATATACGTAATATATATTATAATGTTAATAAAAAAAATTTAAACTGGGATACATAAATATTTTTTTAGAACAATTTAGAAGCAAAATTTGTTTTAAAACATATTCGAATAGCTGAGTATAAAAATTTCGGCTGCGGTTGTTGCTTGTCCGTAAAACGGGAAACAGCCGGATACTTTTTTTTATATTTCAAACATAAAATAATTCCCCCCATATAGTAGTATTCAAAGGTGTTTAAATAAAATATTTACCTGAAACGGTAAACAACTTTCACTCTAGTCAAATTCTCATCGCTTTTTGTTAAATTTTGTAGGAAAATAAAGCTTGATAAATAGTTGGTGACCGATGTTGTTGCATTATCGTTGAATAAGCGCAATATTTTATGAAATACTATATAGTATTTCAACAAATATTGAGCTTATTCTATATTGCGCTAGTAATGGGGGGGGGGAGTGGAGTGAATAAAGCATCTTTATATTGTTAAAGGTTTAATAATATACGGCATAATTGACAATTTTTAGAACCTTATCTAAATATAGACCATTAAAGGTGATACTTAACAAAAATAATTTTATACAATGGTAACAGAGAGGGAAAAAAAATCCTGGGACAACATATTTTAATGTTGAATAATTTCTCGAAAGTAATTTTAAGACTGTATATTAGATAAGCTGTGTTGACAATTAGAAAAATTTTTTTGTAGTTAAATTCAAGCAATTTACAGACGTTATTTTTTAAAATACTAACGTCTATATAAATATGAGTATAATAATTTAAGACTTACCCCTTGAGACCTGAAAACAAAATAATCCAATGATTTATCCATAATGTGTCACAATCCAATAAACAGAAAGATTTTTTTTTATCAGCAGTCTCCGATCAATTTACCGGCACTAGATCAGAACACACTTAACTTCAACTGCAACCGACGTCGCCCGACTGGGAAATGCTTTAACGTTTGCATCAGTTTGAAGATGGTTGTGTTGAGACGAGTTTATTCCTGGAGAGGGGGGTAGGGAAAGTAGAGATAAATAATCGTTTTTTATTTTCTATGGTTGCGTGGGTTCTTTTTAAGCTTTTCTTCGGTTATGCCGCTTTCACTCACTTTTTTTTTTTCTCTTTGGATTTTTATTAAAGAGAGTAAAATTAGTTTAAATTTAAAAAGATGAATAATAAGTCAGCGCTATATTCCTTACATTACTTTCGACGAGTTTAAAACTAAAGAAAACGTTTGATTAATTTCTAGAAATATTTAAACACATGCCTGTACATATTTTTCTTTTCTTTTTCTATTTTTCCTGTAAAGGGTAGTTTTATTTAAATTGTACTCATGGGACAGAATAAAAAAAAATAGAAAATTAAAAAATCCAACATTAGTCTTGAGTTTTAAATATCGTCATTTTATCGGAATTTTGAATCTGGTAACTAGGTTACGAAAATATTTTTAAATCATTTTTAAAAGAGATTAAGTAAATACATGACATCCATTCTTTCGTTTCGCTTTATTAATTCTCGAATGTTTCTATTGGTGTTTTGTTTAACATTTTTCTATAATTTTTCATAATTTTTACATAATAAAACTTTATTTTCGAATCTCTCTCTTTTTTTTTTTTTTTTTTGTTTTGTTTGTTTTGTGGTCCTCCTCCTCCTTAGGTGTTTTCAATGAAATGTCTTGATTCGAGAACTGTTAAACCTGCAGTAAAAATAAAATGTTGATTGCAATTCAACTTCAGAATTGAAATTTGACGACTCATTTTTAACTTTAAACGAGTTTTTTTTCTTTTTTTAAATTAATATTTACTTAATAATTATAGCATTTTAGGTGGGGTTTTTGTTGCAATTTTCTTTAAATGATAATTATTTATCCATTATTGTAGAAAATTTTATCTTTTTCGCAATTTTTATTTTACTTTTTTTTTCCTTCCCAATGCCCACTTGTGTTAACATCCGTCAATTCAGGCATATACAGGGCGATTTTGTTGGCCTCTCTTTCAAGAACACCCTATTAAGTGGGCCAACGTCGCTTCCACAGTAAGGACAGATAGTACAGAGAAGGAAAGAACATCCATGCCTTGCCCGGGATTCGAACCCAGAACCTTTATGATGCAAGGGCAGTTCCCCAACCCCTACACAGGCCGGTCGACTTTTTATTTTATGTTCTCGCTCTTAACTTGATCTCAAAAGCAACAAATCAAAAAAATAAAAAATAAAATTTTTTTTTAAAAAAAGAAACAAAAAGAGAGCGACAAGACGTTGTCCGATATATAAGTGAACACCCGTAACAATATTTTTTTTGAATATAAAAGTTGAGAGATAAAAACTGTTTCCAATGCAAACTGTTCCATGAAAAATGTTAAGGTATTTTTTTTTCACAAGAAAGATTATTTTGTCTCACGTTTTGTATTCCTAAGTTTAAATTTTAATACAAATACAGTTGATTATTTTCCATTCGTTACGACAAATAATATTGACAAAATGTGGTTAGATAAAAATGTAATGAAACAAAATAATCTTTTTTATCGACTTTTAAGAAACGTGTTTCTGAGAACTGTCTTTTCACATTGAATCCTCGGGGATCGATTTGCTAAAATTTAGTGAAATGCAATCGAATCGTTTTATTTCCCAACTGTGTTCGTCAATATAGGAGGCAGATGGGCCAACGTTGCTACCTCAATAAGGACAGATAGTATAGAAAATGAAAGAACATCACCCGGATTCGAACTCAGAACCTTTCCGATGCAAGGCCCCTGCATAGTCTGGTCGTAATTTTTCCAAAAAAGAACAAAAATCCTTAAACCATTTTGTTCTCCTTCAATGATGATTATGAGAACAGCATTTTAATGTCATTTAAAATAACTTCTTGGAGGAATAATTATTTTAGAAGATCAAAGCGTTAGGCTATTATTGAAATTCATTAGAAGAACATAATAGTTCGTATAAAAAATTTATAAAAAATTTCATTTGTCCCCATAAAAGAAAAGTCAAAAATACAGGAATGTGAGGAAAAAGATTTTTTGCCAGCGAAGGTCAAGGTGTTGACGATTAAATTGAATGAATCAATTGATTTGTGTGACGATAGTCGTGAACATTGATTAAAATATAAGAAGAAGAAAAAAGCATTTTGAAGAAATAAAATAATTCATTTTCTTTTAAATAAGCGTTCGCTTAGCATGCTTACCTAAAAAGAAAAATATTAATAATAAAATAATAGAGAAAAAGTTTTTTACAAAGCAAGACAAGGATGTAAAAATGACTCTATATTAAGATTTTATTTGGCATGAAATAGCTTTGTTTCACAAAATTTTATCTTAAATACGAACAACCTTTAGATATTCAACAGTTATTGTAAAAAACACTTGATTACTTTGAGATAATGATAAAAAGGTGAAATGAATCTTAATAGTATGAGTTCGCTATCTTATAACAATAATCAAGGATTTGTCAATTATTTCATAAATATATATTTCTTCTCGACCTCCCAATTTTTAGTACAGTCAAACCCCGCTAAAGCGAACTTCAAGAGACTGCAATTTCAATTCATTCTAACCGGGAGTTTACTCTATCCTCACTGCAAACAACTCTTTTTTCCGAACTGCTCCCTTTCATGACACATTATTTAAATAAACGACCCATTAAAAGAAATACAAAAATGATTAGAAGTTATAGGTAACAACAAAAAATGTGTTCGCTTTTATTTTTTATGACGTCATGTAGGATGAAAAAATGTAGGAATGGGAAACTGAGATAGAAGAAAGAAAAAAATGGCTACATTCCACCTCAATAGATAGTTTTAAAAATCGGTAGGGGAGAGGGGGGCACATGTGAACAAATTTTTTTGTTTCTTCACTTTTCGAAAAATATCATCAATTTTTCATAGTAAAAAAGTCCATATGTTTAAATAGTATTTTCTTTGTCTTGTGGAATTTTTTGAGATTTTTCAATAAAATATTTCTTTACTTTATAATATTTTAGAAAAATGACTTCAATTGTTCACATGTGCCCCTATTGGGGGCACATGTGAACAGGCCTGGGGCACATATGAACAAGATTAAAAACACAAAGCAATCATCATATTTCAAAGAAAAAAAATCTTTAATATAACAGATATAGATACGCATTATACTGAGGGGGTTGTAGCTTACTATGTGAATTTAAATTGTACAACAGTACTGTCAATAAGAAAATAATTTTTCAGCTGTACAATAATTTATCCGTAATTGGGTTTTTCGCAACTTCATGTTCCACGGGTGTTGTAATGGGCCTTTTTCTTTCTTCTCTAATACTCTTTCATGCTTTTTTTTTATTTTTTCATCTTTTCATTTGTAGCTTCAGCAATTTTATCTTTCTCAGGTGTATCAGTTAATATGCGTGATGCGCGATCAACCATTTAATAAAAAAAAAATTTTTTAAAGGAAAAATTAATAAATTAATTATGGAAAATTAAATAATGATAATTTTAAATGCATACATATTTTTTAAACTTATAATATCATGAGGATAATAATCTTAATACTATGTAGGGGCACTTGTGAACTGTTCACATCTGCCCCAGATGTTTTGTTCACAAGTGCCCCCATCATCCTTCTTAAACCTAACTTGAAAAATAAAGAACTTTTAATTGAGTAAAAAAAAAGAATAATTGTCATAAACTTACCTGAATGTTCATATAATGATCTGCAATAGTTAATTTTAGTTTATTAGTTGATTTATATTATGCTTTCACTTGGAGAAGCGAGCGATTATAATATATGCAACACCAGCTGATACAAAGAAATTGTCAGAATAGACCAACAAAATGTCTCATTGTTCTGAAAGTTTTTCAGAGAGGTAGGACTAGTACTGCCATCAATTGAAAATTTTTCGAGATTTTTTTATTTCAAATCATATTGGTAAAACATACCATGTTCACGTGTGCCCCCCTCTCCCCTATATGTATTTTATGTAGAAATTTCAAAATGACCAAAAAAGGTAGGAAATAAATCAGTGGAAGACAGAAAAAAGTTCATTCTATCCAATTCAAACAATAATATTATACGTGTATAGTAGAACATTTTGTTCGCTCTATCCGGGAGTTCGCTATAACGGGATTTGACTGTATATATTTCTTCTGGACCTCCCATTCTTAGTAATTCAATTTAGAAAAAAAATAGAGATGAATTTTAATAAAAATAGATTTTAAATATCCAATCTGATTTGAAAAAGAAGGGGAAAATAATTTGCTTTAAAATTAAACAGAAGTTAGTATTGACGACACCATCGTCTTCCGCAGCTGAGAAAATACTGAAAAGTCCTCTGAAGAATGTTTATGGGAATTCTAAAAATAAATTGTCCGTTTTATATGTATTTACTGCCAGGTAAGGGTCGGTGCACAGATGTCGTTACTCTCTCATGAAAAATGTTCTTTCCCGAAGTGTGGTATGGGTACGCGTTCTTATGAGAATTATCTTCCAACAAATTTCAAAAAGCTAGTCACGAAAATTTACAATGATGTATTTTTCTATTGGCTACTTTTTGCCGAGTTACTAATGTCAAGAGCCGGTTATGGTTTTTAACTTTCTTATGGTAAAAAATACATTCACATGTTACGAGTGGTAAACAGCGTAACGAAAAATTTAGAAAGGGTACACAAATGTTTAGGAAACACTGTCTTAGGGAATAAATTCGATCCATTATTTATTTGCTTTGAAAAGTTCTTTTTACGAGGTTGTACAACAATGTTTTTAAATTAAGAATGTTCAAAGTAATCTTCGTTGTTAAATCTGAAACACGAGAGCAGAATAAAAAAGAATTATTGGATTCATTTCGTAAGTCTCAAATGAATCACATTTGGAGGAGAAATGCTTTTTCAGAAAAGCTGTCCTTAAAGTATTTAAATGTTTACAAAATATAAATAAATGCATGTGGTTGAGAAAAGCATTTATTGTAGTTTGGTGTGGGTAAAATCATTGCCAGCTCAAATACAGTCAAACCCCGTTATACTGAACGAAATGTTCATTCCCATGTCTTGCTATTTTTCCTTCTTCTATCTCAGTTTTCACATCCCTACATATTTTGTACGCAAGACGTCATAAAAAATAAAAGTGAACACATTTATTCTTTGTTACTACATAATGTTTTTTTTAATCATTTTCTGTACTTGTCTCATTTATTTAAATAAAGTGTCATAGAAGGGAGCAGTTGGTGAAGTTATTTGCAGTCTTTTATTCTTGAATAAATATAAATGATTGGTTCTTTATAAAAGATGGACTTTAATAAAAGTAATTATACTCATTTTGAAATGAATACTGTATGACCTCTTATTTGCTTTGATCCAAAAAATTTACTGAATAACTATTTCAAATAATTCAACATTACTAAAAATAATGTTTTTTACTTTATTTTGAAAGAAAGTCAATCTAATGAGCAGCTATTTAAATGAACGAATGATGACACCTTTTAATAGATGAGGTTATGGAGGAATGCCTTTTTAAATAGTGAAAGGAAATTAAAGAGAAAACAAAAAAATTTATAAAAAAATAAATAAAAAATTAACTAAAACAAAAGAAAAAAAGCGATTTATATAATATATTCTATATTTATATATCCTATATTTCGATATTTAATATTTATATAATATATAGTGTTTTCTAAAATTGTATTATTATTATAGCAAGAGAGTAAGTTTTTGTGAAGTAAAACAAAGTGCTGTTGTGAACACTAGAAACAGTAGAGGTCTTTTTCAAAGTTCTTTTCCTGCAAATAACCTTAATGGCAGATCTTTTAGAGTCGATCTAAAAGGTATGGGGTTGGATTAAATCTTTAATTTTACTATTATGTGCGTTAATCAAAATGAATTGAGCAAAACATAGAACCAAGGGCAAATAAAAAATGACAGAAAAGTTAATTGCCATGGCCATAGTATTAGACCCACTACAATATTCTGTGCAAAATCTTAATTACAGCTTTATTGTTTTTACGCGGTTTGCACTTGTTTACGCATCAATGGGTTAACTTTTGTCATGCAATGCGTTAAAAATAAATACAAACAGAGAAGTATATGAAAAAATCTCCTAAATAATAACCCATTACATATATGTTTAAATATAAAAGTACTGCCTATAAACGAGTGCAAATCATATCATTATTAAAAAACTGCACTGGGTCTAATCATTTGAACTCATTATTATAAATGTGGGGAGAGTAGTTACAGACCATGTCAACCTTCATCTATGAAAAGGTACCCCGACATAGCGTCGAGTTAACATGTCTTATATACTAGTGAATTGTAGTTGTAATTTTGTAGTGGTACAGTACTCCCCCACTAGAATTATATCTGTGATAGAATTCGATGAACGAATACCACTAGTTGATTCATTGCTGTTTTTTTTGTGAGAAGCCGGGAGAGCTGTATTAAGATCACCGTATTTTTGTGAGTGCTGAATGTGAGAGGTGTATTAACTTCACGGTCGTAGTCGCTCCTCTGTTGCCGTTAGTAGTCGAGTAATCACAAGTATGCAAGCCGACGTTGTGCGTGATCGAGACTAGACTGAGTAGCAACAGTGCGAGGAGGTGGATAATGTCGCAGTCACAAGTAGCAAGTCAACTGTTCAAAGTGGATCTTCCATCGAAGTGGGCGTTACTGCCTAGGTAGGCGTGTTCACATCACGTCCGAAGATCACCAATGTGGCACTGTCGATAACTCCGCCCCCACATATTGTATTATTATAAAGTAAATACCTGATGCAATAAATATTCTATATTTATATAATATAGCGTTTAATTTATTCAATCGTCGAATTTATATCCTCCAATCGATACACTAACGTTGTCAAGTACAAACAGTCTCATAAAAACATTAAGGCTGTATAGATTCTTAATAATGAGTCTAATTATTTGGCTGTAAATACAATTCTAACTGGAGAAGCATTTCAACAACCATCGCAATTCATTCAATCAATTTGTTCTATATTGAAATCTACGAATCAGTTGTTCATGGATTTTAATGTAGAATTATTTAGAGAAAAAAAAAAAACTCAAGAGAAATAAAAGCAAATTAATTCTGTACCGCTACAAAAATACAATTCCGATTCACTTGTTTTTAAGACATGTTAACTCGATTCTATGTACCAAGTGATACCAAGAGTTAAAAAGGCAACTTACTTAGGTCTAGTTATTAACAGCAGACTGACCTGGTCGGACCACGTTAAAAATGTTAAGAACAAGGCAAACGCTGCAACTATAAAACTGCAAAGCTTGATGTACAGTGGGAAGATGAGCCTGAAACTTAAGAGGTTACTGTACACCTCCATGATAAGACCGATCATGACCTATGCCTCGCCAGCATGGTGTAATGTTTCAGGGAGTGAGCTTGGGAAACTCACAACCACGCAGAACAAGATCCTGCGAAAACTAACAGGCGCAGAGTGGTACGAGAGGAATGTTGACATTCACTCAGACTTAGAGTTAGATAGTTTCGAACATCACTTTACCAAACTCAATCGAAACTTTTTCAAGAAAGCGTTGACGTGTACTGCAGCAAATTTCGACTCAGTTTTTGAGTTCGAAAACTTAGCTGAAGACGCCTCCCTGAGGCCAGTGGCTCACTTTTTTACAAGTGATACCATACTGACCATGTGAGTGTAACTCAATGGCAGCAAAATATAATGGCAAATAACCTTAATATGGCACTATAATTTTATATAATGGCACTGATTATTGACAATTAACTCGGACATGACTAAATCACGGACAAATATAAAACAATATGAATCAGACGACTCATAATGGACCATATCTCATAATTATAAATCGGACCATACCCTATAATGGGTCATTATAAACTTGACTTTTGCTTTATTGGCATGCAATCTAACAGACTCCTAATCAGGAGTCAATAATAATCTCCACTTTTTCTTTACAGGACTTTCTTATTTCTAACTGCATAATTATGTATTATCATGTATATTTCTATTAAATTTTTATTTTATTATGTTAATATTTACTAATATCTCGTAATTTCACTATTAAATCATCTTTATGATTATACCTGAGCAATGGCTCATACTAATTTTCTAATTTAAATTCTAGAAACAAAGACCTCAAGGTTACACCAGAAGGATCTGCAACACATGATGAAGAGGTAAAGGGCCCTATGGCCTCAGGCACCTCGGCCAAACTACAGGATTAGGATTCTATGTTGGGGTACCTTTTCATAGATGAAGGTTGATAGTGTCGATAACAACTCTACCCCCAAATTCTTATTTTTAAAATCAACTTGTTTAATCATTGTGTAACCATTAATAAAACGCTTTTATATATTTTGCGAGCATGAATAGGATAGATTTAAATAACGATTTTCAAGAGAGGAGCCTCCTAGTAATACAAGGTGCTCCAAAATTATCTTTACAACTTCTAAAATTCATAACTTCGAACATAAACAAGATATTTATATTCTGTCTTTTGCATGTATTACTGCAACTAATAAAGTTTTTTTTCAATAGGCTGAAAAGTTATAAGTGAGGATGTGGACACCACAACAGAAAGCTCAATGCGTCTCATGGTTCATAGAGACGAAATCAGATACACAGGTTCAACGGAACTTCAGGACAAATTTCCAAAGAGACCCACCATCCAGACCCTCCATCCGTGCATGGCACACAAGCTTCATGAGCACCGGATTAGTATTGCATAAAAGTGGAGCCGGACGATCCAGCACAAGTCCAGGAAATGTGGAGCGAATACGGCCATGAGACGCATTGAGCTTTCTGTTGCGGTGTCTACATCCTCACTTAAAACTTTTCAGCCTATTGAAAAAAAAACTTTATTAGTTACAGTAATACATGCAAAAGACAGAATATAAATATCTTGTTTATGTTCGAAGTTATGAATTTTTGAAGTTGTAAAGATAATTTTGGAACACCCTGTATTTAAAAAAAGAGAGATGTAGCACACTTTGAAAAATCACTCTTCAATCAATTATTTGAACCACGAAGGCTTCTCATTTGAACTCAACTGAAAACTCGAAATTTTGACAGACGCAGATTTGAATGTCAGTTATCTCCTTTTAATGTATACACAGTCAAAAGTCTGGTTGGACTCATATTTGCTTGAACGAGAGTTCGAATTCAGCCGGCGTAAAGGGTCACTACGTCCTCCATGTCCCCATACCTCTTTGGGTTGTGGGGAGAGTGGAGTTACAGACCATGTCAACCGTCATCTATGAAAAGGTACCCCGACATAGAGTCGAGTTAACATGTCTTATATACTAGTGAATTGTAGTTGTAGATACGCTACAGGTACTGAATTGAAGATGGATTGTTCTCTGGTTCAGATCAAAATTGAGCAGCGGGTGTGACGTATGGGTGTAGCAGGTGTCAAATTGTTTGCCATAGATGGCGCTACTGAAAAAAAAAACAATCGCCTCCCCTCTGTCTTAATGGCCACCGACAACAACAAACGTTTAAATCACACAGAAAATGAATACTTTTTATATCCCACTTATTCTACATCCTCTCTCATTAATCAAGTAATATACATTATTTCGGGGGGGGGGGAGTGATTGTCCCCCAAAGCTACGCCACTGAAACAGACTCTATTTGGCAGTACCTTTCTATGCAGGCAAATCGAAATTTGAGATCGTCAGAGTTTTATATTTATTTTTTCTGACAACAACATCAATTCTGCAGATTTTGGAAGGTTGCCTCTTTTTAAATGTTTGATCCTTGTTTTTGTTCAACACAGATCAAGGAAGCCTTCTCGGTTTTAATTTGTTCAAACTGTAATAAAATTAAATTTTAAAAAATCTAAAAACTGACAAATGTGTCATTTTAAATGTATTACTCAAAATGCATCTTTTTATTGTTTTTAAGTTTTGTGGAAAATTACGTAAGAGCTCTTAAAATTATTTCTCTAATCTTAGAAGCTCTTTATTTTCCACTTAAAAAAAAAAAAAAAGCTATCATGTTGTCGAATAATACTATATTATCAAAAGTTTGTTAAAATAATCCGATAATTTGATAAAATAATAATAAACAAAAAAGAAAACACAAATTAAACCAAGATGGCGTTTATTGCCTTATGCATAACTTATCTCTTCTATCTTTTACGAACAACGAATCTCGAATTTATAAATAAACGTTTTGTTCTGTATTCATCAACGACACCCAAATAACTAGCCTCAAAACAAAACGTCTCATTCAGGAATAAAGAGCTTTTAAAATAAGATAAGAAGAAGAAGAAAAAAAATTAAAAAAAACTTAACGGAGAAAATGAAATGAAGTAGTAAGGGGTGGTTAAACGGATGATTAAGTTTTTCAGATGATCAGCTCATGTAAAAAGAGCATAATTCATGATCTTCGGTTCCTTAAGATGTTTTTTCAGATAGGTCAGAATTGAAATAGGCTCAAAATGCGTTGTTAATCAAATGCGATATTGTTCCCAATAGAAAGTGCTCTCGGCCTAGTTTAAAATACCGACAGCCTATTTAGATAAGGCCACACCCACTCACTTTTTAAGTAAGAAGCCTATTCATAGCTATAGAATAATCAACTGCATTTGAACCAAAATGGTTGATTACCATTTTGATATTTAATTTTTCAGTCAGTAAAAATTTATTAATTACGATTACGATATAAATATGTCAAATAAATTATTAGCAGAAAGATTGATTAAAACTTTAAACTAATTTAATTTGTTGCTTTTTAAAGCAAAGGCTAAGCAATTTTAATAATAATAATAATAAAAATAAAANCAATGTCTTCCTTTATCTATGAAAAGCTACCCCACCCCCACCATGGAATCGAGTTAACATGCCTTGTATACTTGTGAATTGGATTTAAATTTTTAGTGGTAGATATACTAAAAGTCCTTATCGATTATCGACCATTGATAAATGTACTTCGCGCAAAACTTAAGTTTTGGAGATTATGTAATAGGTACTGAAAGTACTGATGCAGGTACAGAGTATTTTTTTTTATTTCTAATGGCAAGGCAAAAGGTACAAATAGAAAGATGAAATAAGTAGCATATAAAAAAGGTACATCGTACAAAAGTAAAATACAAAAGTATAATGCTCTGTACCTAGCCTTCGCAAGGCACAGAGTATTATACTTTTATATTTGATAATTATTTAAACTGCATCGAAAATGGGCAGTTTTAATATAGATACTGTAGAAATAGGTGTTTTACTGCTCCTCGAAAGAGACAAATACAGGAGAAAATTATTCGATAATGGTAAATTTTAACTATCATGAGTCAGCAATGTGCCAAAGTGATACTGACTAAGTAAATTTTTATTCTGACGGAATTAGCTATAAAGAACACATTTTGTTGAATTAATAACGCAAAGCCACCGGAAAAGGTGGCAAAAAAATAAATCAATAAATAATTTGAATTTTTATGTCTTTTTTAATTGGGTAATTGCGCGCCAAGAGGAAGAAAACCAATACCCGCGCATTTGACCTATGACATCACGGCAGTACTAGCTAATCTTTATCAGTAATATGGGGTATTAAAGTTGGGCTGAGTTTCTCTGCATGACTTAAAATGTTAATTAACGTTTAGCGAATTAAATACAGAACCGTATAGCGCATCGAATTTGTTCTTTTACCTTTATTATTTGTTTATGTATTTTATTGTAACCGTGTTATGCTTTGAGTACCTGACAACATCGATCCAGAATAAGTTTTTTTATGTTTCACATGGTGTCTACGTCAATATATAGGGTTAAAATTGAAATATTTGTGAAATAATATAAGCTGTGTTACTTAAGAGAACTTTACAGGCTTGGCTTACTCGAAATAGAATGGAAATAACAGTAGCTAAAGTAACCAAATGCCACATTTCAACAACCCATCGAGATACTCACACTACATCACTTGAAGGTATCTAATTGTATCGGTATATAACTAGAATGATTTCGTAGCACTGATTTTCATTTTTTATTCACCCCCACAAAGAACGCATATTCAGCTTGTCTGTAATAAGATAAAGAATTTTTTTTATTTCTGCGTGTCTTTATTATTACACCAGAGCAAACTTGTGCTGAGTCGTACATTTTGAAGTGAAAAGGACAATTTTTGCTCTCGATTTTAAATATCTTTTCAAAATTCCAATTACATCATTCAGGAGGGACATTGGAGAAATGGAATTTTTTATGGTTGCAATTGTTTTGATACAAATTAGTTATTGTTTTAAATAAATCAATTGATGTGGGAAAAAGCCTTCGACTATGTCAACCTGCATCTACATACCCTTGCCAAATTATTCGACACGCTAAAAGATTCTTTGTAAAATCTTAATTATCATGTGATACTATTCAGCTTTATTGTTATGACGTGACTGTTTTACACTTGTTTATCTTCGCGTAGCGATTGGTTACGATTTGTAACGGAATACGTTAAAACTAAATACAAATGGGACGTCTATAAAAAATCTCTCGAATAAGACTCCATTACATGTATGTTTAAATATAAAAATATTGCCTATAAACTCGTGCAAAGCACGTCATTATTAAAACTCTACAGTGTGTCTATTAATTTGGTCTCATTATTATAACATAATAAAATAATACCTGATATAATATATATATATATATATATATATATCGGATTTTCACTTATTGTCTTAATGGTTTCAAATGTGCTAATTAACTAGTGCTTGCTAATAATTAAGTTACATGACATGAGACACAAAAACGCACTTTCTCGGAATAAACATTTTTGAATTCCTGATCTCAAAAAAAGGCAAATATTGGATTGGAATATTTTGATAATATTAGATTGGGATATATATTTGGCGTTAGTCCAAAAAAACCAAGCAGAGTCGTTGGAGCAAATGAATATTTTAAGATAACCCATAGACTACTTCAAGATACCTAAATTTACTCCGTTGCTAAGCAACGAAGTTTAGACAATAAATGAATAAAAAAGTAAAAAAAATATTGATATAATGTTCTGTGATTGGTCGGAGAGGTATGAATAGTTAATATCTCCTAAGCTAAAGGCAATTCTGATTTCCGAGCCTTTTTAATCTCTTTTGAAAAGATAATTTGAATCGATTATTCTAAGCTACTTCATTTATACGAGGATCACTCATTCTACAAAATTTTAGGGATAATCGTTTTTATAGTCAAGAAAGAAAACTGAAGAAAATTGCAAAAGTATTTCGTTGAAATATGTCGACGTGTGCAATTCATTGTTAAAAAAATCCCAAATATCTAGGTTACATCTAGGTTTTCTTCCAAGATGAATAGCATGTTTCGATACATTTTGAAACTTGTCTTCGCAAATTTACCATAAAATGCCACGTTCTTCAATTACTACTACATTTATCACCAAAATATTATGATTTCTTTGTTTTCTTACATCTAATACGACATTTTCAACAAAGTTCGTCCTTAAGATACACAAAAACTTTAAAGATTCACTCAAAATATCCCTGAAAATTTTAAATTTCCTAACTTTAAGTAATATGTTTACTTTAGCGAACATAAAGTCTTTATCAGAATAATGAGCCGTATATTTGATGACTTGTTTAAAAAAATATGAAGGGAGAAATAAAAGTCGACGTTTCAAGAGCTCAAATATAAACGTCCATTCTCGTCAGGCATGAATGGTTTGTGACTTTAACTAATGGGCCTACCCTTAAAACATGTCTACTTTTATTATCATCTTTCATATTTTAAGTCAATCAAATCTTTTCAATTTAATTTCCGGGAATTATTCATCTAGTAACACAGTATATTAAATTATTTCAAGCGATATTATAATAACTTCTAAGTACGATAAACATTCTTAGATTAAAAAATAATAATTAGTCACTATTTTCTAAAAAAAAAAAAAACAATGCAGTACTTTTACTGCTAGCCTTAATAACATTTCTTCAGGAAAAAAATTTCGTTCACTATCGAAATTTCATAAGTTGAATGTGAAAATGACCCAAGAATCGAAATTTAATAGTTACACCATTTCAAACAAGTTTCCGTAAAGATGTATTTTTTCATTTATCAATTCCAAAGCTTATTCTAGATATACAGTCAAACCCCGATACAGTGAACCTTCAAGGGACCGAAAATTTGGTTCACTATAGCCGGGACTTCATTATATCCGTTCCGCAAACAGTTTTAACTAATGGTTCCAACTTTTTATAACACATTATTTAAATAAATGACCCATAAAATGAAATACAAAAATGACTGAAACATGATATGTAGTGTTACAAAAAATGTGTTCAAAAAATGTGTAGTTCAATTGCGTACAAAAAAAAATCAGTAATCTTTAGCTGATGAGCAATCTTCAACATCAGATATGGAAACACTCTTCCAGACTCCCCGATAATATTTCCTAAATTTATGTTATTCCGCTTTTTTAACCTGTCTAACCAGCCATTCGAGCACATAAAAGTAGTTTCATCAAATCACTTAATAAATTCATCGTCTTGGACTTTGTCTAGATCAGAGGTCGCCAAAGTGGTCTGTATAGACCCCCAGGGGTCAATTTAACATAAGCGGGGGTTGATCTGAGCCAGGGGGTCGAATGGGGGTCGATCCGAACCGAAAGGGTCGATTGGTCGAAGGATTATCAGTGTTTTTCAGATATGTGACAATTAAAAATAAAAGACTTGGAAATATATACAGGTAATCTTCAAAAATTGAGCGACGATTTTAAACTGCGTTTTGTTGATTTGGAAAACATTGACATCCCTGATTGGATTATTGTGCCATTTTCTGCTCAAATTGAAAACGTGGACATCAACCTGCAAGATGAGCTTGCTGAATTATTATGGGGATTTGAAGCAAAGACGCTTTTTAAAAATTTAACAATAAGCAAATTTTGGACAAATATAAATATAATGCAAAAATATGTAAGACTTTACGAAATAGCTCAGCCATTTATGATAGCATTTCCAAGTTCCTATATGGTTGAAGCCGGTTTCAGTCACGTAAATTCAATCTTAACTAAGAACAGAAATAAATTAAATGTGGAGTTTCGAGGGGATTTAAGATTAAAATTGACCAATTTTGAACCCAATATAACGAACCTTGCAGAAAAAAAAACACCAGGCACACCCATGTCATTGATTAAGAAGCAATAAATCCGTAGTTACTTTACTTATTATTTCTACTTACTTATAATTACTTATTATTTCATAAATATTAAGGTATTTATATTTCAACATTAATATATTTTTCATAAAACTATTGTTACACTATGTACTATTACTTTAATAAATGTTCAAAATCATAAAATAAATGTACAAACACAGTATCTAATAGAGTTTTATTTTAATTAACAGAAAATTACTTTTATGGGGGTCGATGGAGATTTCGAAAAATTAAGTAGGGGTCGATGATCAAAAAAGTTTGACAACCCCTGGTCGAGATACTGCAAGATTGCGGCGGCTTCTTTCAGCGCTGAACCCATTCAATAATGCTATTCGAAGCAATTAAAAAAATGCTTGTTGCTACATTCCAATGTATGTATTGATTTGGAAGTAGAAATTTCAAAATTATTGCCAAAAAAAATGAAGAAAATCAATCGAAGACAGAAAAAGGTTCATAACTCTTTTTTTGGTTCACTATATACACAAAAAATAGCACTATACGTGTGTACGATCATTTCTTTCACTCTATCCGGGAATTCACTATAAACGGTGTTCACTATAGCGAAGTTTGACTGTATTTGTTTTAGCGTAACTTTAGGCGTACTTAGATGGAGCTTATTTTAGATAAAACAAATTATTAAAACTGTATAGTTTAATGCATTTATGTATAATAGTAAACTGTATAGTTTAATGCATTTATGTATAATGCATTTATGTATAATGTATAATAGTAAACACGGTTTCCATAACTGATCCCTAACCTCATTAAATTAATAATTCGAATAAATAATAATAGTTTTCAAGGAATGTTTCATTCAAACAGAAAATAACGAAATTATTGAGTAGGTTCTTTGGAGCTATCCTTTTATGACGAAATACAGTCGGACCTGTATTTAACGAAGTCGCTAAATCCCGAGTTCGTTACATGGAAAATTCGCTAAATAGAACTTTTGAAATACTTAAACGACACAAAACAGGTTTCATACACATCATTAAAATAGCTATTAATACACCTTTATCTTGCAAAGTAGTACCTACTATTTATCTTATAAATCTTAAAAATATAAGAAATGTGCATGGAAAGCAGGAATAGAGCAAAACATTATCCAGTGTTACACTATCATGCTACATGCAATTTAAACTAAAAGAAGCTGAATTTATGAGTAAAATTTGCGCTGCATTAATCATTAAAGTAATATTAAACACGCATTACTACATGCATTCTTAATGCCTACTGATAAAATCCGTTAATTTTGTTTGAGTTTTTCATTCGAATTCGGATTTTACTGCTTTCTCTAAAAGTTAAGTGACTTCAATAATCAATTCAAGGGCATTTCCCCCATAAAATGCGTTAACAAGTTTAAAATATTCTGAAATTTTACTGAAATAGAGAAAGTGGATCTCAAAAACAAGTTCGTTAAATAGAAAATTCACTTCGCTATTTGGAAGTTATTTTACGAAGAAATTTCCAAAATGTTCTTGTATTCTCAAAAGAATTCGCAAAATAGAGAAATTCGTAAAAGGGAAGTTCGTTAAATAGTAGTTCGACTGTATATAGGAAAAATTGGCATTCACAGTTTCTGTGAAAAGTATGTTAATCTTCTCGCTGCATATTTTTTTTTAAAATTTTTTTTTATGAAAGCAAGTTCGAAAATTGCGCATTTTTTTATTGCATTTTTCAAATCAAATGATGATTCTGAAATTGGCACAGTTTGGAATATTTTTACAAATTTCAATTTTTAGTATTTGCCGTTTAACAAAATAAGGCATTTTTCTAATAACAAATTATGCTATAATACTATCTTGGGAATTTTGTTAAAGTTGAATAATAATTCTAAAACAAGTACATTTTTACAGCATCTTTTTTTAAAAGAGCAACTTAATGGTGTAATATATAAGTTTACGTATGTCAAAATAAAATTGCGGTTCACATTTGTTCATTTAAAAAACAAAGCAAGCACCTGAGGTTTTTTCCGTTGCAATACGTCTTTACTTTTTACAAAAAAAAAAAAAAAAAAAAAAAAAAAAAAAAAAAAAAAAAAAAAAAAAAAAAAAAAAANAAAAATAAAAAAAAAAAAAAAAAGAAAGAAAGAATAGAGTAAATAAATCGTTTGTTCAATCTTAGAGAAAATGGTGCAGTTAATTACTTCGATCAGTCAGACCTTTTGCACTGAGTAATTTTAGAATAGAAAATGTTCTTAAATTCTTATCAGCTGTCTGGCTATAGTTTCGAAAAAAAGCTACGAGTGTTAATTTCAAGAAAACGAGCAACGAGTGTTAATTTAACGAAAATCTTTAAGTACAAATAAAAATTAAACAAAATAGTTTAGTATAGGGGAGAGTGGGTCAATTGTAACATTTTTTACTTAGCTATTTTTAACTAACAAAAAATCCAATATATTATTAATATTAATTGACAGACGAGTAAAGTAGACTATCCTCTACTAGAAAAAAAATACCTTATTTTAAATGTTATTATATTAGTTATTAACAATTTTTGACAGTCGTGCACTTGTTACAATTGTCCCCAATTACGGGGTCAATTGTAACAGTTCATAAATTCAACTAAAACATAGTTAATTATACATATTATCATAGTTGTGATATATTTTTTTATTGATCAAAATAGTAGTTATATTTTAGAAGTAAAAATAATAATGAGCAGATACTTAAAGGGTTAAACTTTTGACTTTTAGGGGTTAAAAATTTTAATTTATGCTGTGAAAGGTGACAAATAAAATAATGCACACGCAGCATAATATAAATGATATAGGAAACTATTGGTGGTTCTTAAGGAGTTAATGGTTTGTAAACATAAGATTATTTATTTTCAGCTGTTACAATCGTCCC
The DNA here is from genome assembly GCF_043381705.1 of Parasteatoda tepidariorum. Lineage (NCBI taxonomy): Eukaryota > Metazoa > Arthropoda > Arachnida > Araneae > Theridiidae > Parasteatoda > Parasteatoda tepidariorum. The sequence goes on along the minus strand of NC_092210.1, from coordinate 89,887,243 downwards.
TTTACTTATTGTTACAAATGTCCCCAAGACGCCATTTCAGCTTCGTTTGTTAAAAAAAATGCTAGCTAATTAGCTAAACTAATTTTTTTTTTATTGAAATGTTAATTAAGGTGTCCACTTACATATTCGGTTANTTATTGTTACAAATGTCCCCAAGACGCCATTTCAGCTTCGTTTGTTAAAAAAAATGCTAGCTAATTAACTAAACTAATTTTTTTTTATTGAAATGTTAATTAAGGTGTCCACTTACATATTCGGTTCATAACTTTTATTTGTTTAAGCAAAATTACTTTGTTACAATATAATATTCTAATACCAAAAAAAGTACTTACGTAGCGTGAAAATATCTTTTGTGATGTAACTCTTTCAAAAGCACATAAAAATGGTTGCCAGCAGGGGTGTACATATAGATTTCTTAAATACACCTTGTGCGCCACCTAGAAACCAAATCTAGAACCCGACACTCGAAATTTTTGCTCTGTTACAATCGTACCCTGTTACAATTGACCCCACTCCCCAGAGATT
>NC_092210.1:89879715-89886486 GCF_043381705.1 Parasteatoda tepidariorum | reverse complement strand
TAGCTCCTCCTCAATAACATTTCTCCGTAGTTTGTTCCCAAAATGTAAATCAATCATAAATCAGTTCCAGTACATTTCTCATACTAATTTTATGACAAATGTTAAAGTTTTGTTCAAAAAATTAAACAGCGTTATTAATTGTATTTTAATAATAACACATTTATTTAAATCTAATTTGCTTTAAATTTTATGCTAATATCTTTTAATATTAATGTTATGAATTTTAGGTAAATGCAAGGTAAACAATCATGTTTTGGCAAAACATCAAATTAGTATAATTAATTATTAAACATATATTAAAGTTTTATTAGCTAGCTTTTATGTAATATATATATAAGAATTGATTAATATTCAAATTGAATAGCATTGTGAATATCCTTATGCACTTAGAAATTAAAGTCTCTTCTTACTTAAATTTATTAAGTATGATTGCAGAACCACTCAGTTAAGTTTGAAATTATTATATGAGATTTTAAAATGCATATAATAAATTTTTAAAATTATGTTTGAAAGAGATCTTAGAGGATGATATTCTAAAATGTTAAAAAAATGTAAAAATTGTAGAATTTTTTGAAAAACTCCTTTCACATTTCTCCTGCGCCACTTTCATAAACGCACTGTGAGGACAAACAAATAATTTCTTGCACTTAAATAATAAAAAAATATCTATACAATCCAATTGAAATTTACTAGAATTAAAAGAGGGAATATTTTGTAAATTTATTCTTTAATTACTCATGGTATTAATTTAATGGACAATTCATAATCATTTACTTTTATTTTGATAGGAATTATGCAATCAAAAATTAATAAAATAAACATCTTAAAAGACAATTGCTTGATTTCTTAAATGTCAATTAATAGTTTTTCGGTATTATAAAACATTTAACAAAAAAGAAAAAAAAGAAAAGAAACATTAAAAATAAGTTATAAATAGGTAGGCATAATGCATATCTATTAGTCTTAATTTATAATAATAGATAGCACCACTAATAAATCTCAAATTAAAAGTCTTATAATTTAATTTTAGTAATCCACAAGAAATAAATAAAATATTAACTTAATTCGAGGAACACTAATTTAATTAAATAATTATCAAGTGAAAACTATTCAGTTTTCATTTTATAGTGAATATTAGAATTAAGTAAGGCAATTAAATTCGATTTCAAAGTTATTCAATAAATTGAAGGGATATTAGCTTCATAAGAACTCATGTATGTAATAATCATAAATGTAACGAAAAAAGCATTTTCCATAAAAATTAAATACAAATTTTGTCTTAAAATAACTAAACTAGTTATTTACCTACAAACAAATCTTTGTCCATGAGGTTTGGAAGTTCTAGAATTCCATGTCGTATTGGTAAGTTCCCCAAATTCCATTACCCACAATGACAAATTCCATTACCCATGGTATTTGAGGAAATATTTTTTACTTCATTTTTAAATGAAGAAGGCAGTTTCTCTGTTGAAAAAACTGACATTTCAAGTTTGTACACAAAAGCTGGACTATAGAAATCAATCTATGCTGAAAATAACAAGTATGGCAAAATGAAATAGTCATACGTCACAGATGGCGTTGCCGAGAAAGCCAATCAGCGAGCTCAAAATCTCTTGGGGATATTATGTGTGTAAAGAGAGTTTACATGCAACCCGACACTCGAAATTTTTGCTCTGTTACAATCGTAACCTGTTACAATTGACCCCACTCTCCCCTATTATTTGAAGAAAAAAAATGTAAGTGGTAGAAAGAGTAAACAATATTATAAATGAGTAATTAGTTGAATAGTTCATACGTGACCAGGTAATTAAAAATTAAATTTCAAAATTAACATGTTTGGATGAGATATTTTTGGGTGCTTAAAAATTTAGGCTACATATTCAACAGCTCGTTTTGTTCGGTATTGTTATACTGCTTGTAGTGACTTATAAAACATTATTTTAGATAGTCTATGAACTCCTAAAAAACAATAAAAAAAAGATAATTTATCTTCATTTTTCGAAAAAATAATATGCTTCGTCAGTAACCAGCATCGAATAATCTTAAATAGCAGAACGTTTTTAATTTCTTAACAAGATTTTATTCCCAGCTAGTAGGCAATAAGTTTTCTTTGAATAAAAACTTGATTAGAATTCAAAAAGGAATTTTACTTAGAAAGAAAACCTAAATTTAAGTACTAAAAAATTGATTAGTATATTAATGAAACAATAATATACGTGGTAGCGTAAAGACAGAGATTTTGAGAAATGATAAAATTTAATTAAACCGTTGGTAAAACAATTCTGCGAAACACGAGGCGGTTAAAATTATTTTAAGATTAAGAAGATATATAAGATGTTGAGAAATTTTAAGATGCTTGTTGACTAAGTATTCGCATTAATAATTATAAAATATATATATTGAAAAAAAATTGATGAATATATTATTAGAAATCTATGCATACGTATGTATGTTATTGAAATTGTATCAATTATTGAATAAACAAACTAAGAAATAAAATATAATCACATTAAATGGAATCACTATCTGATGCACATTCTGTCAGAAACATGCTTTTATGAAACATTCATTGAATAGAATATTTTTTATTGAAGAAATTTGTTTTTAAATTACGTTTTAAGACGACTAAAAGGAAACATCGTATTTTATAATTAAAGAGAGTTTTTAGCGAAAGGAAATATATTTTTTTATTGATCAAANTAACGATGATGCAGACTACGCCAATAAGGTTTTTAACATGTGTGAGTGAGGGTTTTGGTATACTAATAATTAAACGTGTGAGTAATATTAACAATAAAATTTAATTAAATAATAAAGTAACAAAGTAAACATATCAGACATGATATTTTCATGTCCACACCACCTTGGGCACACCTGAAAACTACTACTACCTTAAGAATAAAAACAGTTCTGTATGTTTTCCCTCTTAGGGGAAAAGTTGAATCATTTTCCCTTTTCGTGTTTGCTGAATCTCACTGATGTATAATCACATTCTGTCAGAAACATGCTTTTATGAAACATTCATTGAATAAAATATTTTTTATTGAAGAAATTTGTTTCTAAATTACGTTTTAAGACGACTAAAAGGAAACATCGTATTTTATAATTAAAGAGAGTTTTTAGCGAAAGGAATGAAATTTTTCTCACTCGTAAGCTTACCACCTTTAAATGTTAATCGCCCCATTTAAAGCACCGTCGTCATTTTAATTTTTCTCGACAAAACAGTTGAAACTTTTGAATAAGTTTGTACCTCATAATTCAAATCCTCAATTAAATTAAACAATAAAAAAATATTTTTTGCGCTGAAATTATCTTTAGGTAAATGGGTTTTATGAGTTGCTTAATTTGTTACAAAATATGACTAAAAATGAGAAATTCAAATTAAGAGGCTTTGGATAGCTCTCCTGAGACAAAACTATGGGGACCCCCAGATTGCGCCTATATTTTGACGGAATCCAAGTATGTAAAAAAAAAAAATAGTCTATTCAGAGAGTTTTTGTGTCCGTAACTTAATGAATATTTAGGACTAACATAGTACGTGAATCTCCGATTATTAGTTATTCAAGGGGTAATTTTATTATTTGTACAATGGGTAACACTTTTTGCACGCGTTGTATCTTGTTTTATTCATATAAATGACGATTAATAAATCATCAGACGACAGAAAAAAGTTCAATCAATTTCCTCTCTTTTTTTGGTTCACTAAATCCACAAAAAATTACATTATACGAGTGTAGCAAGGCACGGGAGCGTTCACTAATCACGCGTAATCTTTCAATTTTAAATAATAAAAAAATCTTCTTAATGATTGCATTTCCAGTAGATTTAAGGGTACAAGGGACGTTAAAAATTTTTTTTTTCAATTTTTGAGCTACAATTTTAAAATTTACAACACTTAGTTGTTGCATCTTAAACTATAAACTATCGCTGTAAAGAACAAAAAAAAAGCTTCCACGGGAAAACAATGAGAAATGGAATGCAAATAAAGGCGGGTAAAGAATAAGGCTATAAGTGGGGCATCTGACATAAATATTATAATCTCGGACCCATTCTTAGAAAATTGTTCCGTCAGCGATCCCCCCCCCACATGAAACATAACAAGAAATGCAAACGAGAATAACTTGGGTGTCAAATTTCACTTGAATGAAGTGAAATGTTGTTATTCATGAAAATATTTTTGCTTTGTAAAAGTTCTTTTTTAATCTCACGTGTTTTTAGGTATAATTTTTACGGAAGGTGAAAAATAAACGTGTCACCGAGAATTGGAGTTTCAGTACAATTAGAATTTTTATAATGCATCAAGTAATAAGGGATTTTAAACATTTTGATAGAAAAATAATGTTTAATTTTATTTACTTGGATGTAGGGAATATATTATATTTTATTATTACAGTAAAAAATTTTAAAAAACGAACTTTATAAAATTTTAAACTTTTTCCAGTCAAAGTTTTTTCTTTTTAAATCAAGTTATATATTTTCAAAATCTTAGTAAAATTTTAAAATTCTTTTACCGAAAATATTTCTGAGGTCATTCATTTTTGTCTGATTCGATTCAGCGTAGTTACCAGACAAGTGGAAATAAAAAGATTTTTTTAACTATTAAGTTCATTTAGATTGCAACTTATGAAAGTACAGTGAATGAAAAAGATTTTTATAACCATGGTGATAACTGGAAATAATACGTAGCTCTAATACAATACATTTTATATACAACCTCGTTTCGAGACCACTCACTCCGTATCTCAACACAAAACATTTCTACCGGTCTTCTGTGATGTAATGAGAATTATTATGCTGTTTGCATAAACAGTTTCTACAAATGAATTCTGAAATATTTATTTAAAAATACTTATAATATTGGCTTTTTCTACTCCCACAAAAATTGTTATAAAAATCTTTGTAAAAACAAAAATCCCGTCAGAGAAGTTATTTGTGTGCCATTTTAATAAAATTAAAATAGTGCGTGGAATCCCTCCGCGCTGAAGAAGTGAAACTTCGTAATGTGGAAATGAAAAACGGAAGGGGTAGAAATTGATTTTTAGTGAAATCATATTGTTTCTTTAAGACAAACTTCATTAACATTGATTACAATTCACAATTGATCGCATCTTTTAATTATCATTTTTGATTATCATTTCAGTTCTATTTTTTCAATATTTCTTGCAAAAACTGCATCAATGGTAGTTCCCCCTGTTAGATCGTTCCTACCACTTATCATTTCCAATCCAAATTTGTCTTTAAGGAAGGTTAATAATGTTTCAGCTTCAGGTAACGAGAAATTCACATTAAAATCTCCAGCAAGGATCACAGGCCTTGTAGCGTTAAACGTTTAACGCAACTTTGTTGGAAGTAGCATTAGAAGTTTCACTTCAATAAATATTTACAAAACTAAATAACTAGAAAATTAGTTAAAAATATAATCAGTCATAATTAATTAGAAAAGGGTTTGGAGAAACGAGTAAGAGAGGGTATTTTTGTTCAGACAAACCTCGCATTTTTGTGACTCTAAATTGCCTAAGGAAGTCGACTGCTATTAGAAAAAACAATGATGACGCAATTTCTTAGAATTTTGTACAACCGATAATTTTTTGATTGTTAATATTTACTAATAACTTGCTATATAACTGTAAATAATATAAAAACATACTAAAAATTAATTTTTAACAAATTTCTTTACACATTATTTATTCTTTCACAGTGCGACTGCTTTTGGGCACTATTAAGTTTCAGTCTTTTTAGTGTTAAATAGCTCAAAGATGTCACGAAATAAGCTTAAAGTACAAAATACTTTTTCTAAAATCGATGGCAACATTTTATTATAGGAATTTAGGACAAAATTGTTTTCTTTTTCTCTGCAAAGTAACTGTTTAAAGCGAGTATTGAAATGGTTTCACCTACTGTGCGAGTCATATCATTTTGAAGAGTTCCTTTAAACAACAGAATAGGAAGTTGTTGTTTAATCTGCCTCCCATAAAAACGCCCACCATACTATAGATACATTTCCGCTTTAATCAGGGCTCTTCAATAAGAAGATCGCATTCACTGCAAAATAAGAAAACTAAGCTTTGAACACTAGAAAGACTACCTATATTGCCCAAAAGCTATCATTACACTGTGAAAGAATAAAGAAATTTGCTAAGAATTAATTTTTAATATTATTTAGAGTTATATCACAAGTTTTTAGTAAATGTTAACAATAAAAAAAATTATATGTTGTACAANTGTTCTTGGAATTAGATACATCATTATTTTTCTAATTGAAATTAAAAGCAGTCAAAATGACTTCCTTAGGCAATCTAGTGTTAATAGACCATTTAGTGATTAATTATTAAAAGCGGCTGATTTAAATACCCCTGCAACAATGTCAGTGGCTTAGTTTTAGTGTACGTTTGAGGGGGATATCGTATATATATATATATCATATTTTGCAATCTGGCAATCATCTTGCTTCGAAAATATTTTAAATCATTTTTGAAAAATGTCCTGTTCATGTAAGTTGATTTGAATTCGCTGCTCGCTTTATAGATTTCATTTCATGTTTTATTATATATTTTCTTCATATTTTATTTTCTTTTTTTACGTGATATTTTTATTTACTGTGTTCTATTTTATTTGTTGTAATTTTTTTGTAAAAATGATTTTCAGTGCTTCTCGCACTATTATTCCTGAGGACAACATTGTGTACCCTTAATGGGACCTAAAATTAATTCCTTTGGTAGGGTACACTATTCCATGTGAATAAAATACGTGGTGCAATTAAAATATTATGGG
>NC_092210.1:89871331-89879215 GCF_043381705.1 Parasteatoda tepidariorum | reverse complement strand
TTTCCCCAATATTACGTTTATGTTTTCACCTATTTAAAAATAATTTATTAAATTGCTAGACTTTTTGCACAAGTTGTAAGGTGGCAGAAAAAGATTAAAACAATTTTTTTTACTTGAATGAAACTTGAAAATTAGGAATGAAGTTACATAAATTAAACATTGAAAATAAAAAACATTTTTGTATTAAAATTCCCTAACTAAAAATTGCAATAATGCAATGAAATCTATCTTGATGAATTTTATTCATCACTTACTGTGGTATATTAGTATATTATTGGTTCACGTAAAATTTAAATTCCTTTAAAAGAAATGCTAAAATTTATAAGAGTAGCAAGCTGCACATTGTTTTAGCATATAACAATGTAATAATTTTTCTGTTCATGTTATCGTAACTAACTGTTTTTTAATCTCATTGTAAAAATTTTTTGAGTACTTAAGAGCTTTGGAGTGAGCTATTTTCGGATCATTCTTGGACGTATGATAAGTTTTACTTTCTACTCCTAAAATTGATCCTGTTTTCTGGATTAAATGTTCTTCACTGTACAGTACAAATACTCTTGTGTAAAAAATTAAGAGAATTTGCTGACTTGATCGATTATCTCTGGAACAACTGGGCCCATTTTAATGAAATTTAATATATACATACATTGATGCAGACAAATAACCATTCAACAATTGTAATACACTTGCATAAGACTCGTCGGAAGGTATGAAGTCACCACAGGACAATTCAGGCGCCACAGGAAATAATAAACTGCCTTATCTCAAGTATGAAATCACACAGCAAGGCCTGTATATCTAAGAGGGAACCATACCGCCTATTAACCCTTTTTTTATTTTACCTGCAGCCGCTGTTTTATACCTTCCGACTCCAACGAATGTTACATGCGATCACGCGTTTGTATTACAATTGCATAGCTGCCAATTCTACTGGATTTTCTAGTAGACTACTGGATTTTGTCCATTTCTCCTAGTCTACTGATTTAATTAAAATTCTCCTGGTTTTTGTACACTTCAGAAAATTCCCTAAAATTGAATAAGTTTCCTATAAAAAAAAAATCCCTATTGAAATGAAATTTTTGTACAGATTATTGTTTGCTTGATTGAATATTTAAGTAAGTATTACTAATACATAATGAAGCATCTATAGAAATCAGTTCAGAAATTTTTTGTTCAGTTTATTTTTATTCAGAACTTTTTTTTAAAATTAAAATCTTCTTACCATCTTTGAATTAAATGCCTAACTATATTTGAAATTGTGAGTAAAAATAATACATAACATTTGAAGTATATCCCTATCAGCAAAATAACTTGAGCCCTCATGACCAATATTCAGGAATCTTGGCTCAATAAGGGTTCAAAAGGCCGTTATTTTTCGGATATTGACCTTATATAGAATTGTCCGATTCACCCGATATTTTACAGCCATTTTACAACCAATATCGGCCCTACATAGAACTGTCAGATTTACCTGATATTTTATATCCATTATTTAGCCAATATAGGTTCTATATTGACCAATGTAGGCCATTTTATGACCGATATTACAAAACATCCCATTATTGAGCCAATTTTGAACCGTGCTTGCCGCCAATTGAGCCAATTTTGAACCTATCCGTGCTTACCGCTATGCAATTTTCGAATGGTTATTTGTATTGTTTTGTATCAATGTATGTGCATATCAAATGTCATTAAAATCTGTTTAGTAGTTCTAAACAGGGTGCGTAAGCGTTTTTAAAAAGTGCTTATTTTCGATTTTTGTTTTTTTAAAAGCCCTTAGGGGTGTTTTTTTCATTGGGTGTTTTTAAAAAAGTGCTTAATTTTCCCTTTTTTCAAAATTAGATTTTTCCTTTACTATGTTGATTTTCGCTTCGAATTATGCAAAAAGACACAGTTCACATTGTTCTATTCAACGTTTTCACAATTAATCCAACCCCATTCTATTTCGACATATTGTCAGTATGTAGCGTATGAAAATGCCATTCGTTCTACACGATTCAAAATTTTATGATTTTTGACAATTGTCAAAAACAATGCCAAAAGGTGTTTTTTTTTTTACATGCCGGTTAAAACAAGATAAAACCGTCAATTGTCAAAAACTTTCCAACTCTGCCTAATTATGATATTTTTTTAAAGTGCTTAAAAATATTTTTTGAGTGCTTGAAAAGTGCTTAAAAGGTGCTTATTTCTTGTTGAATAATTTGGCTACGCACCCACCTTGTCTAGAGATAATTGACCCAGTCATCAAATTCTCTTAATTTCGTACACTAGTGTATATTAATTTTTAATAAAAAACATTTTTTTCTTTGTTTAGATATTTAGCTGGGATCTATTCTGGTGCTCATAAAACTATGGCTGCAACCAGACCAATCAGCTGTGGTGGAGATGATTTCACTCACCAGGGTGGTATTACCAATGGGGCAGCATGGTATAGTGTTGCTGGAGGTACCATTTTTTTTACTCTCCATTTCACTTTACTTAAGGCTAAACGAGAGCAATATTTGCTCTTTACTGAAACAATCTTCATCCATTTAGAGATTAAAGAATATAAAGTTGTTTAGTGACAATTTCGTTTTACTTAAAAAATATAATGTAATTCGTATTAATATGTATATAAAAATATAATGTAATTCATAATGTATAGATAAAATATAATGTAATTTATAGAAAAACAAAAGTTTTACTTTTTAAATCTTTTTTAAGATCAATTTTAACATATGCTTGTGAAACCTGCACCATATCTTGTACAGATGAGGCTATGTTGGGTACCTTTGAGAGAAAAGTCTTGAGAAGTATTTTTGGATGAATTAAAAAAAAAAAATGGTGTGTGGCTTAGGAGACCAAGTCTAGAGCTTTATCACTCATATCATGAACCTGACACTATTAACTTTATTAAACAACAATAAATAAAATGGGCAGGCCACGTTATCAAAATGGACAAAGACCGTACCACAAAAAGAGTTTTCAATGCCAGACCAGTTGGCACACGAAGAAGAGGCAGGCCAAATTTGAGATGGATTTATGGCCTAGAAAAAGACCTTTTAGTCTTAAAAACTGGAAAACACTAGCAGGAAAAGGGTTAGCCTGGAAAGAAACTTCTTGAGAAGGCCCAAGGCCCACTCTGGGCAGTCGATCCACTGATGATGATGATAATAATGTAAAGAGTTAGCTACTAATGAGGGAATTGTTCCCTCCATTTAATTTCTAAGGAGGGAAAAAGTTAGTGGGAAATATCCAGGACTTGAAGATCTACTTAGAAAATTACTTCTGTTCATTAATAGATCTAAATATTTATTATACTAATAGATAATAATATTTGGATGTAGGAAGTGGAGACAGAAGCGTAAGCAAGCCTTTTAGTACATATATGTTAAGTGAATAATTTTAGCTTAAGTAGAAAAACTTTTCTGCCAAGAAACAGCAATTATTATGAAGCAATTATCGGGGTTGATGAGTGGCAGTGAACAAGGGGCCCTCTAGTATAATATATTGTATCTGAAATATTTGTGAAAAAATTAGAATTTGCGTATGTTTGAAGGTTTAATAAACATTTCTAATCATATCAGCTTTTATTTTTAAAAAAAACATTATTTGGTTAAAATTTATGATAGGGTCCCAAAATGGGAGACTTGGCGTTTAATGGGACTAACATAGTTCATTTACGCATTGCGCTACAATTTAAATGCTTAGTTTCATTACTTGTATACATTTTGTTAAAAATAATAAAATCTGTTTTAATGAGATCAACAAAGTTAAATATGAAATAAATATGTTCCAAATTTTTACAATTTCTTACAAAACTTTTCAATAAAGCATCTCACTTTGGCCAACTTGTCGGTGGTATCAATTGTATCATTATTGCATAAATGAATGTACTTTTTTATGTTTCTAATGTTTTGCCTACTCATGACATTTTGTATAAAGGACAGATCTTCTGCATTGCTCCAGTATAAATCCTCTTGCCGCATTGAATGGTAATCGCTAAACAATAAGATTCCTAAAAAAACATCTAACGTCTTTTCGGATAAAGAAAATGCATAATTATTGTTTTGCTTAGCGTAACTTAATGCCTCTTCTTCAGGGTTGCCACTCTACATGGAGAACAGGGAAAACCTGGAAAATACAGGGAATTTAAAAATCACCTAAAACAACCGGGAAAATGCAGGGAATTTTGATTTTTTCCTTGCAAACTGGGAAAATACAGGGAATTTTGATTTTTTCCTTGCAAACTGGGAAAATACAGGGAATTTTGTTTCTTATTTTTGTCTTTTAAAAAATGGTACCCACTCAAAGCGTAATCTATGGGATATTTAGCCATGATATTTCAGCTATACTAAACTATTTCACTTACTATAACATTATTTAAATATGTTCAGCTGTTTTCCCACCAATTAAAACTAATAAATATAGTTAGCCCTATATAGCTCACAAAAGAGCACAGTAATTGTTGTTTCCTTTTAATATATTGTGTATAATAGTACAGGGAAAACACAGGGAATTTTTTTTCCAGATTTGAGTGGCAACCCTGTTATTTTATCAGATTCAAAATATCATTATCAAAATAGATTTTACACAGTTCATACGGAGTTTTGCCTGCTAATTCAGGGTTAATTTCTTCAAAGAGTTGTGTTCTTTCTGATTGAAAGGAATCCAATTAATCAGCTTTGTCCCAATTGCAGAATTTTCTTTTAGATTTCTTTTGTTTTTGCGTTCCAGCGCCGTTTGTTATAACTGAAACCGATTTCATCATTTTTGCGAATTTTTTAGGTTTTACTTGTTTATTTAGAATTGTTGGCAAATCATCTTCATCACTCGAAAAATACTTTTCAGGGAGAGATCTCTTTCTCAAAGGTGTTTTTTTTCCCCTGAAACATCCCGTGTTTTATGACATTTTATATTAAGCTTTACTTCTTCGCAGACGTCTATTGGCAAAACGCCATCTAAATCATTTTCTTAAAAATCTTCTCCGTCAGTTACCTTGCTTAGATCTGGAGGTAAGCACTTATTACGACATTCATCACCTGATAATTCTAATGTTTCCATTCAGAATCTAATTTTTCCATATAATCCAATGCCTGCTGTACAGTTCAGGGATGAGATTTTTCCGCTTTTTAGAGGATTTCTGCTTTTTTCACTTTTATCTCTTAAATTTCAGCTTTTTTATCAAAAATTCAAATTTTCTAAAAATTTAACTTTTTTTTTTATAAGTATTCCGCTTTTTCAGAAAATTCACCGATTTTCAAAGAGAAACAGAAAATTTAAACTACATAGCTACCAATCCTTTCCAATACTTTACTTATTTTAGCTATTTTCTCCCCTTTTACCCGCAGCAGATAAGATTTTCCGAATTCTTTACCCGCCCTCCAGATAGATCCGATTGTTTTCGTAGTTCAAACGATGCTGCTTCTGACAAGCCTTTTAGAGGTCCCAAGCCTGGAATCTGCTAATATCTCGATTCTTATTCACACGATTTTAATATCAAACATAGCTTTTCATATTTGCGTGTTGCGATTCTTATTCACGCGATTTGAATATTGTACGTTGCGATTCTTATTTATGAGATTTAAAAATCCGATATTGTGATTCTTATTTGCGCCTTTTTAAAAATCTATGTAGCGATTCATATTCACGCAAGTTTAAAATTCAATGTCTTGATTTGCTCATGCGGTTTATAATAACAAACATTGATTTTCGTATTTATATGTGATTTCCGTATTTATACGTGATTCTAAAAATTATGCATCATAATTCTTATTTATGCAATCTAAAAATTACGCATCATGATTCGCATTTACGCGATCTGAAAATTATGAATCTTGATTTGTATTCACGCATTTTAAAAATTCTATATCCCAGTTTGTATTTTCTCATTTTCAAAATCGTATATCTAGTTTCATATTCATGTGATTTCAAATTCCATAATTGTTATTCATATTCACGCAATTTTAAGATTAACTATCGCGATTCTAGTAAAAAGAAAATTTTTTTAAAAAATTAGTTACTATAAAGGTGACTGTTTTTCTAACGACGATTATTAGTATATGTAAGTGTTACAACATCAGAGAAACTGGAAGGGAATATATTCAAAACTTACATTCTGTGCTTGCAAAGAAGAAAAAATAGGATTTGTCACAAGATGTTTGAAGATGGACTAACGACTAAATATAGCAAACATAAAAGATAAAGCAAACAAAAGCAATCACTTAAAAAGGGATTTAATTAAAAAAAAATTTTTGGAAAAAGAGTTAATTAACTCATCATCAAAATTTTATTTATAATTGCTGTTATTTATGCTATAAAATGCAAAATTCTTATCAAATAAAAAATGTAATTTTTCAGACTAAAATAGCAATTTTTGTATGTTAAGGAGTTGCTATATATTTCTACTTCACTGTTATTGATATGTTTCAGAGGGCTCTGGATTAGACTATAATATGAACATAATGATTCGGTCCATTGTTAAAGTTTTTTTTCCAATATACTTTAATAAGTAATATTACTGATATATTTGCTATAAATCACATAACAGTATTTATTAAAAGAAATGAAATATTAATGTATATTCTCAGTAGTTTTAATTTGCTAAACCAGGTAGTTTTTCAAGTAATAACTGTATCTTATGTGAACTGAGGAAAAATATAATTTCCAGCTTTATTTTTTCAATTGGTAATTTTTTTTTCACTAAATGTTAAGTATCACTGTAATCGTTTTTATAATAATAGATTAGTACACAATGGTATGTCAACACATCATTTATTACCTTAAACTGTCTGGAATTTATTATTAAAGGGTTGCGCTCGCGTAAAATTTACTATCGTGAAAATTCAGTTTTTTTGCCTTTTGGCTAATCTCATCCCTGACAGTTAAAAAAGTGCAAGGCATTTTTGAAAAGATCCTTAAAAAAAAAGAACCACACTTACCAAACGATCAGATCAAAATATTGCGAAATTTTTTTTTATCCTACATTTTAAAACATTCTATGTAACAGAATAGAATATGGGAGGGGTCATAATGAGTAATTTAACACCTGTACTGATAACATTTGACCTTCAACAACAAAAGAGTAGGGCACTAAGTATGACAAGGAAGAATCCATAAACCTTTTTGTAAATGTGTTGAGGGTGGGGTTAGTCAGAATATGCCATTTCGGGACCTCTTTAAATGAACATCTGTAAAATCGTTCTAAATCCATTTTTTAAAATTCTGCTTTTGATTATATGAAGACAGAACAATTGTTTTGTATATTCAATATTTTTAAATTTCTCCACTTGAAAAATTATTTTTTTCTGAAATAATTTTCATTTGAAGTTAAAAGAAGAGATTTTGATCAAATTTAAGCAAATTTTATACATACAATTTACATTTCAAACTTTCTGTAAAAATTTCTATTAAAACTAAAAACTTTCAGTAGTCGAGAAATAAATATAAAAAATATGCATGTGAATTACTCAGCGAGGAAAAAATTCTTAAACAAAGGTTCCTAGAATGGGAGACTTGGCACTTAATGGGTTTTAATGTTATTATTTAATAGTTAAATTTTTGTTTTACTCTCTTAATTGGTGCGTATAATTTTGTCACATATAGTGTTCCTAATTTTTTATTCCTAAGGTTGGCAGCTATGAATGTGTCATAAATTTGTGACAAAATAGTATATTATTATTTGCACATTTAGCCTGGTCTAGATTTTAGGAAATATTTAAAATTTTACTCAACTATTTCAGTTGCATTTAACATAAATATGTTTTTATGTTAAGTAGGAGAGAGTCTGGTAGCCCCGCCCACTTAAGGAGTATTCCTTATATTTCTGTATAATATTGAGTAATAATCAATATTTTTGTATGTTTCTATTGTTTTATCATCTAATTAAATAATGCAAGAAGAATA
>NC_092210.1:89809960-89870793 GCF_043381705.1 Parasteatoda tepidariorum | reverse complement strand
ATATATATATATACACACAAACTACCATACACTAATGGACGAGACAATTTCAGTTTTTGAAATTTTTTTAAAAATTTCTCAAGAAATACTTAAGGGATTGATTATTTTGTAACTTAAGAGGTGTTTAGTTTATGCAACTTTTCTTACTTAGCAATAAGATTTAAAGATTTCAGAAATTTGGAAGACCTACGATAAATTACAAAAGAAAAAAAGTATTTTTGAACACCCTATACCAGAAAATCAAGCAGAAAACTTGTAACTTGTATGGATTACATTAGTTGTTGTTTTAAATAACTGCATAAAGTTTCGTAACCCTAGAGTAACTATTTATGGAGATATGGACATTTTTATGAAAAATTAATTTTTGCCTTTCTGTAACTTCTTAAATATTCAATGGAATAACATAAAATGTTTGGAAAAATTTAAAGATAACTACTAGAATTAATTTTATGATTTAAAGATGTTTTAAAAAATTTCTTGTTTAAAAATTGAGTTTTAAACACTCAGTGCAAACTATGGAATATTTAAGGGTAATATTTCAGCTATACCTAACTATTTCATTTACTATAGCATTATTTGTTTTAAACATGTTCACCTTTCTCTAAGTTTCTCCAGCAATTAAAACTAGTATAATTAGAACAATATAGCTCACACAAGAGCAAAAGTGTGTTTCCTATTAATGTATTGTGTATAATATGTACAGTGTATAACATGCATTGTGTATAATATGTTTTATTTTCCTAAATAAGATTGGTGACTATGTAAGTGGAGATGCTTGGACAATTTTGGATAACAGGCAACAAAAATTAGAAAATACTATGTCCGAATATGTTTTAGTGATTATAATGATGAAATTAGGTGTGGTTGCATGGTATAATTGACTAATTGAAGATTATCATGAAAACAGTTGAAGATGAAAACTGGATCATAATTATAATAAAACTTTTATTAAGTAATTGTAGAGCTCGAGATACAAAATTATATTTTATCCATAATAGGACTTTCTAAGTTAAATAATATTAATAATGACAGCCCATGCCAGATAAATCTGCCTTGACCAGCATTAATCAAATGCCAAATTAAAAAGTGATTGAATTGTTCCCAACAGGCAGTTAGGAGCATGGGAAGAGATCCATGGTTGACTATTTATCAAAAGATAACATAGCCAAAAATCAAGCCAATACCCCATAATCAATATAAAAATATAAAATAATGAAATAATTTGGCAATCACGAATTGCCAAAAAGACAGTGAGAATTAGTATAACCATGTAACTGAAACATATTTGTAGTGAGGAATAAAGAGTTATAACTAAATTTTTTTTTTCGATTTTAGTCGCAACAGTAAAGTAATGAGTCTGCATTTGTATTGAAATGAAAGGATACAATATTTAATAATCACTTTTTTAAAAATGTAATAAGAATTAAATAAGTGGTCTAATTTACTTAAAATTCGATAAAGAATGATTTGAAAAAATAAGTTTTAAGACATTTTAAAGGCTAGGAGATATGTAATGCCTATTGTGGCATCGCAGTGATGTAAGTGTAAAAATGCAGGTTTTATTTGAAAGTAAGGTGAATGAGTTACGCATGCGTAACTAATTTTTTTCCCACTCTTGCATATAACAACAATGTAAATGTAGTTACAAGATTATTAAGACAAATTAAACAAGAAAATTTATTGCATGCTTTATTCATTTTATAGGGATGCAAGATTTCAACTACTTGAGCTCAAATGACTTTGAGATAACCCTAGAACTAGGCTGTGACAAATATCCTCCAACTTCTAAGCTGAGTCAAGAATGGGAAAACAATAAAGAGGCTCTTATTGATTATATTTGGCAGGTAAGAAAGGGAAAAGTCAAGAGAATTTTATCCAAAGACAAGGAAATGTTGAGAAATTTGAACAGAATTCCCAAAAAGTCAGGGAAAATAAATAAATATGTATGTGAGGTACCCAAAATTCTGATGTTTTTTCCAGAAAAACTCTTGTAAAAAAAAAAGAAAAAAATGTTACAGCAAATTTTATTTTTCTGAGCATTTGTGAAAATCTATTAGATACTCTGGAATATCTATGTTAAAATCTGAAATTCTGCTACAAAATAGAGTAACTTTTCATATTATGTAACTTAATAAAATACCTGTTTTTTAACATTGAAGCATTTTAGAAGCATTAAATTTAACCATTACAGCCGAGCCGGTTCGCCAACTGAGCCCATTTTGAAAAAACCCGCACGGGTTTTATTGGGTGGGCCCACCTTGAAAAAACCCACTTGGACTGATAAGTGGGTTTTTTTAAAAATAATAATAATAATGCCTTATTAAAACTTATTGATGCACATTTAATTTTATATAATTTAGTGTGCAGCATAAACTTTTCAGATAGATGTAAAGTTCGCATAAGTTTAATTTTATCACTCCGGAGAAAAGTTTAACTTTTATATAAAAAGGGTGGCAACAGATTTGATACATAAATAGAACGCTTTGCTTTAATATATTTTATTAAAATACTTTTTTTTAAATATCTTCTTTATATTTCATTCAAACTAAATTCCTTGTCTTTCAACCTTACCTTCTATAGAGTTGCATGATTTATATGATTAAGTTTTTAAAATTTGTAAAGTAATAGAAACTCGAATCTATAATTTTATAGTACTATTGAAAATTTTAAGTGGGTTTTTTCAAAAAGTAATATTTTAATGAAATTAAATCAAATAGAAATTTAAATAATATAATCTGAAAAGATTAATTTTTCAAATATAGTTACATGCTTTATATATTAATATTATTAATTCATATGTTTAAAAAAAATTGAAAAGAAACAATTTTTTTACTAAGTGATACATTAACACATTTAAACAGTTATATTTTCTGGTTTTAAAAAAAATAAGCTAAAACTTTTTATAAGCAAGAGAACTTTTTAAAATTATTCATCTAAAAATGAAATCATTTTCCTAGGGTTAATTATTTGAAAAAGATGGGACAAGTAACTGATACTCTTTATAATTACGTGTAATTTCACTTTCTTTTAATCTTACTAAAAAAACATGGAATACCATTAAATATTTATTCCAGTTTCTTATTAAAGTCAAAAGTAAGATGAAATTTTAATTTTTACTGATTATAAATATTTACTTATTATAATTTTATAATAGGTAATATATATAAGTTTAATAAATATAGTTAATAAATGTGTGTGAAAACATAAAGATTAATAAACTTGTTACTTTTATATTACTGCATTTATATTTTATAATGCTTGAGTTAAAAATTGTAAAATGTTATGTACTCAATAATAAGGAAGATTCAAATAAGTATTAATAATAATGCATTATTTAAACTTAATATAAAATACATGTAACAAAATTAAAGTAACTTTTTGGATTTATTTCCATTTTTAAGCTTATACAACACTTTTTAATAAATAATATTTTTCACTGTAAAACTTAAAGTTTATGAGCAATAAATGAAAAAACCCAATTTCCCTTGGGTTTTTTCAATAAAACCCAGACGGGTTGTTGTTTTTTTTAAATACCCGGGTTTTTCAAACCCTGATTTTACTACATAGTATATAATTTTATTACTAAGTCTATAACAGCATACAGTATTAATATTAGAAGATCAGTTAAACATAAATTTAGTTTTAAAACGCTTAATCAAACAAACGAATTAAGTTGTTATGCAGCTTTATTTCATTTTTTATGAGATGAGATATAGCAAAAAATTTTCCTCATTTTCAATTAATTAATTTAATTTAAACTCTGTTTTATAGATATTTTAAAATATAGTTTGATGATAACTAAATGACAACCCTGTCAGAAAAACACCCATTATTCTTTCCAACCCAGCAGCTCTTTTTTCATTTATTATAATTAAAATTGGACCATTATCAGCATACAAAAAATAAGATGTCTTTTAATTATTACTTAACTTTTAATTCAAAAAGTAATCCTGTCAGAAAAACACCCATTATCCTTTCCAACTCAGCAGCTCTTTTTTCATTTATTATAATTAAAATTGGACCATTATCAGCATGCAAAAAATAAGATGTCTTTTAATTACTACTTAACTTTTAATTCAAAAAGTAATCCTGTCAAAAAAAACACCCAATATTCTTTCCAACCCAGCAGCTCTTTTTTCATTTATTATAATTAAAATTTGACCATTATCAGCATACGAAAAATAAGATGGCTTTTAATTATTACTTAACTTTTAATTCAAAAAGTAACGCAGAACCAGAACTTAAATCAACCAAGCAATGGATTTGTTCGGTCCAAACAGCAAAACAGTTTGTTAAAAAAAAACTAAAAGCTTGTAAAAGTTTACAGACATTTAACAAGCAAGCAAAGCAAGAGACTATTAAAAAACTTTTAACTAAATTTGGCTTTAATTTGATTTTTACTTTGCTGATAATTGCTGATTTACATTGCTTAATGTAAATTACAGAATTTTCTTATAAAATTAATATTATGTTATATCATCAAAGGGTAAAATATTTTTGTAAAATACCAAAAGTGTTCCATTTCAGCTATGTTTAGATATTTTTTATTATATAAAGTATAATGTTTCCATAAGATGAAAATTTCTAAAATGTGTTAAAAAAAATTTTTTGCTCAAGTACATGCTAAAGCATGTAATCATGATTCTATAAATGATAAAATAATTTGCAAAAATGTTTAAAAATGTGTTTAGGTTTAACAATAATTAGTAATAGCAGATGGAAAAAAAGGTTGGAAAACCAACTCATTTTTTTAGATGGATTTTTAAAAAAAAAAACTGTTTTATGAGCATGTGTGTGGGTAGCCCTGTAACCCATTTATACATTTTGTGCTCAAAATTTCTGTCATGTGTATATTTTCATATTGCTATCCCATGACTTTTATCACCTCAGTGTATATTGAAAGTTGAATACGAAATAAATTGATCTAAAAAGAAAGTACTGATTTTGATAATGATTGATAAACCCAAAAACTCTGATCTGAACGTGTCAAACAGGTTCTTTAGACAAAAACTCCTCTGGGTTTTATTAGGTTAATGCATTGGTCGAAAACCCATAGTGTGATCCCCATAATTTTAAAATTTGTAAATAAATAATTTTAATTTTTTTGTAGAGGATTTTAATTTAAAATAATTTTGAAAAAAAATAATTAAAAATCATGAAATCCATAGTAGTAATTTCCAAAAAAAAGAACAACGAAATCATGCGAATTGGACTCCCCAAATGCGTGTTTTATTTCGAGATAAGGTTGTTGTAATAAGTAATAAATATTATCATGTAAAAATATCAGATTTAAAAACTATGGAAAAATCAATAGCAATAACTACCAAAAATTTCATAGTATTATTGCCTTAAGAAGTAAATACTCAAATGCACGATTTGAATTTTCCATATTGTTTGAAATATATTGGGATATTTAAAAACCGCATGAAAATCAATATCAACAACTGCCCAAAATACAATCGGAACATTGTATTGATTTACAATACCATCAGCGTAAATTGAGTGCGTCCAACTGTGATTATCTTAATGCATGATTCAAATTTTACTTTGTTGTAAATAACTGTATGAAAGAAAATTAAAAAAATTTTTTAACGCCGTGTTGATGCTATTCTGTGTCCGGGAGTGTGATTGCCTCTATTGTTTTCCGGTAATTAGTGTAGAACAAGATTAAAATATTTTTAATTCCTAAGTAATAAAACATAAATTTATTTTTAGAGCCATATTGGTGTTAAAGGAATAATTGAAGATGCTGAGTCTGGCTTGCCTTTAAGTGGTGTTACAATTAAAGTGTTCAATGTAACTGGTAATCGTAAAATTGATCACGATATTACTTCTGGTAAGTTGCTTTCTTTTTAACTTTCATATTTTTATATCCTAATTAGTAGTTAGTCCTTGTTCTTATTCGCTTTTAAAAAATCTTGAACAATCGATTACTGATTCAGGGACGATTGTGCTCCGGAAAAACTACCGATTTTTTACTAATTGCGATCCGGAAATCCATGGTCCAGAAGTTTCAAGAAATCATCAATTACATTTATGTATAAAAATTCTTGTATCTTATATTTAGAAATATTAGAACTATAATTTATACTTGGCATATTTTTTGTTTGTAAATATTTTTTTTAGTAGAATAATAAATGTGATTAGAGATAAAAGAAAACTTATGCATAATTATTCATTTAAATTATGCTGTCTGTAATTTATTTAGAATTTCATGTTTTGAAAATATCAATGATTAAAATTTCTAAGGACATCAATTATTTGAAATGCGTCATTAATGATTTTACTCAAGAAATTTTCAGGATATTTGAATTGAGCTCACAATCACCGCTGCTAATTCAAAAATGAAAGATTAACGCCATATTAGTAATTTTGTTACTGCTGTTGGGAAAATAAAACGTAAGAATAGCAAGAAAATATTATTAGTAACATAAGTTTTTTGTAGTATCTGTGAATACTGCATTAGAGCTTTGATTCACTTTGCATTTTAAGCAGCGAAGAAGTTTGAAAACATCAATATAATTTTTAAAATGAAATGGTAAAATATTTTGTAAAAGGTTTCTTTCATTAATAGTTTTTTTTTTTGAAAGTGCAAACCCAAGTAACTCTTAAAATGATCTGCGGCACCATATTCCTGAATTTCTCTCAACTTCTTTAGAAAATGAAATGAGTCGATCAAGAAGAATCACTTGAGATAGAATCAAGAGTTACTGTAACATCTATGACTATACCTTTAAATTACTCATTATTTCATCACTTAATCCTCTTTGCTTGAAAAGTTTGTGGTCTTGTTTTGTATTCCCAAAATCCCTTTTTGCTATTTTTCTCATTCATTTCAGAGTTTTATATTTATCTGTCTCTTGCTTCATAACTTTCTCAATTTCATAATGAGTTGAAGTTATACCAAATTTAATTTTTTTTCTTGTATTTTCACTGTGTCAATTTGTGAGTTATGTACCGTGCACCAAAACAATAAATAAATCACCCTGAATAACCTTTTGATTCAATGATCGTATCTTCACCTTCTAGAACTCAATCTTAATGGTTCGAGAGTGGGACCTCAAACATGCTAATTAAAAGTGTAGACAGTATTTTAAGTTACAAAATCAGACACAAAATGTACTTTCACTGAATAAACATACCTTTCCTTAAATAAACCAAATTTTTTAAATTATATTTCTCAGGAACTATTCAACCAACTACTATCAAATTTTGTATATTGCCATGTAAAAAATTTTGTACCTTATAATTCAAAATTTTTTGACAATTATTTAATAAATAAATATTTACTGAAATTTATGTTTTGCATGGAATTATCTTTAGATAAACAAATTTTATAATTGTGTGAAATTTTTTTTAAAACTTCCTTAGAAATTTCCCGAGATATGTTAAAATACGCAAAAAATTAAATTTACATTAAAATGTTCAAACTTTGGATCGCTCTCCTGTCTAAACTATGGAGATCATGTTTCCCTGATTGCGGCTACCCCCTATAAATTTTGGGGATTAACAATCTGAGTCCGTTGAAAAAAGGGTATTGTTATTCTAAGAAAACTTATTGTGTCTGACTTCGTAACCTAAAATATTGTCTGCACTATTTAATTAGCATATTTAAACTCACCTCCTTGAACCATTGAGATTGAGTCCTAGAACGTGGAGGTCCGATCACTAGATCAAAAGATATTCATTGTGGTCCATTTATTTTTTTACGCACTGTACATGTAGATGTTTGCGGTCAATTAGTTCCCGTGAAATCGATATTTAAATTTTGCTTTCCTGACCTAACTAAAGAGACCTTATTGTGGCTATATTTTGAGGGCTCATAATCATTCGTCCAAAAATACATTTTTGTGTACAATTTCATAACTTAAAATGGCGTCTGCTTTAATTAGCATATTTGAGGTTAACTCCCAAGCATAATAAATATTGGCAAAAACTTATTTTTTGCATTTGCTTTGGATAAACAAATTTTATAACAGTGTGAAAAAAATTTTCGATTGCTCAAAAAGGTTTTGAAATATGACGAAGTACACGGAAAGTAAAATTAACATTAAGGAGTTCAAACTGTATTGCAATTCTTGTGAAAAGTAAGTTTTTTTTCTTGAATTAGTTATACTATAAATGTGGCAGCTTTTCTATTGTCGATTATTGCTATATATATGCATCACAACATCAGCGAAACTGGATGAGAATATGTTACTGATATTTTTGCTATAAACCACGTAAGAATTACTCGCGTGGAAATTCAGCTTTTTTGCCTTTTGGCCAATCTCATCCCTGCTCATTCAAATTCAGAATGTGAGAGAATTTTTAGTTTGGTTAGAAAGAACTGTACTGAATCGCAAACAATTATGTCTAATAAAACTTTAGAAAGCCTGCTTATATTAAAAACCAAATTTTCTAAAATCTGTCACGAACAAGTGTTTGAAAATTTTTTTTTAATTAAAGCAAAGAAGACTACTTCAGCTTCTTTAAATTCAGCATCCTCTTTTGCTGTTGATTTAGAAGAAAACCCTTAAAGAACTATTTTATTTTGCATATAGCATTTTTTTAAAAAAGTAGCATCATTGTAATAGAATTGATAATAGAATTTGAAATAATTGTAATCGAATTTGAAATGATGAGATGATAAATGAATGGTTGATTAGATATTTCTGTACATTTTCTGACAAATGCAATTTAAAAATTTAATGAAAATTTGCTTCTCACTTCAACATTCAATCATGTGATAGATTCTATAATTAATATATTTATTATTCATTTGTGGTGTATTGTTACTTATTAAATAATTCGAATAGTCTTCGTTAAATTTTTCATGAAAAAAAGTTTTACTGACGCCAGTTTTTTTAAGTTGGCAAGTATGTCCTCGTGCCGGGTAAGGTTGACTCAGCGTCTTTTAGTGGGTCGATAAATGAATACCAAAAAACACTGGGGGGTGCAGCTTTCGTCTGACCACCTAACCGGAAATTCTCTTCATGCACCCCGAAGTCCAACGTCAAGAAAACTGAGATGGGCACAGTAGGCCATGACCCACTGGTTTTTAGTTTAAACTGTAATGAATGATAATCAATTATGGGGATTAGCGAGCAGTGGGGGGATGCTCCTAGTTTTTTTTTTAGTTAAAAGGACTTTTTCTTTTTGTTAAAAGGACTCAAAATGTTCTAGGGCCCATAGTATCCAAAGTTTAGCAAAACCTCTGGAATATCATTCCGATCTTTTTTGTTTTCTAATGTGTGTTGTGTTGTTTCAGTGGACGGTGGTGAGTATTGGAGACTTCTCACTCCTGGTAAATACCGTATCACTGCTGCGAAGAATGGATACAAGTCGAAGGCGGAGATCATCACAGTAGAGAACACGCCCCACGAGGAAGCAGTGCGTTTAGATTTCAAACTCGTGCCAGAACTCGAAGATAATTCTGATGTCACATTTGACACAATGGTAAGTCCATAGACCTTGTTTACTTGATACTGATCAGGGGTCTGTTTAGAAGAAATTTGGGTCAGTTAACAGACCCTTCACAAAATGTTTTTTCATAAAAACGGACCCTTCACAAAATATTTTAACTTAAAAACGGACCCTTCACAAAATAATAATCTTTTAATCGGACCCTTTGCAAATTTGTTTATCTTCATTATTGTTTTGTTAATCGAATAAATTCTTCCCAGGGGAGTGGGGGGAAAGAAAGACATGTAAACGAACTAAGTTTTGTCTTCGGCAGACGATTCTTCCATTATTCGTCCGAAATGAATATTCTGCGTTCAGCAGTATAGGCTAAATACCAAATATTTGTATCTTGCATCTCTAATTTAGTAGCAGCAATTGCTGTTTATTTTTTAAAATTTAATTTTTTTTAATTATAATTTTACAGTGTTGAGCATAATCTTGTATCTATTTACAAGTTAAAAACTCCTCGACAAAGTTTTTTGCAATAACAGGACCCTATTTGCGCAAATTCACAAAAGCAGGATGCTGGTTGAAAGAATGTGACTTAACGTTTATTTTATATTCACAAATTATGAATAATTTTTTTGCAATTTTACAAAAACGGACCTTTCACAAAATATCTGGACAGACCCCTGCTGATGGATGCTTAAGTGGGGTGCTTCTACAGTGTACAAAACTAAATAAGAAGATTAAGAAGACTCTATACTATGCAACAAATTCTGTTTCTCTTCCATTACTATTTTGTAAATGCACCCGACTCTCTGTGTTGTCTATCCATTACAGGGTGCATAGCACTTTTTAAGAAGTGCTTAAAAGTGCCTATTTTTTATTTACATTTCTTAAAATCCCTTAACGGTAAAGTGACCACATTTTCATTGAGACAAAGCGGGACAAATGGGATGAAATAAGAATTACAATTTAGTTATATATATTTTATTGTATACATTCATATACTTGTACAAAAATGTATTTATTATTAATTATTGGTAACTATAAAAATATTTGTAAAAAATAATATTTTGAACATTATGATTTTCTTTCTTGGTCATATTTTTGATCTGAGTGAATACTTAGCAATAGATTCGGATCATTTATTAAAATGTCGTGAAATATTTCACATGAATTGGTCAAATTATATTTTACACTTAAAATAGATTTTTAATGTTCAACTGCGTTTTTTCAGCTGTCCATATTTTATTGATACTAGAAAAAACACATTCACTTGCTACATTTGTTCCTGGAAGGGAGAGAGCGAATTCTACAATTTTCAAAATATTTTGATAAGGAATATTATTCTGTTTAAAATGAAGGAATAACTCGCTCCATTTTTTGTCTGTTTCCACATTTGCAGATAACCAACATTTAATTTTTTCATCTGTAACATTTCATAGGTTCAAATTATTCTTTTTTGAAATTGTACTTACTGAATCAAAAATTATTTGAAGTTTAACTCGGCAATGAAACAAAATCTAATATTCTATATTTAATTCCTGTTTCTGGATCAAAAAATCTAACAATTGTGGGAAATAATTTTAAATCTTTGTGGTTGGAAGCATCAGAATTCATGGATATAAATGTGCATTTTTCTAATTCTTTCTGCAATTGTGAAAATGAATATGGTGAAAAAATATTACAAATAATTGCTTAGGTTTTTGTCCTTGCACATGCATATTTTTTGTCGTATAATGTTTTGATAATTTGCGACGTATAATTCATTGATCTGAAACTTTGATTTCGAGATCAAGGTTTATTTTGTGGAAAGCAAATTGCCCTTCCGCTAATGCTAGGTGTTTTTCCATGTTGCCAAAGCTAGCAGTGCGAAAAAACTGTTCCATTTCAGACGAAGAAGTGGCATTATTCAAAAATCTTTTGTGCCTCTTTGTCGCTAGATGTTTAGCAATATCGTTTTTTCCACCATGTGAGACCAAAAAATCAGAATTGCATTTATCACACCGTACCATATAGTCTATTTTGGTTTTTTAAATAAATTTAAATTCACTGCTTAGCTCTTCATTAAATTTGCATTCTCTTTTTTTACTCATATTTTATTCTGTGGGTAAATACTAGAAATGAATAAAAAATTTACTACAAAGGCTAAAAAAGATGATTAAATTTTGTATTTTTGACCGTTACGTTGTGGCGACTATTGCATTACCACTATCTTCGTCAATCAAATAATGAGTCAAACCGAGCGTCAAATTGAAAACAACAAACTGCACTGTCTGCACTTATCTGAATTAAGCCGAGACGTAACGACAATGATCGAACACCACCGAGTAAATCTAACTCGGTACATTGCCTAATTTAGTTTACTCTGCATGCATTTTACGTGCTTTTTTTAATGTATTTTTTTATTTCTTTATATTCACCATAATACTTAATAAATAATAGGTAATATATTTTTCAGTACATTTAAAATAAGAAATGCCGATATTTTCTAAAAAGCGGAACATTTTTAAAAATCGGCGGGACAGTCCACTAGAAAGCTGGAGGGACTGTCCCGCCAAAATCGGGACGTGTGGTCACTTTACTTAAAGGTGCTATTTTTATTCAGGGTTTGTAAAAAGTGCTTAATTTTCTATTTTATAAAAGGAGATTATTTTTTTTCTTTGCCGTGGCGATTTTTGTTTTAAATTATAAAAAAAATGCAGGACTTTCACTATTTTCTCTGCAATATTCATCAGAAACTAGTTAAATTTATCATCATTATGTAAAGTTTTTGAAAGTGTTTCTGAATTTTATTGATTTTACATTAATAAATTAAGAACTTTAAACAATTAAAAAAAAATAATAATTTTTATTACTGCACAGATCCTAAGTATGAATTATAAATTTTTTTTTTTGGAAAGTGATTAAAAATATTTTTTGAGTGTTTAAAAGGTGCTTATTTTTTGTTGAAAAATCTGACTATGCACCTTGATACATACTATGGTCAGTTATTTTACTTCAACAGCTGTCCAAGACAGAACAGTAGTAACAAGTTCAGCAAGCAGGAGGAAGTAATAAAAGTCATTAGTATCCAGTGTCTGCCCCACACTCTTAACAGTTTCATGGACGGCATTCCATGAAATAGACTATTTATACACAGTCATACATTATTGACTTGACAGATGGAGTAGTATTCCTGTGAAGCAAAGCTAATTTGGAAGTAATGTGGCAATAACCATTGGACGGAGTGATCTCCTTCCAATGAGGTGAACCCGGTTCAAATCAATGACTGGCCGATACGAATTCCCCATCCAACTTACACTGACCACAGTACTGACGTAAACTAGCCTCAGTGGTAGACGGATCATGGGCTTTGCCGTCAGGCTAACCATGGGAGGTTTTCATGGTTTCCTCCCCAATGCAGATCAGTTCCATCTAAAAAGCTTTCTACAAAGGCAAATTTCTCCCAATACTTGATCCCGCAGTCCTCTTGTCTTCTGGATTGGGTTTAAAATGACAAGGAGTGGAACATTTGTAGCCATAAACCCGAAATTGGGTCGACGGTTAGGATGCAGTAAGTGATCCATATGTATTTATTGCATAAGTGATCCATATGTATTTTATGAAACTATTTACTTAAACTTGATGCCAGCAATTAATTGTTTAACAATAACTATCAAAATATTAAAGGAAATAACTACAATTATTGTCCATCGCCAATTGACAGAACTTCACCATTTCGAGTTGAAAGAAAAGCGAGTTCAGATAAACCGCAAATTGCTGAAAAAATGTTTCAATGCTTATTAGATTAGATTATTGTATGCTTATTTAGAGAAAGTTTGAATTTAATTTCATTGCTTAAAATATCTTACTCTGTTAAATTTGAAAATATATTATTATGCTTTTGTGCTCTTAAAATTGAGTCATTTTATGGGAAAATCTGATCATTAGGTCAACAATATTTAAAGTTTTCTTTTCTTTGCATGCTGTGCATCAAAGTGAAAATTATTTTAATCGAAGTTTAAAAACTTTATTATGTGTTGTGAGTGATTACTTGAAAAAAGCAAGTAGTATCATTCATATTCGATCAAAAATATGTTATTGCTTAAATTTTTTTTTTTTACTTCATCTATTTTTTATAACTGAGTTTTTAGCAAATATTCATAACTGTTAAAAACTGACTAACTGTTAACTGTAAAAAATAAAAATGACATTTGTTTTTATTTGTAATAGCCATGATGTAAGAAATTATATAAATTCTGTGCATGAGTATGCGTGAGTCACTTTTCTCACTTAATATCACTATCTTAAATAGCAACTTGTATTACTGTTTTTAAGGCTTAGTCACTTATCTCACTAATTTTAATATCACAATTTCCCCCCCCCCATTTCAATCAAAAGAAAGACTTTACATTTCCCTAAACCCATGATAATACAATCCTCTTGCTCTAGTAAAGAAGGACTCACCCAAATAGGTTGGGCGTAGAAGAGGATTGAATATGTGAAGAAATTTCCCCTTTCAAATCAATTCCTCTTGAGAGCCATTCACTGTACCGAGCAATGATTTTATCCTTCATCTATCTTAAATTTTGTTTTCTTATCTGCTGTGGAGCTGCAGAACATAAAATTTCGTATATTGAATTAAATTTCCTTTTTCTGTAGTACGTACCGTCATTCGGGGCTACTTTGTGCAGGATTTCGCAGTTTTTGAACTTTGACATGTAAAAAAACTATGTTAATTCAAACTTTAGTAAAATTTATCTTTATTATATTCATAACTGGACTCAGACGAGTGAATTTGATAAATATTGGCATTATTTGTATGTAATATTTACGAGTAATAAGTCAAAACATACCTTGCACAAAGTAGCCCCCAAATGGGGCTACTTTGTGCAGCGATAGGAATTCAGTTTAATAATCATGTTTTTAGTAAAATATTGATATAAAATTGTTAAAAAAGTTAATTGTTGACATTTTTAAAGACAAAAACATCAAGATATGTAAAGATATTAGTTTGAAAATAATTTTCAGCGTTAAAAAACCATTTTTTTGAAGAATTTTTTTCTTAAAAAGAATGTTTATTTCAAAACATTTGAGTTTAAAAAAAAGAAAACCATATACATTTTTAAACATTGAAATGGATGAAATTTTAAAAATAATAATTATTACATATTCATTAACATTTATAATATTGTTAAATTTGAACATAACATCCTTGAATGAACATGACAGAACTTGCTCTTCAGTTTCTGTCAAAATCACCTGATGTCCTATAAAATATATTTTTATGTGTTAAATCGTTTGATTAATTCATTAGAAAAATCTTTGCAGTAGAAAAATAATAGTTTACCAGCACGTTTCACGTGTTTCTTGTGAATTTTATTAAGATAGTATTTCTGTTGGTTTTGTACTTCCGAAAAGCTTCTACAATCGACATACCACCAGCAACTGCTTGTTGCAGCAGCATTGTTGCAGCTTTTCTGGAGCGTAATCATGGTAGTTTTTCGTTCCAGGTATTTTTTCTGAAACGTCTGACCATTTTTCTGTCGAAAAAAAAAACGAATGAAACTTTGCACAAAGTAGCCCCAAAGTACATTTTTTTCATTTTCCGTTTATTTGTTATTAATTTTCAAATTCCTTTAACGCTTACATGATATAATTGTTTATTAATATATAAATAAAAAATTTTGCACTTACGACAATTGTTTTATCAACATCTTTGCATTTCACAGCTAAAGTTTCCACGCACACTTTTCGACATCCGACGTCCTCGAAAAGTTGTTGGCATTGGATGAACGAAACACACTTTGAGATTGTTTTAAAATTCGAAAAAATGTTTGTAGTAATGGAAGAGACTTCTATCTTCAAATTCCACACATTTTTAACGTGAAATAAACATAATACTGAATAGCAGCACTTGAAAAATGCCAAATTCGAATTTGCACAAAGTAGACCCGAATGACGGTACCTTAAATCTGCTTAATTAGAGCATAATTGTGCATCATGGAAATTAAGCACTCTTCAAAAGCTCTTTGAAAGTTTAATATGCTTAAAAGTTCTTACTTTTTCTCCAAAAGAAAAAACGTAAATAAAATTTTTACTTTTATATTATATTTTTTTCTCTTTTCAAAAATTTGATTCTTTTTTAATAAGATGTTATTATGTCATGTTAATTTGAGTAATCTCTTCTTGACACATAATTTCAAACTGCTGGATGGTTTTTTTATTTCTTTAGAAGTCAGTAGTTGTGAAGAATTTTTTCAGTCCTTTCTATGTGGTTTTTCAAATTGTGCTGTTTTATATACAGTGTTATGACACATGAACTTTAAATTGCAAAAATTTCTAATTGATTCACCTAAAATTAGCTTGGTTTTATAATCGTTTTATCAGTTAAATGATTGACAAAGTTCCTCTATTTTTTTTCCCATGGTTATTTTAAATCTCCATATTTTAAATAATATGATGTTTAAGTTACTTGTATTTCAGTAATAACTATTTGTTAATTTTTTATTTGAAAATCGTGGTTGGACCTATTTGATTTCATGGTGATTACTTATAGTTTTATTTCCAATCTATAACCTTAGGCGCTCATGCGAATTTTCATAATTTTTTCAGCCCTTTCCTCGTTGTTTTTTAATGCAATGTTATTATTACTTGCCTGTTTCACTTTAGAGTTCACTTTTTGTTGCACACTTGATTCGGGGTGATTACATTGTAAATTAATGTTGTTTTCGGACAGTTTCTTGCAGTCATATAATTTCATTGGCAGTTCTTCTATTTTGATAACTATAAAAGTACCTAAAAAATTCCCTATTGTGAAATATTTTGATATATTTGCAACAATTATTATGAAATTTATATTTTGTAGAATCTACTGGATTTTTTTCCTATCCATGTTTACTGTTATTTCACATTATTAAAATTATTTGCTTTAATAATTTATTCCACTTATGGCAGTTTTATGGTGAGAGATTAGATGGTTAGAATGTAATATCATTTAATTTTAGTATTTTATTTATTTTTAATATTATCATTGGTATTCTAGTTTGATTTGCAATAATATAATTATCAGGGGTCTGTCTATGTTTTGTTTCAGAGGTACCTATTTTGTGAAAATTCAGATATAATTTGTGAAAACTTAGAAATTATATTAAAAATTCATCACAAAAATATGGTAAAGTAAGGAAATATGTTAAAAATTGTCACAAATAAAAATCATTTATGACTTGTAAATTTCTATATATTTTTGCTCATATATTCGAAAATAATTTTGCTGTTGAAAAATTTTATCCAAATTTAAAAATCCATGAAATGATTTTCATAGTCCATAGTTAAATTTCAACTTGAATTTAATAAAAACATGCACTTAACAGTACAAGGTTATTTTCACTATGAGATATTTTTAACTAGGTCATACAAAAAGAAGTTTCACAGAGAAAAAAAATGTTTCATAAAAAATTTCTGTTAGAATAAATTTACAATAATGTTAAGGATAATGTTCGATTGTTTAGAATAATGTTTGAGTTTTGACTTCCTGTACAGTTTATGGTGGGAGAACCTCATTGTTTCATTTTGAAAAGAAAAAAAGGTCGCTTTGATAAGGCGTAAGTGACCTGTTAGGCATTGCACTATCTGACCAAACATGTGCTACCTTTTCATAAAAGACAGCTGGCAGAAAAGCTCCTCTTTTCCATGGATTGTAACGAGAATGGGATTTGCGCGAGAACTTGCTTTTTTTAAAGTATTTTGTGATACTACCGTTTTCTCCTAAAGTTCAATTTGTGAAGGTACCGCTAAATGATAGAAAGTATGCCCTGGACAGATCCCTGATTATATAGGGGGTAAAATAAAGTATGCCTTATTCCGTTTCAGGAGTCTGTCCAGGGTAAATTAACTACCCTTTAGCAGTACCTTCACAAATTCAACTTAAGCAGAAACCACGTTTTCATGCAAACCCCGTTCTCTTTGTAATTTGCGGAAAAGAGTTTTTCGGCCAGCTGTCTTTTAGGAAAAGGTAGCACTTGTTTGGTCAGATAGTACAATGTGGTAAGCCTAACTGTTTGTTTACGCGTTTAGTAACCGCTTTTTTTTTACCTGCTGAGTTTTTTTAAATTAAACGACGAGGTTCTATATGAACTTTACAGGATGTCAAAATTTGAACATTATCTTAAACACCACTATGTAAATATTTTGTAACGGATCTTTGTTTTTTATGAACCATTTTTTTCTGTGTGAAACTTTTTTCTGTATGACCCAGTTGAAAATGTTCTAATTATAATAACTTTTAGTACTAGTACTGTTAAATGCATGTTTTTTATTTAATTCAAGTTGAAATTTAACTATGGACAATAATTTTTATGAATTTAGAAATTTACCAGTCATAAATTATTTTTATTTATAGTGACGTACGGTGATGGTAAAGTAGAAAATATTTTCTTACTTTACCATATTTTTATGTTGATATTTTAATGTAATTTTTAATTTTCACAAATTATGTCTTAATTTTCGCAAAATAGGTACCTCTTATAAAAACCTGGACAGACCCCTGTGTTTCTAAGTTGGCCTCTAAAACAATAAACAGGTTTCTATTTTATTATAAATGATTAATTTTACTCACACCAAATCTTTTTTTACTGATGTTGTATTTATTTGCAGTGTATAATAGATTTTTTTTCTTCTTTAGACAAGTGATCCAAACACTCTTGAAATATTGCATTTACTTGACTGGATGAAGAGGATGAAGATTAGAAATTAGAATAATTCCCTCCTTATTAGATAAGTTCCTTAACTCCCCATTTAAGAAATATTTTATGTACAAAAGAGTGCCGAGATTGAGTGAATTGTCCAATTAACCTAATCAACTAAATTATTTCTCCACTGATTTTATTTTTATTGAATCTACACTTGATATTTTAATTAAACAGGAGCTACATTCAACAAGGTTACGCCTCCACAGGGAAAAAGCAGGGAATTTAGAAAATGGCAAAATACAGGGAATTTTGTTTCTTATTTTCAACCACTCAATGCAAAATCTATGGAATATTTAAGGGTGATATTTCAGTCTGTTCAGCTGTTTCTCATTTTCTCTAAGTTTTTCCAGCAATTAAAACTAGTATACTTAGCTCAATATTGGTCACACAAGAGTGCAGTAATTGTGTTTCCTCTCAATATATTGTGTATAATATGTACAGGGAAAGCGCAGGGAATTTTATTTCCAGATTTGAGTGGCAACCCTGTACACTAAATTATTGCTATACGTATTTTATTTTTATCGAATCTACACTTGACATTTTAACTAAGCATGAGCTACATTCAACACGGTTGCCACTCAACAGAGAGAACGGGGAATTTAAAAAGCACCTAAAATTACAGAGAAAATGCAAGGAATTTTGAGTTTTTCTCTAGAAACTGGTAAAATACAGGGAATTTTGTTTCGTATTTTCGTCTTTGAAAAAAAATGGTGACCACTCAAAATGCAATTTATAGGATATTTCAGCTATATTAAACTAGTTCATTTATTATTGCTTTATTTGTTTTAAATATGTTCTGCTATTCCCTTAATTAAAATTAGTATAGTTAGTTCAATATAGCTGACTCAAGAGCACAGTAATAGTTGTTTCCTCTTAGTATATTGTGTATAATATGTTTAGGAATTTCTTTCCTTCCAGATTTGAGTGGCAACCCCATTTTTTAAAGTTGTCCGCTTCAGCTGTTTTTTTGTTTGCTGAATCTGACCTCAATTCTGGCACTCTATTGTAATTCTGTATAGGAGTGCCAAAAATAACTTATATTTGCATATTCTTATGTTTTACTCTTACTTTTTATGACATATTAATCCAAAACAATTTTAGCCAAATTACTAAAGTAATCAAAACATTAGAGAAACCTGAATTTTAATTTTGGGCTGGGGCTTTTACTTTTTCAAAAGATGGTATTAATAAGATAAATGCATTTTGCTGTTTTTAGAAAATTGATTGATTTTACGATATTATGATTAAAAAAATCATATTGCATTTATATTCAAAAATGCTTTAATAAAGTGTGTTCATAATCATTGCATAGAATCATTTTCATAAAAGGAATTGAAAGAAAATATTCAAGGGCTGCAAAGAAAAGTGAATCGTTATCATTGAAGTAAAAAATGTATAATATAAAACTATTTTTGGCACACGCAAGTTGAAGTGTATGTTTAAAATAACCAAAATGTGTTTAAATTCAAAATTATTTATCTATTTTGCTGATCTCGTTTTTGTGTTCATTTTCCAAAGCATTTAATTATTTCCACCATAAATCAATACATTCCAGGATTCATCTTGAAACTAAAAAAAAAGAATTGATATTTTTGTTAACTTTACTAAGAATCATAAATTTGACAATTAAGTTTTATTGACAAATCCCCCATGGCAGAATCGTGGCGACATTATCGCAGAACGCAATAGAGTTCTTGCAGAAAAAAGTTTCCTTTGGGAAGTAAAAATTTTTGGTTTTCTTTTCTGCAGAAATTTTTGTTCAATTTTTTTATGTAGTTATGACTATTGATTTCCACATAGTTTTAAAAATGCTATATTTTTAATATGATATTGTTTATTGCAAAAATTGAATCTCGAAATGAGAACACACATTTAATAACCCCTTTTCGAAAGAGTCAGACTCCCTCGATTTAGTCGTCGATCTTTTTTTCAATATTTACTGCTTTGGATTTCAAGATTTTTTTATTACTTATTTTTATGTGATGGGGATTTACAAAATGCGAATAAAGAAATAATTAATGTTTTTTTCCCCTACAAAGTGCGAGAATATCGACCATAATATTGGAATTAAAAAAATTACATATTCAAATAAAAAACAATTTTATTTTAACCGAAAAGTTATTTATTTTTTGCTTTGAAGTTGACGCTTCTGTTACTTTAGGTTAGTAACATGTATGTTTGTTATTTTTAAAAATGTCTTGCAGAAAAATACTAGTAAGAGATGCATATTGCAGAAAACCTGAAAAATGTCTGCCACAGGGGATGAATCAATCATATATAAACATTTTAATGCTATTTTAATAATTAAGTGATGTTTTATTTTGTTTGATTCTCATTTCTCGCAAATGCTTGTAAATAGAAAACTTTCCAAAGAATGTGATGGACATTGAGGTCAAATTATTTATTTTTAATGCACATTATTATACATTTTACAGATACTGTTAAGGATATTGAAGTAGTAGTTCACTTATATGATGCTTGACTTAAAAAACTTGCTAGATTGTTTTTTTATGAATAGTTCCTATCAAGTAGTTTTTTTTACCTTTGTTATATATATTGTTTTTCTTTTTCACTTAGTGTTCCTCTTTACAAACTATATTTTATCGAAGTCACGCAAATATATTTATAAAATAAGAAAATTGTTTCCTTCTTAAAATGTTTGACTTTTCAAAAATGTTATTCAATGGTTTTTATGCGCCTAAATAATTTTGAGTTTTTTTAGATCTGTTTTAATGCACAACTATATATACAGTTAAATTCCTTACTTATGAATCAATTCTATGGGACAAAACAAAAAAATTCCTTTGCAAATTATATCATTATTCTGTGTTTCAATATTCACATCAAAAAATTTTGCTCCAGTGTGAGCCAACTTCTTAGATTAATTTAATAGGGTGCTTTGCATTTTTGAAAGGTGCTTTTTTCGTTTTTTTAAAAGCCCTTAAAGGTACTTTATTCATTGGGTGTTTTTAAAAAGTCCTTAATTTTCCCCTTTACCATGTTGATTTTCGCCACGTATTGTGCAAAAAGACACTGTTCAATTCAACATTTTCACAATTAATTCAACCCCAATCTATTTCGGCGTACCGTGGATCCGTAGCATATGAAAACTCCATTCGTTTTAAATTATTCAAAATTTCTTAATTTTTGACAATTGTCAATTTTTTTTTTGACATGGTGGTTAAAACTAGATAAAATCGTCAATTATCAAAAACTTGCCAACCCTGCCTAATTATGTATTTTTTAAACTGCTTAAAAATATTTTTGAGTGCTTGAAAAGTGCTTATTTCTTGTTGAAAAATTTGGCTACGCGCCTTGTTGAAGACAGAAGAAAGTTCATTCCAACTTTCTCTTCTTTTATTGTTTTGTTTTTTGGTTCACTATATCCACAAAAAATAACATTATACGTATGTAGCAAGGCACAGGAGCGAACATTTCATTCACTATAGTGGGGTTTGACTGTATATATACTTTTTATAATTTTCCCACACTTTAACTGGGTGAACATCTTTGTCGGCAATAACAATGTGTTTGACAATGTTAAAAATGAGTAGGAAATTTAAAGATACTATAGACTAATGTAATCTGTTACTTCCTTTAGTTGCAGATTAAAAGAGATCTATTAAAATTTACTGGACAATTTTTAAAAAAATTAATGTGTGATGTATAAAACCATCCATAAATAATGTTAAATTATTTTATCCATTCCACCTATATTGTTCGAAAAAAAAAAATTTTTTTTTGTTTCTGAGTATTATGAAAAAGAAAAAAAACTTTATTTTGTATCATGAAATTTTATTAGGATGAATTAGGGTTCATATATCGTAGCTGCCAGCTCTACTGGATTTTGCTAGTTTCTCTTAGTCTGTTGATTTAATAAAAATTCTCCTATTTTTTTAAAATTTTTTTTTGTTGAAAATTCCCTAAAATTGTGTAAGTTTTCCTAAAAAAATTCCCTGTTGAAATATTATTTTTTNGAAATTTTATTAGGATGAATTAGGGTTCATATATCGTAGCTGCCAGCTCTACTGGATTTTGCTAGTTTCTCTTAGTCTGTTGATTTAATAAAAATTCTCCTATTTTTTTAAATTTTTTTTTTTTTGTTGAAAATTCCCTAAAATTGTGTAAGTTTTCCTAAAAAAATTCTCTGTTAAAATATTATTTTTTTTTGAACGGATTATTGTTTGCTTTAATATTTAAATGAATATTAATATATAATGAAGCGGTTCTCATTTATAGAAATCAGTTTAAATTCTTTCTATTGTAAAATGTTCAGTCTATTTTTTATTCAGAACTCCTTTTTTGAATTAATAAAAAAAATCATATAACTAATGATGAATTAAATATCTATTAATTACAGTTCTAAATTATGAGTAAACATAATTCATAACATTTCAAGCCTATTGAATGGCAAGTATAACAGGAAAATATTAGTTTTTCTATTTTGATGACTATAAAAATCCCTAAAAAATTCCTTGTATGTGAAATATTTAGTATATTATGCAACATTTATCATGACATTTATATTTCATAAAATCTACTTGATTTTTTTCCTGTCCATGTTAGCAGCTATGATTAGATTATTAAATCATGTGTCTTTTCTATTAAAATGGGAATTCCCGTCCTTTCAGATGAATATCTTTAAATACCCATACCATACCAGTGTTTTTTTTTTTAAAAAACTTTTGTTTTTTAAGAAAAAATTGTATTCTAGTCATAAACTTGTTCTGACGGGTTATTTGTTTTTTTTAAAATTTCATCTCTCTTATTTACATTAAATACCAACACTTTCACTAAAATGGGATTTGCTTCGATATATATATGTTTTTATTTGAATATTGTTAAATCCCCCATACTTGCATTGTTGAAATATTTTTTTTTTTTAAATATTCTTACAATGAATGGTATACTAGTCATTAGTTTTAACTCCTCCCCTCTGTTTACAAATGTGTCATAATTATATCAGCTCTTTTGTTAAATAATTAGTGCAATATTTTGTTTAAATATGTTTTATCAATAAAATAATTCCTTTGTTCTAATTGTGTTGTGGTACTCATTCGGTTATTTACATGGTTTTGAAAAGTGCTTCCCTAATTATCCAGAGCTAACTCTGGTATGTTTATGTTGCGAATATTTATTACCCCGTGATAACTTAGCAGAATGTGTCAGTACGTTTTGATTTATCACGTTTTTACTCCGCCAGAAGCAAAAGAAATAAATAATCTGTTGTGATTGGAAGTTTGCCAATTTTTGTTTGGGAGTTTTGCTATTTGTGGGGCTGCAGAAGTGTTTTCTGCTATTTTAAATACGATGGTTGCTGAATTCACGTAAAAAAAAAAGGGTAAAATAATGGCGTATCACTTTGTGTTGTTCCGTGTTTTAAAAACTACCATACAAAGCAGGGTTGGAGTTTTTACCGGCAAAAAGGGTTTTTTGCCAGGACAATGGCAAAAACCTGGTAAAAACCGGCAAAAAGGGTTTTTTGCCAGGAAAATGGCAAAAACCTGGTAAAAACCGGCAAAAAGGGTTTTTTGCCAGGACAATGGCAAAAACCTGGTAAAAACCGGCAAAAACTGGTAAAAACCGGCAAAAACCAAATTATCTAAATTGCTGATTAAATATTATTACAAAATACTTGAAACAAATTTAAATCAATCATAAGGAATAATAATTTTGATACATTACATGAAAAAATTATTTTTAACATATTAATAATTAATATACCTAAGGGTAATAATTTTTAAAAGATTGAAAGTTTTTGATCTCTTTTCATTTTAGAATCGTAAAATAAATGTTTTTTTACAAATAAATATTATTATTTGTATAATACAGTAGGAAACCGATTATCCGGAACGATCGGGACCATCGCTATTCCGGATAACTGATTTTTCCGGTTTTCTGAATCGCTACAAAAAGTCGTTTTTTTTTTACTGTTAAACCAACTAAAAAAAAAATATTTGGAAATAATCTTGAAAAAACGAAGTATTACACTAATAATTATTTCCAAAATGATGCTAGGGTAAACATCTTTCAAAAAAGAAAGAAAAATCCTAAAATCTTATGAGGAAAAAAAATTTTAAAAAAAAGCGGGAAAATTTATCGAATTTCGTTCCGGTTTTTTGGTTTTCTGATTTCCGGATAACGGGTTCTGTACTGTACTATTATTTATTATAAAAAATTATTATTTGTACAATGATTAACTACACATGTTGATAGATATTTTATGCTTTAAATTATATTTGTATTAATTTAAAATAAGTTCATTTCACTGGAAAAAAGAGAATAATCACAAATTTTCCAATCAATAATGTTTTAAACTACTAAAATGATACATTATCATTTAATTATGGAATAATAGTTTTGTTAATTTTTTTGTAATTATTTATATTCGTAGTATATATTTCAATTTTAGGAATAATTTTGTATCAAAAATGTGTTTTTGTCCTCTCACCTTGAAAAATATAGGTTTTTGCCACTTTGCTTGGCAAAAACCTGTTTTTGCCAGGACGGTTTTTACCGGTATTTACCAGGGTTTTTTCCACCTGCGGCAAAATCTTGCCAACCCTGATACAAAGACTAATATTTAAATTTTTTCCTTTTCTCAATAACTCGGGATAGTAAGCTGATGAAAAATTAAATGTTTTTCATACATAAAAAAATAAAATTTCAACTTAAAACTTGTGTATTAGGTTTCGTTTTAGTTCCTTGTATTTTTTAATAAAATAAAAAATATGTTGAATTTTGCATTTTTTTTTTCTCAACATAATTGGTTAGAGAAGTTAAAGGTGCTTATTTTTGTTTCTTAAAAGCCCTTAAAGGTTCTTTTTTTTTATTGGGTGTTTTTAAAAAGTGCTTTATTTTCCCTTTTCGAAAATAATATTTTTATTCTTTACCCTGTTGATTTTCGCCACGCATCATGCAAAAGTGTGGTTTTCACATTGTGCTATTCAACGTTTTCACAATTCATTCAAACACAATGCATTTCGGTGTACCGTCAGTCCGTAGCGTATCTCACATGCACCTCTGCTGCATTTTGCAAGCTATTCTCAATTCCACCCTCTCATATCAAACCAAAAAATCTCTCGAAGCTTATTTTGATTTGTTTGGTACATAATGTTTGCATACAGGGCTCGAAGAAAGTCAGAAATTTTACCCATCCCCGAGGACCGCTTGTCCAACAATGTACCCATCCTCCTTTGAAACTAACCCGTAGCTTCTAAATAAATAAAAATATAATTTTCTCTTATTTATTACAAACATTTATATAAATTGCACAATGAATTAGTAGTTACTAGGATTGTAAATACTAGGTTAACTAATAGTAAAACCTAGTATTTCTTTTATGAAATAATTTCTTTTATGAAATAATTTAAATGACAAAGGTCATCTGGTCATTATCTGGAATGTCAATTTATCCGAGGGTACTTCGTTTTTCAAATGAAACAAATATGTTGTTGCCAGTTCCACAATCAAGCCAATGATTTACAGAGGTTTCTGCACAGAAATCTGAAAGGGGTTTTCCATTTAGGTGGATGTTCATAACGCTTCTTGTTTAAGACCAGTATGTAATGTGTTTTTTTATAAGCTCATTGCTGAAAAGCCTCTTTCAACCACTGCAGTACTCTCAGACAGAGAAAACATCAATTCCAAAGTATGTTGGTGTATTTCTAGATTCTAGGGTCATTTTAGAAGTGAGGCGCTAGACTCTTGTAAGATAACAAAAATTGAAAATGTATCACGGATATTAATGGGAAAATGGCCGTCCGCGCGGATGTCGGATTCGAGATATTTGCTGTCCGCAGGGAATTTTTGACCGCCGAGGCCGGGTGGTTTTTCGAGCCCTGTTTGCATACATTACTGTAATACATAACATGTATTAATGGTACATAATAAATTGTTTTCATGATTAACCAATTTTGCATTAACAAGGTTTGACTGAATTGAGTGTTTTTTCAGAAAGCGTTCTGTAGTTTTTTTCAGGGAAAGGCAAATTATGTTGTAGCTTTGTGAGAAAAACCTAGTTTCATAGTGAGAATGCCTTTCATTTTAGTTTGATTTTTCAAATCAGCAGTTATTTTTTGGGACGTTCTGTATTTTTAGAGAAATCCAATTCTCTAGTATATAAGACACGTTAACTACGTACCTTTTCATAGATGAAGGTTGATTTAACCAATGACTCTCCCCACACCTACCTCCATAAAAACTCCCTCCTCTATATGAATAGTTTGATGGAATTTACACCGTGAACTTATCCACCTCCTCGTGCTGTTGCTACATAGTCCCCACAACGTATACACTAGACCAGGGTTCCCAAACCTTTTCGTTCCAAAGAGCAACTACCAGAATATCGGTCGAATGGCGGGCACCATTTATGTTTTCAAGATAATTTTAAAGTTGATAGACATAGGTAATAATACACACTACATATAATGCACAAAAATTTAATTGAAAAAATTAATTTAACATATGAATATAATTAG
The DNA here is from genome assembly GCF_043381705.1 of Parasteatoda tepidariorum. Taxonomy (NCBI): domain Eukaryota; kingdom Metazoa; phylum Arthropoda; class Arachnida; order Araneae; family Theridiidae; genus Parasteatoda; species Parasteatoda tepidariorum. The sequence continues at coordinate 89,844,191 of NC_092210.1, read as the reverse complement.
TATTCTTGTGTAAAATAAATGATTACTAAATTGCTTTCAAAACATGCGAAGTATAAAAATTATTTATAAAATACAGTCAATGGGGTCCTTTGTATGGCATTCCACTGGCCAGCGCTTCATAATTGGGAGAATATGATGAAATTCCTGCTCGCAAGCAATCGTCAAGGTGTTCGTTCTATTTTATCGTTCTATTTTATGATATTCATTGTCAAAAACAATGATTCACACAAGTATGTGGAACCAAGAAACGCCTTTATTTTATGTGCTGCTTTTTTTAATAATGGAATTTATTCCTTCAACTATATTCCAGAATTTCTCATCTGATATAATAGTTTTGAGGATAATGTCATTCTGAAGATCCACAATTTCTATCTCCACTTCGTCTCGCTTTACTTGAAGAAATTCCGAAATGTATGTTGCTATTACGATTACATTTATTTGGTTTTTAAAAAGATTAACAAAAAATGTTATCAAAGGCTCGATGATATTAAATTGTTGAAAGCGCTTTTCAAATTGATCTTTAAGCAATTGGAGGTTGATGACAAATGTTGATAAGTCAATTTCACNCAATTAAAATTATTCAATAAAAACAATATATTCTGCAGGCTAAACATATTATTTTCTCCACGTCTTAATTTTTTAAAAATTAATGTACCAGAGCATTAAAAAATAATAAGAAGATATCTTGTAAAAAAATAAATTTTTTTTCAAGATATGTTTAAAAAAATGACATTTTGAATAAGATATTTTATAATACTGACACTTTTCTTGTACACATCCTACAGTTTATAAGAAAAAAGGAAAAAAACACAAACCTGGAAATTTTAAGATTTTTACCTGCAAAAATCAGGGAAATTTGAAATCTGTTTTGAGTGGCCACCCTGATTAATGGTACATAATAAATTGTTTTCATGATTAACCAATTTTGCATTAACAAGGTTTGACTGGATTGAGTTTTTTTCAGAAAGCGTTCTGTAGTTTTTTCAGAGAAAAGCAAATTATGTTAATGAACTGTGCAACTAATGTTGTAGCTTTGTGAGAAAAACCTAGTTTCATAGTGAAAATGCCTTTCATTTTAGTTTGATTTTTCAAATCAACAGTTATTTTTTGGGACATTCTGTATTTTTAGAGAAATACATAGTCTACCACCACAGAAAATCCAATTCTCTAGTATATAAGACACGTTAACTACGTACCTTTTCATAGATAAAGGTTGATTTAACCAATGACTCTCCCCACACCTACCTCCATAAAAACTCCCTCCTCTATATGAATAGTTTTGATGGAACTTATCCACCTCCTCGTGCTGTTGCTACTCAGTCCCCACAACGTATACACTAGACCAGGGTTCCCCAACCTATTCGTTCCAAAGAGCAACTACCAGAATGGCGGGCACCATTTATTTTTTCAAGATAATTTTAAAGTTGATAGACATAGGTAATAATACACACTACATATAATGCACAAAAATTTAATTGAAAAAATTAATTTAACATATGAATATAATTAGTATTAATATTCTTGTGTAAAATAAATGATTACTAAATAGCTTTCAAAACATGCGAAGTATAAAAATTATTTATAAAATACAGTCAATGGGGTCCTTTGTATGGCATTCCACTGGCCAGTGCTTCATAATTGGGAGAATATGATGAAATTCCTGCTCGCAAGCAATCGTCAAGGTGTTCATCTCTAAGTCAGGATCTATATTTCTATTTTATGATATTCATTGTCAAAAACAATGATTCACACAAGTATGTGGAACCAAGAAACGACTTTATTTTATGTGCTGCTCTTTTTAAGAATGGAATTTATTCCTTCAAACTATATTCCAGAATTTCTCATCTGATATGATAGTTTTGAGGATAATGTCATTCTGAAGATCCACAATTTCTATCTCCACTTCGTCTCGCTTTACTTGAAGAAATTCCGAAATGTATGTTGCTATTACGATTACATTTATTTGGTTTTTAAAAAGATTAACAAAAAATGTTATCAAAGGCTCGATGATATTAAATTCTTGAAAGCGCTTTTCAAATTGATCTTTAAGCAATTGGAGGTTAATGACAAATGCTGATATGTCAATTTCACTGTTACCTATCATTTTTTTTCCATGTTTGGAAAATGCACAGAAGGCTTCATTTTTCAAATGTGATATTACAAAACTAGCTTAGCTCTGAACGAGTTTATAGCCTCTCTCATTTTTGCTATATGTTTGTCCTTTCCCTGCAGCTACAAGCTTAAATTATCTAGTTTTCCCATTATGTCCGTAACGGAAGACAAGTCTGCTAGCCAAAGAGGATCTCTTAGTTCTAAAAATAAAATGTTTGATTTTTTGACTGCAAGATAATTTTTTATTTCTTCAATTAAATGTAGAAATCTATCAAGTACTTAGTCTTTACTGAGCCAGTGTACTTCAGTATGTATTTGCATAGCATAAAATTTGCAAAGCATTTAATGGGAAAATGGAAAACTGAAATATTTTATTGTTGGGCGCCTTGGTGCCCGCGAGCATAGAGTTGGGGACCCCTGCACTAAACTGTTAACAGCAACACAGGATCAGTACTCAAAAAGTACGGTGAACTTAATACTGCTCACAAAACATCAGTGAATCAACTAGTGGTATAAGTTCATCGAATTCTATCACAGATATAATTCTGTTGGGGGATTGCTTTAATGTGTTTACCACTAAAAAAAAAATAAAACAATTTCAATTCTCTCTAGTATACAAAACATGTTAACTAGATTCTATGTTGGGGTGCCTTTTCATAGACATGGTGCGTAGCGTTTTTAAAAAGTGCATAATTTCGTTTTTAAAAAGCCCTTAAGTTGCTTTTTACATGGGGTGTTTTTAAAAAGTGCTTCATTTTTTCCTTTTCGAATAGGGAATGTCGGATTTTCTCCGTGCATTGTGTAAAACTGTGCTTTTCACATTGTTCTATTCAACATTTTCACAATTCATTTTGGCTTACATTCGGTTGTTAGCATAGGAAAGCACCAATCATTATCTATACATGTTTGATGAAATACTTGTGAGTCCGCGTCTACCGAGCTGGGTTTGGTGAGATTATTGCACTCTCTCATATGTGCAACTCTGCTGCATTTTGAAAGATATTCTCAATTTCAGGCTTCCTCCCTCTGATATCGAACTGAAAAATCTCTTGATCATTTTATAATGGCTTATGTAATCAAGAAAATAGTTCTTTGTCAGAAACTAGTTATTTTATCATGTTGTCTTTGAAAATTATTTTGTTAATGTATATAGTGCTTAAAAGGTGCTTATTTTTTGTTGAAAGATTTGGCTATTGTTAAAAGTAATCAAAAAACAGTTGAATAAATGGTTTTATTTTCTCAACAATACATAATATCAACGTAATGAAACACTCTCATATTTGAAGCATAGGCAATAATTAGATAATGAATGAGATACAAATATGGAAGAAATTCGTAAATTGAGACAAGGGTTTGCGTGACTTCTATGATTGGAATAGAAGAACGAAACACTTAGTCTACATGGCACTCTTTTGTGGAAGGGTGACCTTATGCATCTGAGGACTCTCACCAATTTCATTTAATAAATATGTTACTGGGTCGTTTTTAAAGCATTTAATTGGAAATCTTTTTTTCTTTGTTACACAATCATGAGCCTACAATTGGACTTCCCTAAACACTTCTAACAGTTTTGAATAGTCAAAACTTTCTTTAATTGCTTGATCTAAACCAGAGGTTTCCAACTTACATAAGGCTGGGGGCCGCAATTAAAAGAACCAGTCAAATGCCGGGCCTCAACTTTATCAAAATTTTATATAGGACTCTTTTATGTTTCAAGGAACATTAAATATCAGACTTCTATCAAGTTGTACAAAACAAAAGTATTGAATACAAATCAAAATACGAAGAAGATTTTATCTGAGAAATAAATTTTTTTGCACCGTTGATATGCTAAATTTCACAGAAAAGAAGAAATTAGGCTTCTTTTTTTTTAACAAAAGAAAGGTATTTTAAACCCATATAGATTTTTTACTAAAATTGTCTGCAAAAAAATGACAACTTATTTTAGTTCGTGGGCCGCCAGTTGGAAACCACTGATCTAGATGTATGAAAATGAAAAAAAAATCCCTCGATTCACGCCAATAGTGCGTTTCAAAACTAAAAGCAAGAATACTTCTATTTGTACTTAATGAGCCAGTCAATTAATTTGTGTTAATTTTTGTTTAGAGGACGCCATACTGTGAAGGAAAATTTTCCTTGCAAATTCTCTTTTTTCCTTCATTACTAATTTAAAAGAAAGAAAAAGTGAATTCAGACAAACCTGGTTGGTAGGGCACTGGACCCATGCCCAGGAGTTCGAGGGTTCCATCCCAGCTGGCCGAAGACTCCCTATGTTGTCAATGGTGACTGATGCTCGTTAAATCTGTCGAGTCCCAAAGTCCTCCATGTTCACATTACAAATCAATACCTCTGGGGGTACTGATTCAGGAGTTTTCTAGTCTTCTGGATTGGTTCAAAAATTTCAAGGCTACGAAGTTGAACATTAGTAGTCGTAGAATCAAAATTGTGTCGGCTGTTCAACGACGGTTATAAAATAAATTTTAAAAAAAACTTAGAGTAAGCATTGAAGTTTCAAATACTGAAAAGAAAATTCTAAAATATACAAATGAAAATAAATTATAAGATGATAAGTTAAGATTACGCTTTGGAGAAGTTCTCTTCCAATAATTAGTTCGCATTTTAATATTTAAAATTTTTTTTTCCAGCAATTGAAACCTCGTGACTTACTCTAGGTTTGCCCGAACTTTCTTTTAAATTAGCAATGAAGGAGAATTTGCAAGGAAAATTTTCTTTCGCGGTATGGTGCCCTCCTAAGTGCTCGCAATTTTATCTTGCATCATGAAAATGAAGATTTTAGAGTATATTTTAAGAGCTCTTAAAGAAAACAAAACATGCTTGACTGTTGTAAACACCTGTAAATATTCTTGCAATATTAATAACAATTTTTGTTATGTACTATATAATTATGCATGGCACTTTTTTTCCAAGATAGAAAAAATCTGTTTCTTCTGACTCAAGTACTTTTTTTTTTCTTCTAAAGAAATATCAAATATTATTAAGAATTAAACAGTTAATAATTGTTAGTTTCAAAATTGTATTAATTTTCTAACTATTTCGTGTATCATTCTTTATATATAGGAAAATTAAAAAGCAACGATTAATCAATTTCTTCAGTAATTAAGATCTCTGTAGTCCTTTAATATTTATGCAAATTAGTATAATAAAACTTTATTGTATTACATACGAACTGTTGAAATAAAATAATTAAATTTTATTATCTCTACTAAATTTGCTTCTCCCATTTTATTTTAATAGTTTATTCCACCCCCTGAAGGAAATAGTTTTTTCCCCTGAAATAATGCTAATCCTGCATACCTTTTGATCTAATGGTCGGATCTTCACTAGGATTCAATCTTAATGTTTCTAGTTAGGAGTTAACCTCAAATATGCTAATTATTTAAAGCAGACGATATTTTAAGTTATGAAATCGAACTAAATACATCTTTTTCGATGTATTCCGATTTCGAACCCTCAAAATATAGGGTATAGCCACAACCTGGGAAATAAGGTCTCTTTAGTTAGATCAGCAAAACTAATTTTAAATATGACTTTTTAAAATTCGATTTCGCGGGTACTAATTGACGGATTTCGCTCAAATTTTGCTGTGTGAAATTACATTCTTAAAAATTTTGTTTAAAATGGTATTCCTAAAAATTAAATTAAATAAAAAATAATAAATATTTACTTAGTTTTTTTTTTTTTGCATTAAATTATCTTTGGATAAATGAATTTTATAATTACGGTTAAAAAAAATTTAGTTCTAAAAAGTTCTCGTGATATGGCAAGATACGCAAAAAGTAAAATTAACATTAAGGCGTCCAATTTTGAATAGCTCTCATGCCTATACAAAGGGAAACATATTTCCTGGATTTCCAGCTATCCCCTATAGTTTGGGAATCCATGGAGAGAAAAAAAGGAATACAATTTATTTAGCGCAATTACGTTTTGCGTCTTAAAATGTCGCCTGGATTAATTAATTAGCATACTTGAGGTTACCCCTTGAACAACTCAGATTGAGTCCTGAAACATGAAGATCTGTTTTTATATTATAAGATATTCAAGATGTTCCCTTTTTTTGCTCACTTTATATAGGAAAATAATGCTTTAAATGAAAGATTCTCTTTTCAAATCTTCGTTGGAATGAAAGATTATAGAACAACCATTGTAAAAGTAATCAGATAAAATGAATGCTAATTTTACTAAAAATAATTGAAATCTTTAACCAATGTATAGTGGATGGTCACCCTTCCAATGGGATGGCACACAGGCATACGTAGATGGCTATCGCGTGACGTCAACAGGTCACATGACAACATCTTATTATGCATGGAGTACCAACACCACTTATAAATACAAAGCCACCAACAGTATATCAAAATTAAGATTGTGATTTTAGTTTTTTTTTCCTAATTAAAAAGTTTAGTTGTTTAATACTGCTTATAGAGCCATTTTATTTCTACTGAAATGTGTATGTTAAAATATTTTTGCGATTGATTTATTAAAAGAAATTTTAAAAAAAGAATCACTTAAAGAACTGTCGTTCATATTTAGATAGAATTAATTTGATTTCTTAGACTTTTTTTTTTCATGAGAAGGTGTGTGGTATTTTTAATAAAATGTTACCTATTTAAGGTTGGGTCATGAACTTCAGCTTCTATGCTTATAAATAACCAAATGTATTTTATATTTTTCATCTGCTTTTTTTCTATTTTCCTTGTTCTGAAAAATTATTTGTCCCAAAATTAAGTTTTTGGAAAACTAGCTCTATGACTACGTTTCAATAAAATAGCTTAGAATTTTCAATTTTTGAAGAAAAAAATGGCCACTAACCTCTCACCTATATTGCTTTGTAATTATAATAGCATAGCTCCCATCGTTTTTTAAAATATTCTCTAAAATTGCATAAGTTTCCTAAAAATTCCTCATTAAAATGTAATTTTTACACAATTTATTGCTTGCTTGAATCTTTAAATCAGTATTACTGATACAAAATGTCTCAAGCTTCATTTATAATAATTTTAAAGTATAATAATTTTTAATTTTTTTTTTCAATAATTAATTGTCTATTACTATTCAAAATTATGATTTAACATAATAAAGAAAAAAACATTTCAAGTTCATTTAATGTTGTTCATAATTGCAAAATATTGCAGACCATTTATAGTTATTAAGTGTAATAAAGTTTTGTATTTTGATGCCATCAAAATTCCCCTATATGTAAAATATTTAGTATATTATGCAACAGTTATCATGAAAATCTACCTGTGTATGTTGACAGCTATGTAATAGTGGTGTTGTTAATAAAAGATCTCATTATACCTGTTATAAGAATAGATTTCAGTATTTAAATGATTTGAAATACATTTCAACCCTATCTAATCTTGTATGTAAAAGGCCCTTTGCCTACAAAAGAATTATCACATACCTTAAATTTCAGATACATGGGGATTGAGTTTCTACTATGCATTAGGAATAGTACATGCAATCATTACTACATTTACAACGAACCATTTTAGAAAAGAAGTAATTTATAGAAATTGTCAATTGAGATTTACAAATATGTCACTTTAAACCACAAATTTATCCTTTGTAAATAGAATAGGAGTCTCAAAATATTGTGATTCTCCCACCCTCCACTCTTTGTTACCATGGTTTTGACAAATCTTTTTTTCTTTTCTTTCCCAAGCAAGTATGGCTCTCTAAGATACGGGTGCACAGCCTTTTTAAATGAAGGGCCACTTGCACAGCAGGTAGATTAATGAAGGGCCACATATATACTTAGTCATGTTAGCAGCAAATATGATAATTTTTAAATAAACATTAGTGAAGTTTTTTAATCAGTAAACTTAATAACAAATTAGCAAAATTAAATACTTTTAATATTAATAAAATTAAATACTTTCTTTAAAACAACTTTTTTTACAATAATTAATTTATTAAAATATATATATATATAGCACAATAAAAACAAATTCTTATATCTATTAAATTCTTATACAAAAGATTATATCTTTTCTTTGTTTTGTTTTCCGGATTTTTTTCTTTTTAAGATATCAAAAATTCTATATTTTTAAAAATACTTTTGAAAAATATTTTTAATTACTTTCTTCTCTTGTCATTATTTTTTTTTCCACATTTTCTCAATATTTTAGTTTATACATGTACACATACATACATACAAAGGGGTGAAGTATAAATTCCAACCAAAGAAGAAAAAACTGTCGAGTTAAAGGAGTGATAGTACAAAAAAAAATATACATACATATTTTCTAGAGTAATATAAATTTGAATTAAATATTTTTATTTAAAAAAAATTTATATTTAAGTTTAAGCAAAAATTGAAAAAAATTTATTGCATTCAGAAGCTCCCGCGGGCCGCATGTTGAGCACTCCTACAGTAAGAAATTGGAATTTTCTGAAACTATGGTAATTTTGAAGGGAAAAGTGTGGAGAGTAGGGAAATTGTGTAACTTCAAGATGCCTATTCCATTTATGAAGCAGATAACATATCTTAAATTAACATCTGGCATTGTACAATTCGAAGAGAAGATTGCATTCAACTATCAACATAACATAAATAAAATATGCATACAGACATTTTTACATTCCAAATAATAAAACTGCACTTTATATGTACAAACAATTGAAAGATCATCTCACCAACAAATTTTAGTGTGAAACTGCTTACTAAAACAATTCTCGACTCTTTTTCTTTTTTTTTTAAAAAAAAGTAATATTTACCCTTATTATTGAAATTATTTGATGCCTGCCATCTTGTATCAGATAACAGAGTGCGTAGCGTTTTTTAAAAAGTGCTTATATTTGATTTACGTTTTTTAAAAGCCTTTAAAAGTGCTTTATTTTAATTCAGGGTTTGTAAAAAGTGTTTAATTTTCTCTCTTTTTTAAGAAGAGATTTTTTTTTCTTTGCCGTGTCGATTGTTATTCCAAATTACAAAAAAAAAATGCGTAATAATCATAATTTTCTCTGCAATATTGATCAGAAACTAGTTATTTTATCATGATTATGTAAAGTTTTTGAAAATGTTTTTTGAATTTTATTGATTTTATTTTTATAAATTAAGAGCTTTAAACGGTAGAAAGAAAGAATTTTTATTACTGCACTGATCCTAATTATGATTTTATTTTTTTGGAAAGGAATTAAAAAGAGCTTGAAAAGTACTTAAGTGAAAGCTTGAAAGAATACATAAAATGTGCTTATTTTTTGTTGAAGAATCTGGCTACGCACCCTGCATAAAAATTTTATAACATCTAGTCTGATTTAAGATATTTTTTAGGTCGTTAATAGTATAAAGTATATAGAATCAATAACTTGTTTTTTTTTTTTCAGGATTAATCCTTAGAAGTATTAAATCTTCAAGCATAAATCTTAAATTTACAAAAAAATACTAACTAAATGAGCGACATGATTTTTATGTGTAACTCAAACATAGCAGTCTTTAGAAGTGATTTTAAAAATCTTCATTGACTAATTTATCAGTCTGTATTATTTGCTTTCTGAATTATAAAAATGACTTTTGTTCTCAAATATTTTTAATGTATTTATTTTTTTTAGCAAAAAGTAATTATTTAAATATTAATTTCAAGAAAAATAAATTATAAGAAGATAGCTTAATTTTGGATGCATTTATTTTTGGTGACATGCTTCTTTGTAGTAAAGGGGGAAAAATACAGTAAATTATTTCATTTCAACATAGTTTCTTAAATACTGTTATTGTTTTTAAAATAGTCATACTATGTGTGACAATGCCATATTTATTATCTCATATTACCAGTCAGGATTGTAATTGCCAATTCATCTATATAATAAAATAGAAGGCTATTCTGATTATATTAAAACTTATATTACTTAAAATACAGTATTATTCAGTAGTGGACATTTTTTAGAAGGAAACTATAAGAAAATAATACTGTTTGAATTTAGAAATAATGATAAAGAAAGATTTAAAATAACCGAATTTTTTATTCCCAAGAATTTAAATTGGAATTCCAATCAGTGGGTTTCACATATTTAAGCAAGAGCATTATGGTTAACTTTTTGTAGTTTTTTAACTTTTCACTAAATATTTAATAGTATATTTTGGAAAATAACATTTGCTTTATGGCGTTTTTGTAAGTATTAGAAATTAAAAAAATATATATACGAAATTCTCTCATTTAATAGTCATAATACATGGCTTTAGCTGATATTTTTTTGAGAAATATTTAATTTAAAAATAATTGTAGTAACGTTTTAAACAATTTGATCGAGTTGCAAAATTAAATTTGAAACTGATTTTTAATAAAGTGTTGTTATATTATTGAAGTGAAGTATTTAAGAAAAAGAAATTGAAAACCATATTACAGTTAAATTGAAATATATCAAGCTGCTTAAATACAAATGGTACTTTTTTTCTTCTTTTTCCTTCTATATTGAAGCTATTATATTGCTTACATTAATCTCTCAATTGGAAATAAGCTAGTTTTGTTTAGCTTAATTTTTAATATTCCTTACAATTCTAAGTTTTTTTTTCTCCCATCTTTCAGAAACTTTGTTTATTTGCATCATTACAATTAGTATATTTATAGTGACTTATGTATAAAGGAATAGTACTAGAAGCAATTCTACTGGTTTCTCCTGGTCTACTCGATTAATGAAAATTCTCCTGATTTTTGTACATTTTTAGAAAATTCCCTACAAGTGAGGAAGTTTCCTAAAGAAAATCCCCATTGAAATAGAATTTTTGCAAAAGATTATTGCTTGCTTGAATATTTAAATACGTATTACTGATAAATAGAGCCCGGATTTTGATGACCTAAAAAATCTCAATTAATGCCCTTAAAAAGTGCAAAAAATGCCCTTATGAACTGCAAAAAATGCCCTTAAAATGCGAAAATTGCACTAAAAATGCCTTATGACATGACTTAAATAGAAGCAAAAATATTGAACTAAAACAATGTTTTACTCTTTAAAATTATTATGAGTCGTTTCAAAAAATATAAAGCAATGCAATACTTGTTCTACGTTCATTAAAGTTTGACAAATATGTTTTATATCCAAAAATAACAAAAAAAAGGAAAATATATTGACTCCAAAACATTTTCATTTTGTATAGAAACTTAAATGAATATAACAACTTCCATCTCATAATATTACTAAATATCAGAATTACAGTGGATTATTAAATTTTTTTTTAATATTTTGAAATGTAAACGAGCGTCTCTTGTCTGAAAGCAAATTTTTATACCAGGAGAAGCTTCTTTCAACGTCTACTGATGTTATTGGTGCGTACTTGAAAAGGACGGTCACACTTACTGACAATTCTTCTTCAATTTGAAAAGATGTTGCTTCACCTGTTAATATCTTAGAAATTTTCTTCATTGTTTGGAAGCCAGTGTAATAATAAAAAATTACTAAAAATAATAAAAATTAAAAAGTTTAGCAAAAAATTTAAAAAATGCTTTAAAATGCAAAATACGCCCCAAAATTTTAAAGAAAATGCCCTATAAATCTCAAAAAATGCTCTAAAGGACAAAGAATGTCCAAAAATGCAAAAAAATGCAAATGTCATCAAAATCCGGGCCTTACTGATAAATAATGAAGCGGGCCTTGTTTACAGAGAAAGTTAAAATGATCAGTTTTAAACTTGTTTTCAATTATTCAGAACTTCCTTTTTAAATTATTTTTAAAATTCTTTTAACTGTCTTTGATGAATTAATTTAAACTTGTTTTCAGTTATTCAGAACTTCCTTTTTAAATTATTTTTAAAATTCTTTTAACTGTCTTTGATGAATTAAATGTCTATTATACTATTCAAAATCATGAGTAATACAGATCATTTCAAGTTCATTTAATGTCAATCATAACTGGAAAATATTGCAGTTCTTTGTATTTTGATGACTATAAAAATCCCCAATGTGTAAAATACACTAGTGTAAAAAATGAAGAGAATTTGCAGAATGGGTCGATTATCTCTAAAACTACTGAACCGATATTAATGAAATTTGATGTGTACATACATTCATACAATACAAAACAAATAACCATTCAACTATTGTAATACAAATGCATGATCGTGCGTAACACTCGTTTGAGTCGGAAGGTAGGAGATTGCTTATCTCCAAGTAAGAAATCACGCTGCAAGATCTGTATGAAGGGACCCTCTATTTATTCTGCAACCGCTGTTTCATACCTTCTCTGACTCCAACGAGTGTTGTTACAATGGTTATTTGTTTGGTATTGTATCAATGTATGTACATATTATCATTAAAATCAGTTCTAGAGACAATCGACTGCAAATTCTCTTACACCAGTGTACATTGTGCAATCATGAAATTTATATTATCGTGTAAAATCTACTGGATTTCTCCCTGTCTATGTTGGTGAGTATGTAGAAGCATGTCATCCTAGAGATTTTTTATATAATTCAAATGATGTCTAGAAATAATGAAAAAAAATCAACAAGGGCTGACGCTCATGGGTCTGGAAGTAGAGGTCGAGGAAGAAAACCCGCTGTCTTCCTTTCCCATGTGAATGTCGACTGTCGTGTTCGGAGAGACTCCAAAAAATTCCGATTTGGTCTCGGTCGACCGTGGAGACACGCTTCGAACCGTGTCGGAACTGGGCGAATCCCTCCCCATGCTGAAGTCCATCAACGTCGATCTTTTCAAACCCACGGGTCCAACTTTCATGTTTTCATTGTTCTCAGTCTTGTCGACGTTTACGTCGCCCTTATTGTGCTCCCGACTGACACTGGTTGTAATGTTCGTGGTGGTGGTCACTTTTGGAATGTTAACACCGGGTTTGGTACTGAAGTCGGACGCCTTCACTCCCTTACTACTCTTTATGGACTGATTCCACGTGGTGGCGATCTTCAAGAGGTCGTTTTTGACCGATCTGTCGTCGAGATCGGTCGTCAGAAGCGTCGCGTTCGGGATTTTGTTGTTGCTGACGCTTATTTCGACGTCTACGGTCGTGCCGAGACTGAATTCTTTTCCGTTTTGCGGAACGGTCTCTGTGATCGTTTCCGACGTTTTTAAACTGTCTACAATAGTCTGGGTTCGATTCTTGGGTGCAATGCCAGGAGGTGATTTGGTGGTCTCAATCAATTGAGGATTCGGTGTCGACGTGAACTGAGGGGTGAGCCTCGCGGGTGACTTCGCAGGATCGCTAGGAGTGGTGGAAACCCAAGACGTGGGCCTTTTCCATTCGGGTTTTTTCAGCAAAGGCGGTGTGAATGACGGAAGTTTTTCAAACACATTTTGAGATTTAAGAATGTCTGTAGTCTGGTATGGTGTCACTTTGTTCCAGGTGTTCAGCATTCCACTGTGAGAATTGCCGTACTTCTCATTTGCCATAAGCTGAGATTCCTGTTCTTTGTTTTTAACCAAGTGATAGAAAGATGTTTCTTGCCTGTAAGAAGTAAGTATTTAGCTTATATAGTAAAATGATAATCTAAATCAATGATTCTCAACTACTGTGCCACCAAATGATATAATGCTTTTTTTTATTACGAGTAAAGTTTAAATTTTAAAAAAGATATTAATATATATATATATATATATATTATTTTATAATTTTCTGTACTTTTTAATTACGTTTATATTACTTTTATAACACATTTTCTATTTTTTTACACGCTATAGCGGCGTGAATATCTTTGCCGGCGATAGTTCTGTTTTTGACAATCTTATAATGTTAAATCTTATAATGTTGTAATCTTATAATGTTATTGATTGTCAATTAAAATTATTAATTAACGAAAGAAAGCAAGCTAAATACTAGCTTGCAAAAAGGTATTAAATATGAGGTTAATATTTTGAATAGTTAAAAATATTAACAAAAAAGTGGTAAAGTATTTCAATTTAATACAATTTATTGAAAAATAACTACTTGAAAAAGTATTTGCATATAAATATTATTGCATCAGAATGCAATAAGTGTTATTATTGCAATTTAGAACTGCTGAAGAGTTCTAATCAATTTGTAAAGTCGTATAAAGTGAGAAAGATTCCTCTCCGTACATTTTAAATTAATCCCTATCGTAATTAATTTTTTAAGAATTATTTGATTAAGTTCTGGCTCGAATCGAATCGGCTGTTAAATTCATGTGATGTTCATCTAAATGTAGTCTACGAGTTACCTGTTTCTAGATTCGTGTGTCTTGAATTCTTGGGTTTTAGGCGAAGGTGGCGTTTCCCTTTTAGGTGACGTCTTCCTGCTGAGACTCGAAGATCGATGATCGTCCATATGCTGCCGATTTCGATGACAGATACGAGGAGTGGCTGGGATCGAGGACATATGCTGAGAATGACGATCTCTGCCCGATGAACGATTCAGACTACTCGATCGAACCTGTGAATCAAAACAAACTATAGATTAACTTTTATTCTCCAAACTATAGCAATGCATATGTGCTGAGAATGACGATCTCTGCCCAATGAACGATTCAGACTGCTTGATCGAACCTGTGAATCAAAACAAACTATAGAGTAACTTTTATTCCCCAAACTATAGCAATGCATACATGCTGAGAATGACGATCTCTGCCCGATGAACCAGTCAGACTGCTCAAACGAACCTGTGAATCAAAACAAACTATAGTGTAACTTTTATTCCCCAAACTATAGCAATGCATATGTGCTGAGAATGACGATCTCTGCCCGATGAACCATTCAGACTGCTTGATCGAACCTGCGAATCAAAACAAACTATAGAGTAACTTTTATACCCCAAACTGTCAATGCATATATGCTGAGAATGACGATCTCTGGCCGATGAACGATTCAGACTGCTTGTTTGAACCTGTGAATCAAAACAAACTATCAAGTAACTTTTATTCCCCCAACTATAGCAATGTATATATGCTGAGAATGACGATCTCTGGCCGATGGACCATTCAGACTGCTCGATCGAACCCGTGAATCAAAACAAACTATGGAGTAACTTTTTCCCCCAAACTATAGCAATGCTTTCTATTAACCAACTGTATAGCCGAAACGTTTGCCATAATCTTGTTCAATTTCAAATGAGACCACAGCGCCCAAGTCAAAAATTTTTTATTGATGAACCAACATAATCTTGATGGTAACCATCAATATTTCCCTTAGGAATCACCATATTTTTTTTATGGTAACCAACATAAGTACCCATCACTCCAATGTAGGAATTTCGGACTTGTTTATGATGATCCAACATAAGAATAGCAACTTATTTTGAAGGCCTGTTCATCAGGAATTTTCATCATAGGTTTTAGATCATGAACAACCATTATCCCAAAGTAGGAATAATTCAGACTGATTTATGATGGGACAACATTAAAAAAACTAAATTTTGATGGTATATTTCTGAGAACCATCAAGAATTTCCAGTATAGCATCATGAAAATGTGTAGTTGAAACCATCATTTATGAGGGTCTAACATAAGAATAATTGCTTGCTTTGTTCATGTTAAACCATCAGAAACTTCCATCATAGCATCTTAGAAATCAAATGTTGGAACAATCATGAACAACAATCATTGTAAGAATTCGCTGATTTACGATGGGCCAGCATTAAAAAAAACTCCAACTGTTTTGATGTCTAAAAACTAACAAGAATTCCCATCATGGAAATGTGTAGTTGGAACCATCACGGATTGTTGTTCCGTGAGTATCAAACTTCTCTTAATTGTTAAAACTATCATAATATTAAAGTCGCATCATGGAAGGGTGGAAGTTTGCTAGCATACCATGAATGTATAATGGAAAATGTTGGATGATGGTGACCATCAAATGATGTTGAACCATCATGAATCGCACTGAAACCAACCTAAATCATCGAAATGATTTGATGGAACCATCAAGAATTTTGACTTGGCTAATAGAAAATTATCACCCAGGAGCAACTAAAGCTCTTTTATGTTAAAGCACCGGTCGGTAGAAACTTCTTCCTGGTTGCGAAGATTTTTTTTTATCTAACTATTGTTAAACAGCTGACCCAATTTGGGGTTTATGACTACCAATGTTCAACTACGTAGTCTTGTAAATTTTGAGAAAATCCAGAAGACAAGGAAGCTTGTGGATTAGTACCCTCAGAGGTATGATCTGTTACGGGCACATGGAGGACTTAGTGAGTCGACAGATTTAACGTGAATTAGTCACTATTTACTACACGGGGAGTCTTCAGCCGGTGGGAATCGAAACCACGACCTCTTGGACATGGGCCCAATGCTCTACCAACCAGGCTATCCCGACCTTGGTTACGAAGATTGAGGTAAATAGAGACTGATGTACGTTAAATCTGTCGAGTCGCTAAGCCTACCATGTTCCCATAACAAATTAAAACCTCTGGGGCTACTGGTCCAGGAGTTTCCTTGTCTTCTGGATTGGTTCAAAATTACAAGGCTACGGATACATTGAAGAGCCGTGATGGCTCAGGGGATGGAGCGTTCGCTTTCCAATGAGGCGAACCGGATTCAAATCCCGGCGATGACTGTTCAAATACGCATCCGGCTTGCACCGACCACAGTACTGACGTGAAATATCTTTAGTGGCTGACGGATCATGGGTTAGAGTCCCCTTGCTCTTAGGCTAACCATGGGAGGTTCTCGTGGTCTTCCTCTCCACGAAGGCAAATTTCTCCCAATACTTAATCCAGGCGTTCCCTTGTCTTCTGGATTGGGTTCAAAATTACAAGGCTGCGTAATTGAACATTAGTAGTCGTAAACCCAAAAATTGGATCGGCTGTTCAACGTATGCTATAAAATGATAGATTGAAAGCAACAAAACAGTTAAAAGGCTTCAATCATCATGCGTTGTCCATTACTTTAACGCCCAGTGCGCAAAATAACCTTTGTTCTCATGATTGGATTTTCACTCTATCTTTATGTTTTGAGGGCACCAACTTAAACTATGTTAATTAGTTGGAACGATGTTTTAAGTTAGGAAAACAGACAAAAAAACGTACTTTCTTTGAATAAACACAAATTTCTTTTTCGACGGGAATTTTGAACCTCAAAATAAAAGGGGGTGGTGCAATCAGGGAAATATGGCCCTAATAGCGGTCGATATTAGAACTCTTTAATATCACTTTTTGCGTATTTTTCATATCTCGAAAAATAGAATAAAAATTCCTCTTTATTAATATTCGCTTACACGAAGACAACTTCTTGCAAAGAAGAGTTTTAAATGATTCATTATTTTTTATAATAGTCGAAAAAATTTATTGTAAGGCATAAAAATTTTTACACCCAAATTTACATTTAGTTTGGCACGCAGTTTTGTCTTTTAAGATTTTACTGTTTATTATAAATTCTAAAGAGTCGTGATTCAATTTAAGGTCATTTCTATTGTGGCGTAACTACCATAACGATCATTAAACATTAATTCACTAGTATATAAGTTTCAACATTCTCTACTGTTTTTCACAAGAGAATCCTCGTATTTTGCTGCTACTTAAACGATTTTCCATATTTACACTTATTTTCTCCCCTTTTTTTATTAAAAAAAGTAAAACCATAAAAGATTTTTTTTTAATTAGAAATTACGTTTTACTTTATTAGAAACTTTTAAGAAAAAATCTGAGTTTTTTTTCATTTTAATTTTTCGTTTTTCACTGAATTGCAGAAACTATCTATATCAGGGGTGGCGAAGCTTTATGCACCAACGTGCCATTTTTTCAAAAAATTGTTTAATGAGGTCATAGGCGTGCCGTCAAATAATTTTGACTTCTTGATTATTGGGAAAATAATAAAATTCTATCAACTCAAAACTCTTTATTTACTATGAAAAAAAAAACATTTTGCAATGTCTCAGTTATGCGTGTAATTCAACCTAAAGTAGCATTAGTGTGACTTCTGTTGTTGCAGATTAGAAGACAAATGACTTATATTAGGTTGTAAGATGCTAGTTTAAGCGAAACTGTTAATGTTTTTTTGCAAGTTATTTATTGTTAGCTTGTTTTTTTACAGTTATTGTTTTTTTTTTGGCAATAAATTGTTAATTTTTTTTGTTAATTGTTTATTTTTTTGTTTTGTTTTTGCGAATTTTAATTTAATTGCTAATATGCTTCATAGTGAACTTTGTGATGGCTGGCGTGCCCAGAATATTGTGTCGCGTGCCATTGGTTCGCCATCCCTGATCTATATTATATAAAACGCTAATACGTACGTATGTATCAATAAAACCGATGATATTNGAAAAATTCTGAGTTTTTTTTTTTCATTTTAATTTTTTTGTTTTTCACTGAATTGCAGAGACTATTAAAACTATTACTACTGCGAATTCATGTTGGTATTGTACAAATTGTTCCCAATAGAGAATCAACGCAGGGTGCGTCGCGGTTTTAAAAAGTGCTTAATTTTCAAAATGAGATTTTTCCTTTATCGTGTTGATTTTTGCTTCGAATTATGCAAAAAGACACAGTTATGTTCAACGTTTTCATAATTAGTTCAACCCCAATCTATTTCGGCGTATTGTCAGTCCGTAACGTTATGAAAACGCCATTCGTTTGACATGATTCAAAATTTCATGATTTTGAAAATTTCATGATTTCATGATTGTCCAAAACAATGGCTAAAGGTTTTTTTTTCTTTTGACATGACGGTTTAAACAAGATAAAACTGTCGATTGTCAAAAACTTTTCAACCCTGCCTAATTATGAAATTTTTTTAAAAGTACTTAAAAAAATTTTTTGAGTGCTTAAAAGGTGCTTATTTTTTGTTGAATAATTTGGCTACGCACCTCCTTAAATTGTTCTTTGGTTTGGTGGCAATATTGTCCTTACTTTTTATATTTTGGACCTCCAGTCCTGGAATTATCTTAAGATTTATAAAATCACAATTTGTGTTTTAAATAACGAATAAAATAAAAAAAGACGAAGTTTTGAATATGGTCACATCTGAAATAGTGAGTGTGGCTGACCTTTAACCAGAAGCAACGAGATGAGTTCTAGAAAAAAGAGGTCATCAGAACGCTTGTATTCAAATCAACCTCTCGGACTCTATGCCGCACCCTCCAGCAGAAAGTTTTATTTTCGGTCTGTTAGGACCACGATTTGCCCTTATTCACTTCTCTTCAAAATTGAAAGGATTCATTTATTTTTCTTTGCCTAAAGATAATTCTCCTCTTTTATGAACTTTTTTCCATATTGTTTCTTTAAAAAAATATCTTTTGTTAATCTGTAATTCACTGCAGCCTTTTTCCTGTTTTTTTTTCTTTCAAATAGTTAAAAGCTTCTTTCTTAATATTCTCTTCTTCCCGAAATTGCTTTTTCGCTATTTTAATATTTTTTTTAGTTTACAGGAAAGCGAGAAATGTAACGTTATTTGTGCGAATAGAATAATTTTTTTATTGCACCGACATTTTTCTTTTATTTCAAAACACTGTCAACATCGAAACATTCTGTTGTCCTTAACTCAACTGGACCAATTGTAAAAAGTCAAAACCCAAAATAGAACTTAAAATCAATGCAATGGAATACCTGGATGATACTAGGTGACGTAGTGTGGGTATCTCGATCCTGTTGAAACGTGGCATTTGTTTACGTTAGCAATTGTTCTTTCTATCCCATTTCGAGTAAGCCAAACCTGTCGAGTATCACTTCCCTTAAGTGACACAGAGATTTCAATTCCCTCACGATATATTTCCTACTTAACACATGTGGAACATAAACAAACAAATTGTGCATCGATTACACAAAACAAAAATATATCACAGCTGCAATAAAATGCTTGAACAAAAAATAAATATAAGTTAAGTAAAAGACGTAGAAGAGACAGAATTATTTTTTCAAATCATTCGATACGGCTCTCTATATATTAACGTTCTAGCTTATATGGCGAAACATAGCTCAACACGCCATTTTACTTATAAACTATCAGCTGGTACTGACGTCATAGGTCATATGTGTGGGTATCTGTGGTCTTCTTCTTGAAGTGCAGTACCCAATTCAAAATATGTCTGCCCAATCCTATAGTTTACCTATAGATAGAATTGCCGCTATAGAAACATAAAATAGCGCATTTCACAGATTTTACTAGTCGATCCTAGAATTTCTTAATTATTCACCCGTACTTCAACCTCGTGCAGTCACTGCTTTGGTATAGCATATTTTTTCATTCTTTAAGTAAAGATATAGTTTGCTATGAAAACATTAATCTGTATAAGCAACACCGGCATGAACGCGGACAGAGTATATCTTTCTAATGTTATATTTTAAGAAGTAAAGGTTTTTTTTTATTTTATTATAACCGTCGTTGAACAGCCGACCCAATTTTTTGGTTTTATGACTATTAATGTTCAACTTCGTAGCCTTGTCATTTTGAACCCAATCCAGAAGACAAGGGAACTCATGGATCAAGTATTGGGAGAAAGCCTTCGTGGAAGACTTTTTGATGGAACTAACCCGCAATTGCGTCACATGGAGAGGAGGGCCACGAAAACCTCCCACAGTTAGCCTAACGGCAAGGGGATTCTAACCCATAATCCGTCTACCACTGAGGATATTTCAAGTCAGCACTGTGGTCGGTGCAAGCCGGATGCGGAATTCGTATCGGCTCTCACTGGAAGGTTTACGCTCTATCCCCTGAGTCATCCGGGTTCGAATCCCATCGATGGTTGGTCGATACGAATCCGCATCTGTCTTACACCGACCACAGTGCTATCCTCAGTGGTAGACGGATCAAGGGTCCCTTTGCCGTCAGGCTAACTGTTGTCTTCTCCATGTCAAAGTCCTCCACGAAGGCAAAAAATTGGGTCGGTTGTTGAAGTTAAAATAAAAGTACACTTACTTTGATCTTGTCCAGAGTCTGAGTGGATCTGGAATTGTAAATAACGTAATCGGGATCTGACGTGTCCCTGGGAGGGAATTGGGTGGAAGAACATTTCATTCGATTCTTTTCTATTCGACCCCTCCGGAACCATTTACTGAACATGGACGGTGACTTTTCTTCTAGAAGAGAGGAAATGATCTTTATATGGCAACATTTTTGGCCTTAACTCCTTGCCCGAATACAGTTAGGGCAACAACTACCTGAAGTATTTTTGATGTTCGAAAAAAATTAACGTTTCGAATTTGTGAAGCCCGAGCTGGATTTATTTGGATACTTAATTCACTATTTTCCTAATAGATGGCATTAGTGGTCCTAGCTTTTCACCGATTACGACTTCAGTCGAGGGAGGGAAATGTGGGTGGAGGTTTTGGGATATACCATACTGTAAAAGATTTGTAAAATTTATGTATTGAAAATCATATTGTTGTGTTTTTATATTATATTATGCTAGTTATATTACATATAGCTTCAAAATTTCTTTTAATTTGCTCTAATTAAATAAGATGTGTATGTAATCCATTACTTTCTTATGTGTTAGTGAAAATTATAAATACAGTAGTTATTGCATTTAAAATTTTATTTTTGTAATAAAAAATATTTTCTAACTTTTATAATAAAGAACAAAATTAAACAGTAAATTTTCTTCTTCCATTTTTGGTCTATTTTTCTGAAATATATGTCACTATTAAAAGGATAAATTTAGTCCCGCAGTGAACTGATCGTAAAGACTCGGTTCCCAGTAGAACACCGAAGTCAAGCATCACTGGTTGCGGTTAGTAAGCGGGTGGGGGGTGACCACTTGGATAAGCCTGTGTAGGGATCTAGGGTGCGCGGTATCAGTCCTTGTTAAATTGTTCTACCGTAAAGTGCTCGACTTCGCGTGCAGGTCGCCTGGCTGTCAAAGCGGAGGATCAAAGTTGCAATGTCTTTCGATCATCCTCATGGATGTTTCTCAGACCGTCGCCAATAGCCCATTGTGCAGCTCTAGTGAGACGTAAATAAAGTACCTACCTACTTAAATGTAATTTGATTTTTTCAGGTCTTTTTTCTCCTTGAAAAAGACCTGAAAAAGACTTGATTAAATTGTCAGGTCTTTCTTCTCCTAATGAATTGGCCATAAACTTGCACTGATAAATAAGATAATTTATAAATTTTGTTTTTATAACTAAAAAATTAAGGGAGGAGAAATAATTAATTGAACGTAC
This sequence comes from Parasteatoda tepidariorum, assembly GCF_043381705.1. Classification (NCBI taxonomy): domain Eukaryota; kingdom Metazoa; phylum Arthropoda; class Arachnida; order Araneae; family Theridiidae; genus Parasteatoda; species Parasteatoda tepidariorum. The sequence goes on along the minus strand of NC_092210.1, from coordinate 89,822,063 downwards.
GCATAACACGACAAAGTGTTGGTCTCTCTTTTTGCGACCCTCGCGAATTCTTTACTGTTACCCACATTTATATAAACCAGTGATTCTCAACCACTGTGCCGCGGCACTTTTGTGCGCCGCCTAATTCTTAAAATGTGCCGCCAAATATTAGAAATGAGGCAATAAAAATTATAATACTTTTTTTTATTACGAGTTAAGTTTAAATTAAAGAAAAGTGTATATATATGTATAATATTTATATATACAGGGTTATTCATAATTCCCTCCGGGCNGTCTTTTTTCTCCTTGAAAATTTTACCTATGGTAAAGAATTGGCCATAAACTTGCACTGATAAATAAGATAATTTTTAAATTTTGTTTTTATAACTAAAAAATTAAGGGAGGAGAAATGATTAATTGAACGTACGCATAACACGACAAAGTGTTGGTCTCTCTTTTTGCGACCCTCGCGAATTCTTTACTGTTACCCACATTTATATAAACCAGTGATTCTCAACCACTGTGCCGCGGCACTTTTGTGCGCCGCCAAATTCTTAAAATGTGCCGCCAAATATTAGAAATGAGGCAATAAAAATTATAATACTTTTTTTTATTACGAGTTAAGTTTAAATTAAAGAAAAGTGTATATATATATATATATATAATATTATATATACAGGGTTTTTCATAATTCCTTCCGGGCAGGAACTGGACTATCGCATTGATGTATGCCGTGTGACCAAGGGTTCACACATAGAACACATGTAATGTATGTAAGTAAAACTTGAATAGTTTCGGAATAATTTCATATGCTTCTTTTTTTTTCATATTCGTCTTCTTTTTTTTTTACTATAACGATTCGAAACCCCGGAGGGAATTATGAATAACCCTGTAAATATATACATTTTATAATTTTTCCACGCTTTAACCGCGTGAACATCTTTGTCAGGGACTGTCTTGTCTCTGACAATCTTAAAATAAGAAGGAAGTGTTTAAATTGTCTTTGACAATTTTAAAAAATGTTGAAATAAGTAGGAAATTTAATGACTATTAAAATCATTAATCAGCAAAGGAAATCAAGCTAAATATTAACTTTCAAATGGAAATAAAAGCTAATCATTAAAGTAAGCTATGCAATTAATATTTATAAAAACATATTAACAAAGGATAACTAACAGAAAAATAAACTAGCAATTAATAATCACCAAAAATACTAGTTAACAAGAAATCACAAAAAAATAACAGTCAATAGCTATAGAAAACAAGCTAACAATTATTAACTAGCAAAAAAAATGAATAACTGTTCTAACTAGTAAAAAATTAGTCGAAAGAAATAATTAATCCCTTAATAAACGTGCTTTTGCAGTACACATTATTTCATTTCACATTCAAAATTATTATCACTAACTATTTAACACAGTGTATTATGGGTAAGTAAACAACTTTTAAACTAATTTTTTTCATTGTGTGCCGTCAAATTTCGAAATCGTTAAAAGTGTGCCGCCCCCCAAAAAAAGATATAAACAATGCCCTTCATTGCTTTCTTTTTCTTGTACTAGAGGGCTAAGCCCCCTGTTCGCTGTCGCTCGCCAATCTCCTTCACAATAATTGTTTGCTTCTCCGTAGAAAAATGCTTGTGTTTACAAAAGTTGAAATTATTCACTTAACGTGATACACGCACTAAAAAGAGTTCTGTTTAATCCTCACTCAATTGATCTTGTAGTATACACTTAAATTTATATATTATTACTGGGGGGGTTAAGTCCCCGGTTCGCTGCCGCTCATCAATCCCGATGATTGCTTCGAAATAATAGTTGTTTCTCGGAGAAAAAATACAGTTTTTCTACTTTTAAAATTATTCACTTAACATGTATGTACTAAACGGAATTTTGTTTGCTTACGCTTGTGCCTCCATTTCTCACGTCCAAATATTATTATCTATGAATATTATAAATAATATTTAGATCGATTAGTGAACAGAAGTAATTTTTCTAAGTAATCCTTTTTTTAAAAAAGAATAACATTCATGTTATTACAATATATATTGTTCAAACAAATTTGATGAGTTCACAACTATAATTTAAAATTTTCACCTACCAAAACGGGCGGATATCTTAAACACTACTTTCACTTTGCATCTAATTGTGCATGAGGCTGATCGTTACGTTCTAAATAATTTAACAGATTTCTTTAACTGTAATTCATAATGGTATATTAATGTTATTTGCACAAAAATAATAATTTAAAATGGTTAATAAGATTTAGCCACATGATTTTATCTTGAAATGCAGAGCTGAATTATAGGGGAGAGTCGGGTAGGGACAGTCGGTACTATATTATAGGGGAGAGTCGGGTAGCCCCGCCCAGCGGGTACCCCCGCCCACAGTCAATTTCATTTGTATAGAATATTTTTTAAAGCAATGGGCCATCGGACATTAATTGTTGTATTAAAAAAAAGATTATTTTCAAAGTTTCAAGTATTTATGCAGCTGTTAGCATGGTAAACAATATGTTTTGAAAATATGTTGAATACAGTAGTCATGAAATTAAGAAAAATTGGTTGAATNTATATTTTAATAGTAATAAAAAAAATACTCTTAGTTTTAAACTCTTGAATTAAAAGCGTATAATAATAGCAGTACATGAAAATAACTTTAAATTCAACCTTTAACGTTAAAAACAATACCGTTATGGCTTTTATTAGTTTTATGTTGATGACGACCAAAATAATAAAGAAATGAAGGAGGGAAAACTGGATCCTACCACGTGATTTCCCGGGCAATAAAACGAAGAGAACTGATAGTGGAAGTAAACATAAGGGTTGCTGTTTGATCGCCAACGTTTGCCACTTCAACTGTGTCTTCGCTGAATGGGCGATTTCGTTTGAATCGACAGAGCCTTCGCTTTTATAGGAAAACGATATTCGGTTTTTGATACCTTAAAATTAGATAAGAAAGCGTGAAATTAAAATATTTACATGGAAATACGTTTCTAATTTTTTCAGTAAACACATTATTTTATTTTGAAAGTAGTTTTAATGTATTTTTTTTAAAGTTTAAATTAAATTAGTTTTAATATATTTTGCATAAATTTCTATGTAAAACATAACTTTTATAATTCCATCGTAAAATCGTATAGAGTTGAAAGAATATGTTAAAAAAATACTCTTTATTTTCATAATTACAATTTTTTTTAAAATTTATTAAAAGTTAAGTGATATTTAAAAAAAATTTTATGTTTCACCGATGGATTTAAAAATATATTTGAAGGAACTGCATTTATTTGTATTTTTAAACTGTTATCTTTATTTTTCTAAGGGAAGTATGTTTGAAGTCTAAATTTTTTTAACAGGGAATAAAATATCGTTCCCTTAAGGTTTGGCAAATTAGAATCATCGTCTACAGCTTTGAGAACTTTGTTTATTGTCGGAATTTCGTTAAGGCGGAAAAAATCATGAACTTTTCTTCTTACAGCATTTTTGTCGAAATCGTCAATATGTCATCCAAAAAAATTTTACGAGATTTAGTTCTCTTCGGTGAATGTAATATACTATCCCTTTTATATTCTTTAATAATTCTGAAAACAGAAGCTGTGCTAACTCCCGAAGCAGAAACCGCATGGTCAGCCACATCAATGATTGGAACATCTGGTTTTGAATGCACTTCTGTTTTATAAATTTTCAATATTATTTCCTTCTCGGCTTTACTTATGTAAGATTTCTTCTGTTGTTTTTTAGGAGGACTTAAATTCATAACTTTATTTTCTATATTGCTCATGAAACACCTGCAAAAAGACACCACGGCGAAACAAACAACCCTCTAAGAAATAAGAGTGTTTGCTTGACTGATAGGCGCTATTTGTCATTAAATCAGAGCCAAGCAGACAACGGTATTGCGCCAAATAGCACGCTGCTTTGTTTACTTTCACTCTCAGTTCTCGTTGAACAGACTATAAGTTAGAACAGTTAGTTCAGGATTTGCCACGCTAATTCCTGAAATGAAATTAGTTTTTAAATAAACCAACACATAGCACAGAAATAACATTAATAGGAATTCCAATCAGGCTTAACAGAACAGAAGAGGGGGGAAATTATATATTATGAAATCCTTTTATACACGGTAAAATCTGCAGTGTAATACCTATTCGAATCTGGTGCTGAAATTGTGTACTGTTTCAAGTTAGTACATAATCGAGCGCTTATAAGTGTGTTTTTAAATTTTTACATTAAAAATTGAGGAAGATTACACCAAGCTCCCGCAGTGGACTGATCCTCAAGACACGGTACCCAATAGAACACTGAAGTCAAGCATCACTGGCTGCAGTCAGTGTGCGAATGGGTGACCGCTTTGATCAGTCAGCAAAGGGACATAGGTCCTCGTTAAACTGTTTTACTGTGAAGTGCTCGACTTCGCACGCGGGTTGTCGGGCTACCAAAGCAGAGGAGCCATCCCCTCTGCAAAGGATCAAAATTGCGATGACATGTCTTCGGATCATCTTCAGGGATGTTTCCCAGACCGTCGCCAATAGCCCATTGTGCAGCTTTACTGCGACGAAGATAAAGTACCCACCAACCTACCTGATTTTGTAAGGTGTAAATGGGGTTGAAATTCAGGTTTATTAATGAGGTTATTTTGGGGGCAAAGCATAACCTCATTTTCTACATCAGGTATATTTTTTACATCTATCAACTTCGAAACAACCTCAAAAGCACCTTATATTTTTGTAAGGTTTTGGGCTGTTCTCACATCCTAAAATGGAAGTGTAAAGGTAGCTGGTTTGAATCTCACAATCTTTTATTATTATTACTATTATGCGTGCATTTGCAGGCTCAAGGCTTATTCTGCTTTATAANCCGCACTTAAGGAGCCAAAGAGCCACATGCGGCTCTGGAGCCGCACTTTGCCGACCACTGGCTTAACCCATCAGAAAATTCCATTTCGTTTTTCGTTCATCCTTATTTAATGAATGAACTAATGTTTGAACTTGAGAGTGGATGAATTAAAAAGTATTTTATGAACGATTCGAACAAGATAATAGTTGAGAGTGTGAACTAATAGGAGGAATTGAAAAAATAAATAAAAAAGAGGTTATACTTTTGATGGCTTCGTTGCTGTTCCTGAAGTCTTGGTGTGTGTTGGACTTGAAAGAGTTACTCCGAGAAAGTCTCTCACCTCTCAGCAATTTCAGAGAGTGACACCTTTTCAGTTTTCCTGAAACATCATCCTTCTTAATAATATTTCTCAATGTTAATAATAATATTTTCTAAAATCCAACAGATGGCGCTCCGCGCAGTAATGATTGTATTCAGTTACCTCTATGATAGGTGTTTCCAACTTACATGAGGCCGGGGGGCCACAATTAAAAACAGAAATGAAATGGCGGGCCTCAACTTGATCAAAATTTTATGTAGGACTCTTTTATGTTTAAAGGAACATTAAATAATACTGTCAGATTTTTACCAAGTTGTACAAAACAAAAGTATTGAATTACAAATTAAAATAAGAAGTAGGTTCTTAAAAATATTTAATTGCATATTAAAAAAGTCGGGCTACAATAACTTTAATGTGCAACATATATCTAATTGTTAAGATATAAAACTTTAAAAAGGTTGGTATTAAAACTTACATAACAGCACACAGAATGTTCAATGACAAAATTGAGGTTTGTCTGCTGCAACCACCAGAGAATAGATATTTACATTTAAAATTTACAAATGTGTGTTTCTATTGCCGTCCAAAATGAGTGGTTTCAAAAAGTTAAATCGGAGAATTTCTTCGAGAAAATTTCTGATACACGCATGCTAAATTATATTCACAAAATATAGATTTTTTGCGAAAATTGTCCGCAAAAAAAAAATGACAACTAATATATTTTAGTTCGCGGGCCACAAAAAAAGGCTTCGCGGGCCGCCATTAAATGTTAAAGGTTTTTGTAATCCTTTAAATAACCGAGATCATCCAATTGTTTTATTTAAATGAAGCATTTCTGCAGAAATATTATTGTCCCTGCAGCAAAACTTTTTCGAGCGACAAAACTCTCTTTACACTCATATATTTGTGCAAGAGACTTTTCATAATAACAAACGTATCTCATTTAAAATAACAGAAGCACTGTGTTTACATTTTTTTAATTGAATTTTTTATTGTAATACTATGGGTGATATGCTCGCACACACACTAATTATTTCCTTCGCATTTTGCAAATAATCATCACAATTAAAAAAATAATTAAAAATCTTGAAATCCGTAGCAGCAATTGCCAAAGAAGAAAAAAAAAGATCGATGACGAAATCACGCGAATTGGACTCCTCAAATGTGTGTTTCGTTTCGAGATTAGGTTGTTGTCATCAATAATATCGTATAAAAAATTTAAAAAACTATAGAGAAATCAATCGCAGTAAATGCCAAAAAATTCGGAATTATTGCCTTAAAAAGTAAATACTCAAATGAACAATTCGAATTTTCCATATTGTTTGAAATATATCGAGATATTTAAAATCCTCACGTTGACTGCCGAAAATACAATAGAAACATTACATCGATTTACGATACTGTCGGTGTAAATTGAGCACATCAAAAAGTGATTATCTAAACGCATGATTCAAATATTAAGTGTTAATTTCTGTAGAGAAGATTTTTTTTTTAATTTTTAACTTTAAAAAAAAATCAGAACTCTGTAACGTTCTAGGACAATGTCTGTGCCACAAGGATTATAGTTAGAAACCTCAACCATCGTTTCATAAAAATAACCTACTGAAAACAATCCGTCACTTTACAGAGAGGTATAAAACTTTTTTTAACTAAAATGAACGGCAGTGTCGCCAGATTGGGGGTTTTACCCCTAAATTTAGGGGGATTTTTTAAAATCTTCAGTGGGTATTTTAGGGGAATTTGTTTTAGGGTTATTTGTGAATTTTACTAGTTTCATTTTGGTCACGTTCTAATATCAAATTTTGTAACTGAATATGTGAGATGGTAATATGAAAATCAATATGTTAAACCAAAACAAAAAGATTTAATTTTATTACTTAACCCCTTTGCTAAATGCAGCAAGTTATTATTTAGCTCGATTAACCTGTACGTTTGGTGAATTTGAATTAAAATTATTTAAAATAATGCGCATGGTTATTAAGTATTCTGTTTTCAAATGCAGCTGTGGAGAGATGTTTCTCCACACTAAATATTATTAGAGACAAATTGAGAAATGTCTATAACTACAGCTGATGCTCGCGTTCCATATGAACTTTCTAATGGTTTTCAAAATTTTTTACCTACCTCTTCTATGTTAAAAATGTTTAGCAGCTAAAACATATACTAATCAGAAAGTATTGACGAAAATATGTTGGATATTTTATCACAAATTTAAGCATAATGTTCGAATTAAAAAGACTATATCGTTGATAATAAAATATTTATGAAAAAATGTGCGAGTCAAAAAGTGTTGGAAAAAATATCTTAAATATTTTAGTAAAAATTAAAGATAATGGAACGATTGAAATGTAAAAAAAGATTAATTTGTTGATAATAAAATATTAAAAAGTATTAAAGCAACGTTTTCAATACATTATTTAACTTTTGTACTTTTTTTCAATACNGAGGAAAGAAAAATTTTGGAATTTTTTTTTTCCTTCTTTTTTTTTTCTTTTTTTTTTCTTGTTATTTTTAGGGTATTTTACAACGCCATCTGGGGGTGAACGGTCATCGACACCTGGTAACACTGATAAACGGTGACAATTAAAAAAAAAGAATGTATACCATGTTTTCTGGGTTCGAGAATCCTCTCGGCCGATGACCAGGCAGTGAGAATCTCTTGTTGCTGTGTCTGGGTGCAGGTTGTCCGGCCATCATCTACAGTATATGCAGTGCCATGTAACCGGACAATGGCTTCTTCGTTGGTCAACAACATTTGTCTCTCCAAAGGAGGGGACATGGCCAGGAGTCTGAAGGTATCAGGAGTAACTACAGCATAACCGCTGCCCGTGTGGAATAATTTACGTTCCTTAATTAAAGTACCTGCAAAAAAAAAAATTTTTTTTGTTAGATGAGTTTGTAAGATGACAAAAAATAAAAGAAATAATTGAAATACTCTGTGGCTAATATTTTATGTTATATATGTAACCGTTGTCGGACAGCTGACCCAATTTTTTGGGCTTACGACTACTAATAGTCAACTCCGTAACCTTGTAATTTTAAACCCAATCCAGAAGACAAGGAAACTCCTGGATCGAATAATGGGGGGAATTTGCCTTCGTGGAGAACTTTTTGATGGAACTAACCCACATTTGAGTTACATGGAGAAGAAAACTACGAAAATTTCCCAAGGTTAGCCCGACTGTTAAAGGACTCTGACCCGTGATCCGTCTACCACTGAAGATATTTTATGTCAGTACTGTGGTCGGTGCGAGTTGGGTGTGGAATTCGTATCGATCGACCATGGCAGGGGTTCGCACCCGGTTCACCTCATTGGAAAGTGAATGCTCGATCCCAGGAATTAAATATCGAATCAAAAATCTAAAAATTCAAGTATGAGATATTTTTCTAAATATCTGGGTTATTTTTCTGGGTTAGGTAAAGTGGGTCCAATCAGAAAAAAATCCTCTTGGGTTTTTCATAAACTGGATTTTTTTCCCTCTGAAAATTAACTGCGCTAGATCAATGGATTTTACTTCAAAAGTAAAATTACTGTCACTAAACAAAAAATTCAAGATAAATTTTATTTAGATTTAATTACTATATAATTAATCTAAATTGAAATGTTTTGATTTAGGATGGATTAGGACGGCTCTTATGATGAGCACATTGTTCATGTTTGAGGTTTCTAAAACGAATATTTTATAATTTAAATAAAATTATTATTTTGTTCTTAACTTTTGATAAATTTTGCCTATCTTAACAGTTTGTAGGGGTTTAAAATATAATTAATATCATTCTACATGAAGAAAAAAGTTTTGGAGTAAAAAAAAAAAAATTTAAAAAAAACATCGAAAAGTTTATTCGAACTATAAATCATTCATTTAATCATTTTTTAAACGTATTTACTTTATATCTTTTCCTAATACTATCGTGACTCGATTTCTATTATTAATCTATATTAAATGCTTTAAACCAGAAGTGAATTTCTTTTATTTTAAAGTAATCCTGTATTATTACATAACATTTTAGGAAAGACATATTAAAATCGACATGTAACTTAATTACTGTTTAATAATTGCAAAATCATTAAGTAATATTTCCTTTCATAAGCTTTATACAAAATAGTTTTTAGTCAAAATTAGCAATTAAAATAATAAATAAAATCAGTTATTAGAAATTAACTTTACACAACATTACTAAACAATCTGTTTGGCGAAAAATAATTTTATTAAATTTATAGTAATTAATTAATTTAATAGTAACCAAATTTAATTTCACAGTAAACAAAGGTGGAGTAGGAATTTAAAAACCAAAATTGTAAATAAAGTTGTAGTAAATTAAGTTGTAAATCGAGCAATTTGAATTTTATTCCAATAGACTCAGCTACTAAATATGTGTTAATGCTGTAAAAAAATTTAGTATCTTTTAATTCAATAATTTAAAATTTTTATGCTACGATCTGTGGTTAAGAAATAGAAATAATAATGAAATAAACTAAAACTCTTAAACTAAAAAATGCTTACAATTAAACAAAACAAGTAATAAATAGTTACCAACTATTTAACTTAAGCAATCTTATTGAGAACTGAGGGGAAAAAATGTAAATGTTTCTGATTAATTTCCGGGTTTTCGATTTAAAAAAAAAAATAATAATAACAAGGTGGGCTATGTATTTTCAAACCCTGCTCCCTTTCTTGGATTGAAACGGAGGGTAACTTAAAAATTTTAAACGAACCCCTGTTTTTTTATTGCAAATTAGGATTTTTCCAAAAAAAAAGTACTTTAATTTTAAATATGGGTTCTTGCATTTCGATTCGTGGATAACGCTACCACTGCAGAATAAATATTAACATATAACATAACATATTAACTTAAATATGTAATCAGCTGACAAGATGCCTATTAGATTGGTAAAAACTAAACCTAAATTTATTTTTTGATTATTATTTTACTTTTTAGTACACCTCTAGTATTTTACCATTTATCAATTAACTCTTTTCTAAAACAACAAATTATAATGTATTTTACCAATTTTAAATTCAATATCCAAATTGAAATTTCAAATCTGATTTTTTTTTCACCAAAAAATAAATCGATGGATAGTTATTGTTCATTTTATTTTCACCGGAAAAGTTCAGTCGAGAATCAAGTCACAAATTAATGGTACAAATTTGGCGAAGGAACACATGGCTACAATGACTTGCATTGGGCCGAGATAGCCAGGTTGGCAGGGCGCTGGTCTCATGTTTGTGAGAATGGGAGTCCAGGCCGCCGAAAGCTCACCTTGCAGTAAATGGTGACTGGGCCCATGTTACATGACTGTATGAATGGGCCCACCCTATAAAACTGGTGTGACGTATGGCTGTGGAAGAAGTCAAATTCTTGGCCACAGATGGCGCCACTAGAAAACAAGAACTATCACACACCTCTGACTTAATGGCCGACGACAACAAGAGCAACGGGACTTGCATCAACTCGTTTTTTTTCTTTATTTCTTATTCTATTTACTTTTTTTAAACTTAATTTTAAAGGTTTGATTAGATATGTACTTACGTGGCTATACTCTTGGTTATTTTGTGTTAAATCCGTCGTTGAACAGCCGACCCAATTTTTGGGTTTACGACTACTAATATTTAACTCAGTAGCCTTGTAATTTTGAACCCAATTCAGAAGACAAGGAAACTCCTGGATCAAGTAAATTTGCCTTCGTGGAGGACTTTTGGATGGAACTAACTCGCATTTGCGTAACATGGAGAACGAGACCATGAGAACCTCCTACTGTTAGCCAGGCGGCAAGGGAACTCTAAGCCATCATCCTCTTACTAGAGAGAATATTTCACGTCAGCATTGTGGATGCGGAATTCGTATAGACCAGCCACCGCCGGTATTCAAACCCGGTTAACCTCATTGAAATCTGAACGCCCTATCAGCCATTGCAGCTCACTAAATGAGAACTCATTTTTACTAAAGACTCAGACAAATCTGATTTGGAGAATTAATCACAGAAGTTTTGATTCTTTGTGGATAACTTGTTATATTTAGTGGTTTTGAATTTAAAATCAGTTCTCTAAAATAATGAAAGAGATTCACCTAATGTTTTGCAGAGGATATTCTCACTGGGTAAGATGAGTTCGGGAAATGCACTCTTCAGTTTTTTGGAGATGACTGGTATGGAGGCGACAAATCCTTCAGATGTCAGATCATATACAGCCTTGCATAGGGCCTCGGGCAGGGGGGCAAACTGTGTCTGAGACACTAAGCTCATGCTCACCACGTCCAGGTCACCTGCAAAGAAACATCCATTTTTATAATTCATACGCTCAGTTCAGAACCGGATTCATTAGCATTATATAAAGTGGTAAAGTAGTTTGTAGTCACAACATTAAAAAAATTAGTTGTAGTTAACTACATTTGTAACAAAGTAGTTGTAGATCTAGTAAACTACAAAAATAATGTAGTTTTTCTGCTCACTGCATAAAATCATACATTTAAAAATCTATAAATCTAAGAAAATCTAGTAAACTACAAAAATAATGTAGTTGTAGTAAACTACAAAAATAATGTAGTTGTAGTAAACTACAAAAATAATGTAGTTTTCCTGATCACTGCATAAAATCATAAATTTAAAAATCTATAATAATATCAACGAAGTATATAATTACAGTTACAGTAAACTACAAAAATAACGTAGTTTTTCTGATCGCTGTATAAAATAACACACTTAAAAATCTATAATAATATTATCGAAGTATGTAATTATAGTTGTAGTAAACCACAAAAATAATGTAGTTTTCCTGATCACTGCATAAAATCATGAATTTAAAAATCTATAATAATATCAACGAAGTATATAATTATAGTTATAGTAAACTACAAAAATAACGTAGTTTTTCTGATCGCTGCATAAAATAACACACTTAAAAATCTATAATAATATTATCGAAGTATGTAATTATAGTTGTAGTAAACCACAAAAATAATGTAGTTTTCCT
>NC_092210.1:89790103-89806599 GCF_043381705.1 Parasteatoda tepidariorum | reverse complement strand
ATAGACATAAGTGCGAGCGATGCCAAACGATCTTGATTCATTGTTGAACGCAAATAATTTTTTATCAATTTTAATCTGGAGAAAGATCTTTCTCCTTCTGCATTTGATCCAAGAATCGACAAATATATTCTTAATGCAATATGAATGTTAGGAAAAGTATTCACTAAAAAGTTTATCTTTAACATAGTTATCGATCGAATTAATCATAATGGTATTATCGATATCGACTGCAATATCGGCAGTATGTCGGTATTGTAGATAAAGTTCGATAAACAAATTTGTAAATTTAAAATCTATATTAATAAAAATGTAAAAAAAAATATGCAAGAAAATTTTAGCATATATTTTGAAAAGAGGGGAGGAGTGGGGGAAGGAGGGGAGGGCTCAAAAACGGCTATGCCTAGGGCCTACGAAAGGTATAATCCAGCTCTGTGCCTAGGGCCTACGAAAGGTATAATCCGGCCCTGGTTGTGCTCCTTGGTTACATGTTATGGAAAATCTTGCAAAGTAAATCCGTAAAATGTTTCAATTTAGGGAAAGAGGGAAACCTTAGTAGTTGCTATTGGTTTATGAAATAGATTGAGCGCTTCCCACAGAGAGCAAAGAGAAAAATGTCCTGCTTTTAATTAATGCATAGTTGAGCCAAAAATATATTTAAGGACAGGATGGGAATTTAAAAGTGTGAGAAAGCATTTTGATTAGATTAATAAAATAAAAGAAAAGGATATTCAGAATAGAGCTAACTTAAAAAGATAAGACACACACACACAGAGAGAGAGAGAGAGAGAGAGAGAGAGAGAGAGAGAGAGAGAGTGTGTGTGTGTGTGTGCGTGTGCGTGTGTGTGTGTTATCTTTTTAAGTTATATATATATATATACAGACATACTTCTTTTAACTTCCATTTTATGAGTTTCTTTATTTTGAGATTTTTTTCGAGGAACCAAGTACATTTTGGAAGTTTCTTCGTAAAATAACTTCCAAATAGCGAAGTGAATTTCCCATCTAAGGAACCTTTCTTTGAGATCCACAAGTTTGAAATGTTCTGAAATATTTCAGAACATTTCGAGTACGCCCTCTAGCGGGAGCCTGAAAATATGCAGCATTAGTTCCATCATAACCATTAGCAATGATGGACGCCATTTCCTTAGCAGCATATAAGAAGCAAAATTTCCCTGAGGAAAAGGTATAAGAACTTCAAAAAACTAACCAGAACATGTCAAACATTGAAGCAGAACACGCCAAGCATTAGAAGAACAATTTCTTAATAATTTTTACCTTTCTATTATCAACAATATAACATTCGATTTCGTAATCACTTGCTGTTACAGATGTGTGTATTGCGGTAAAATAATTTTTTCTATCTTCAATTCATTACAATATAAAGTGAAGTCAACATTGCTTTCGTCATTCCAATAAATAAATGTGATTTCAGAACGTACAGAACTGTAATTAGTTATAGAATATTCTTCTTCGTTATAGAACAGTATATATTTCTGTATCTATATAATTCGGAAAACAACAATAAAAAATCATCCAAATTACTTGAAATAGTGTCATTTGTGCTGATGATTAAATAATTTTTATCGTTTAATTGGTAAGTATTTTTTTAGTTTTGAAAGAATAATTTCAACTAGAATTCAGCTATTCTGTTTTTAAGTTACATTCACATCGAGATCTTACAATTATAAAATTTTGTTGTGTGGTATGAAATCTGAAAGTAATGAAGGGATAAACTATGTATATATTATTTCAGAATAAAGTTTTCAAACAAAGAAACATGTCATTTTGGAATTCTCCGGATTTATAAATCAGGTAAATGTTATGATTTTTATAATAAAAAATTTGTTTGTAAATAAATTGTCTTCTTAGTTGACGATAGTTCTCTACAGAATGGTTTTTTACGTCTGATTAAGAACTATAAGAATAAAAAAAAAGAAACAATATGAAAGTTTTTTATTTCAAAATGAGGAATTTTGAAAATCATTTTTTTAACCTAAGAATTCTTTGTTTTACGTTTTTTAATTTCTAATTTTTAGATAAAAATTGTTGTCAAAATACTTTTTTTTTGAAAACATAAATGGTATAACATTACGTGTTTATGTATACTTCTTGCATACTCTAATGTTTAAAGTAATATGATTCAGAAAAGTATGGAATAAAAATTCGGTACTTATACCCACTTCTTTTAGCGCAAACAAAGTACTTTCAAGTAATTTAAATATCTGAAAAGTAAAGATGTTGAACTTTGTAAAATGGGTGAAAAGTTTGTGGCAAGTTGTTGCCACAAGGTCCCTGAAGGTCGTAAGAAGAAGCGTTTTTGCTGTTTTTTGCTATTTTCAACGACTTACTATAGCTTGCGCCTTCTAGTTGCCACGGTAAATAACGTGTCATTTGAAAGATATACAAAAACACTTTCTAAAATTATTTATATAGTTAAGGCATATTAAAAAGGCATCCAACTTCGTTTCTATTAAACAAGAACTGTAATACAAGGAACTATTAAATGAATAATTCACATGCATTTTGTAGCTACAAAACAAATGTTTTACAGCATTACCTTTATGTATTTCTGTTTTATACAATATTGTAAATGTCAATGATAATAAAATATTATTTTAAGTAGATAACCAACAAGATTATATACAATAAAATGTTATCAATATGGGTTTTTATGGTGAAATGTATGTAGAAAGTAAAGTGTTCGAGTAAATTGCTTCGAGAAAGAAAATGCCAAAACATGGTATGTTAAAAAAATGTTTTAATTTTTTTAAAGCTACATGCCTCAATAAATTTTACTTTTTTGGATAGACTAATAATGGAGTAAAATAAAGGTTAAAAAATTATTTCAATATATTTATGCAGCAAAAAGTTATGACAGTTAAAATACAGGCAAAATTAGAAAATTTTCAAGTTTGAACTTCAAATAATTAAGAGCGCATTAAATATGCCTCAATTATATAAATAATTTTTAAAAGTGTTTTTGTATATCTTTCAAACGACACGTTATTTACCGTTGCAACTAGAAGGCGCAAGCTATAGTAAGTCGTTGAAAATAGCAAAAAACAGCAAAAACGCTTCTTCTTATGACCTTCAGGGACCTTGTGGCAACAACTTGCCACAAACTTTTCACCCATTTTACAAAGTTCAACATCTTTACTTTTCAGATATTTAAATTACTTGGAAGTACTTCGTTTGCGCTAAGAGCTGTGGGTCATTTCCATGTAGTGCAAAAACGCTGAAATTTTCCTGCAACATTCTGCACTTTGTGGGGGGGGGGCATAAAAAATGAACAACTCAACTTTGGGGCAAAAAATTTTAGATTTTGTCTTTTGACAAGGTATATAACAACTGGTAATTTTTTGAAGAAAATCTGAGATGGCACGAATCACCCCATAATGTTGTCTCAGATTCTTGCTATTAATGAGTGAAAAGCGTGAATAAAGCACAAATAAAGGATTACAGAAATGGACCCGGAAAGCATGTAATCTTAGGGTAACCTTGGGTCGTAATTTTCATTTTATTGTCAAGAAAAAGTTAGTACTAAAAACCTTTTTTCAATAAAGCAAAAATATTGCAGTTTCAAACCTTTCATCCTAAAAGGATTAAAAATTATTTTTTAAGGCTTTTTTTTCTCCAAAAAGTATTGCCACTAAGGTAAAATGTTCACTTAGGTCCATGATGATTAGCTGACGTCACACTAGCGATAGAATCAAATTGCATTGTCTATTAAAATTTCGTGACAAGGTAGATTTTAACTGAGCATACAAGACTTTGCGAAAAGTATCCTTATAATGACCTAGATTTAAGATAACCTTGAGACAAGCTTTTTTAAATGATTTTTCACTCTTTAAATCCCTAAGTCTACCTCGATTTAAGGTTGTTATATAGAAGGTTGTTTTACAAGGTTTTGAATTAGGGTAATGTGCGTAGAATAGAGCCTATTGTCACAGATCTCGTTTTAAGGTTAGAAGGTTTACACGTAAACCGCATAAAAACCTTTGTAGATTTACATTAAAAGGTCTTTTCTGAGTGAAAATAAACCCTATTTTGCTACCTGGGTATAGCTTCGCTCCTATTAAACAAGAATCTTACGTGTTTCAGTTTGTAAACACAAAATGATAGTATAGTTTATCTATGTAAAGAATTCCCCTAATCATTCGTCGGGAGAGGTTACGGTTACGAGGTTTAACTATTTAAGACTCGGGTCAGTGAGAGAGTAGCTCACCTCTTTGAAATGCGCTATTTCTTATTTCCATAACAGCAGACTGCCTTAGACTTCGCGTCGAAGGGAGTTCTTTCTGTACAAATCGTTTCAATCAATAGGGGAACAATAAGGATAGATAAAAACAACTTAGAACCCGTTATACCATTATAAGTTAGTAGAATATTGTTTTTAAAAGTAATATTGGAAAAATGGAAATCAAATCTTAAAGTCAAGGGCAAATGAAAACGAAAAGCCCAATCATGAAATCTAAGAAGTTTATTGAGACAGCAGAATTGAAAAAGTGGAAGAGATTTTGTGAAAATGCCATGAATCGGGCTTTGTTTTGTTTCGATATATATATGCTATTATGAATGACCGAAATTGGCGGCTTCTACCGGTGAATGTTGACAATCACACAGTCGCTTTGGTAAATGTCCGAAATATATAGTTGGTTTAGTATATAATTCGGACCAGCCACTGCCCCCTACATCAATGTTTTTTTAAGGTCAAGTGCCCCAGTGTGCCGTGTATTCCGAATACTGATGTTTGTTCTAATCTATTCTCAGCAGATATTATAATATCGAATCGGATATAACAAATATTTTAAACATTCACCAAAGCGACCCTGTGGCCGGTGAAGGGCGACATTTCGGTATTTCACGGTGACATACTGGAAAGCAGTTGAATCAATCGTAATCCAAAATGGAGCATTGTTGAAAATGCAATTAAAAAAATGTTCACTCATTCAATTCTACTATTAGTTTCACACAGTCTCCATCTATATCTTGTCCAAATTCTCAATCGTTAATAAATGCTTTTTATTCGTCCAGTCAAGTTCAAACACATTTTTTTTTAAACATGCGATGGATTTCTGATGAGTTAAGCGTTTCTGGTTAAGCGAGGATTCAAGCGATGTGTTAAGCATCGTTTTATATTTTACTGTATGCGATTCAGTTTTTCACATATTTTAAAGATAACATCAGTGATCATTTCTAACTTATAGCTCTATTTGAACAAAAAAATAGTTTATTGCACACATTCAAATATTTAATTATTTTATATTCGTTGTGTCAGATAAAGAACATTACGTGGTAGCACGTGTGGTCCACGCAGAGCCGGATTATACCTTTCGTAGGCCCTAGGCAAAGCCGTTTTTGGGTCCTCCCCTCCTTCCCCCACTCCTCCCCTCTTTTCAAAATATATGCTAAAATTTTCTTGCATATTTTTTTTAACATTTTTATTAATATGGATTTTAATTTACAAATTTGTTTATCGAACTTTATCTGCAATACCGACATAATGCCGATATTGCAGTTGATATCGATAATACCATTAGGATTAGTTCGATCGATAACTATGTAAACACTTCACGTCAACAATACAACAACAAACCAGCAAAGAAAACAGTGAAATTGACAGTGAGATTAATTACAAGAAATATTTATACTACAAATAGCTTCTTAGTTTTCATGATACTACTACGATAACTAAGTAAAGGAAATTAACATTGTCAAAAGTAAATCTTTTGAAATTATTTATAAATAAATTTGCAATGTAGGTTAAATGTTTACTAATNTTGATGATAATATATTATGTCTTTGTGCTAGAACATTGTGTTCATTGGCGAGCGAGCGCAGCGAGCCATGGTTCACGGCGTGAAGCACATAGGATTGCGTAGCAATTCTCGGGGGTTGCCGAGCGTTAGCCAGCAGGGGGCGGAGCCTCCTAGACGTTTTATATTTTACTGTAAGCGATTCAGTGTTTCACATATTTTAAAGATAACATCAGGGATCATTTCTAACTTATAGCTCTATTTAAACAAAAAAATAGTTTATTGCACGCATTCAAATATTTAATTATTTTATATTCGCTGTGTCAGATAAATTCGATAAGGAACATTACGTGGTAGCACGTGTGGTTCACGTCATCAAATTTATACTTTTAGTCTGATACCATGCGCGCACTTTTTTTTCTTTCTTCAATATTAGTTCACACTCTCAATATATATATCTTGATTCGTTAATAAAATATTTTTTAATTTATCTATTCAAGTTCAAATACATTTTTTAAAACTTTTAGTGGTCAATAAATTTTTACTCAGATATTAATTCATTAAATAAATTTAATTAATTAATTTTAGTTTTATTATGGGAGAAGAAATAAATTGTAATTATTTAATAAAAAGTAACCAAAATAAAAATTTTTCTTCGTTGACCTAAGGAGGACTTTAAAAAAAATATTTTCTATATTACTTGTTAGTAGTGACGTTTTCTTAATCCAGGCATTAGGGTTACTCTAAACGAAATATGATTGAATGCGTGCTGCAAACATATCAAAAGAGTTTATATAATAAGCCGGAATGCTCCTGTGTTAATGAATATAAGTGCGAGATTCAAGTCAGAGATAACGGTCATTATTAAATAGCTGAAAAACAAAAGGATTTGTGAGATCTTTTATCAATGGCACCTGAAGTCAATGACAGGGAGAGAGTTCATCGACATAATAAATAAATGTCATCCATAATCTTTCTATGAATCGCTTTTTGCATTTGCTAGTAAATAAATAATCTTAACGTACTTTGTTTACATATTTTTGTAGGAGGGAAGAAAAAAAAATCAGCTTTCCTATTAACTATTCCAGCAGATCAAATCTTCCTGTATTTTTAGTTTCGAAAGTAGCTTTAAAGATTTTTTGGTGATAACAATGATAGGGGGGGGATCATTTTGATTCAAGTCAAGTGATTAATGGACCGCGGCATTCAGATCACGGAAGGTCGCAGTGATCACCCAAACATTTTCACTGTTCAGCAAATATTGCTAAGTCATTCGGCATATTTATGAAAATTCTATTTTTCGCATTTTACTTAGAAAACAGAAATGAAATTATAAACTCGTCTCACTTTGTTTGATATACTTTGCACCGATTTATTGGAGGCAGAGTCGACAAGCTTCAGGACAGAATGGATTAATTCACGGTTTAAACTGTGGATTAAAACACGATTTAAATTTACAAAAACACCTTGTCCAAAACTGTCCAAAATCATTTTATTCAAATTATGTCAAAATATTTTTAAAAAAATATTGTGAAAAATACAAGGTTAATTTTTGAACGAGAAATAAAATGAAAACAGGATTTTGTTTTACTAAAAAAAGGTTATTATTATTTTTAATATTGCATTATTTATCCTTATGCCTAAATTTTTTTAACGGGATTAAAAGCATATTTATTCATATTTAAAGGTATTCACTTTTGTTGTTTAAAGAATTGAGCAGCTTCAAAAGTTATAAAAATTATATTATTTTCCTTTAAAGAGTAAAAGCCAATTGTATAAAAAGTATCAATTGTTTATTAATCTATGTAATTATTATGTGTACAATGGTTACACATATAGGATTTTTTACCTTTTACCATTGTTCAAGGTTCTGAATAGTTTAAACCAGTTTAGAACAGTCTAAGAAGGTAAACCCCAAGTGTCCTGCTCCTGACCAAAACCAGTTTAGGATCTCTAAAACCCCAACCCTGATTGGGAGTCATTTAATTATAAAGTTCCGAGGATCGAATTAACAGCAGAGGGCGTAGCCTTGAAAGTAATTATGAAATGTTAAATACAGTCGGACCTCTATTTAACGAAGTCGCTAAATTCCGATGATAAGTGGAAAATTCGTTAAATAGAAAATCACCATTTGAAATACTTAAACAACGCAAAACGGGTTTTAAATTCATAAACCCTAGACAAAATTAAAATAGCAATGGATACACATTTATCTCGTAAACTAGTATCTGTTATTTATTTTATAAATCTTAATCATAAAAGAAATCTGCATGGAAAGCAAAAATAGAGCTAAACGTTATTCAGTGTTACACTATCATGCTATATACATTTTCGAATTAAAAAAAAGCTAAATGCATGCATAAAATTATAGCTGCATTTATTATAAAATTAATTTTAAACATACATCACCACATGCGTTCGTAAGTTTCATTGCTGCTGATAAAATCCGTTAATTTTCTTTGAGTTTTTCGTTTGAAAGGCAAAACAAAAAGGGATTTTACTGAGTCAGAAATGTTCTGAAATATTTTGGGAAATAGGGAAAGTGGATCTCAAAGGAAAGTTCGTTTTAACGTTCTATTTAAAAATATGAAAATACATTTCGCTATTTTTGAGTTATTTTTACAAAGAAATTTCCAAAATGTTTTTGATTTCTCGAAAAAAATCGCAAAACAGAGAAATTCGCGAAATGGCAGTTCGTTAAATAGAACTCCGACTGTAAATATCAAGACATAAAAACTAATGTATTAAATAAAACTCATGAGAAACTCCATCGGAAGGAACTGCGGCAGAATTTTCGGGTGTGTGTGAGCGATAGCGAGCAGGAAGCGGAGCCCCCTGGTGATTAAAAAAGAAAACATTAAAAACTTTGAGCAAAGCAATATAATAAGACCACAGATGCTTTTCATTCATTTTAACATTTAGCTTCATGACAAAACCTAACAGCAATAACAAACGCACAACAGTTATAAAAAACAACAGAATATATATGCTGAAAAAGCATTATTTTATATGACGGCAGAACCTTCGTGGAACAGTTATTAAATGTTTTTATTTTATTTAATAACCGTCGTTGAACATTATAGGTTTACCCCATTCTGGGTTTACGACTACCAATCTTCAACTCCGTATCCTTGTCATCTTGATCCCGATCCAGAAGACAAGGAAGCTCCTGGAACAGTACTCCCAGAGGTATTGATTTGTTATCTGAACATGGGGGACTTTGTGACTCGACAGATTTAACGTGCATCAGTCACCATTTACTACACGGGGGCAATGTTTTGTAGCTTTTGTTAGCAATATGAATTTTTATTTTGTTAGCAATCTGATTCTTTACGCCGTATATGTATAGTGTGTATATAATTATGTTATATAATATGTCAGTGTTTCCCAAAGTGTGGTACGCGCACCCCCAGGGGTACGGGAACAGTTTAGTGGAGGTACGCGTTCTTATGCGTAATATCTTGCAACAAACGAAAATTTCAAAAAATGTTATTTAAAAACAAAACTAGCTACGAACTTTTCTATTTGCTATTTTTTACAGAGTTAACAGTTAATAATTAGTGGTGTCAACAGCCAGCTATGATTTTTAACTTTAGTGCAATTTTTTCACAGTAAAAAATGCATTCATTTTTTTATTTGTGGTACACGGCGTTACGAAAAATATAGAAAGGGTACACAAAAGTCATCAGTTTGGGAAACACAGTAATATGTTATATTATATATTATGTTATATAATATGTTATATTATATATTATGTTATATAATATGTTATATTATATATTATGTTATATAATATGTTATATTATATATTATGTTATATAATATGTTATATTATATATTATGTTATATAATATGTTATATTATATATTATGTTATATAATATGTTATATTATATATTATGTTATATAATATGTTATATTATATATTATGTTATATAATATGTTATATTATATATTATGTTATACACTGAAGAGCCAAAAGAACTGGTATACCTGCCTAATATCGTGTAGGGCCCCCGCGAGCACGCAGAAGTGCCACAACACGACGTGGCATGGATTCGATCAAAGTGTGAAGTAGTTCTGGAGATAATTGACAGCATGAAATCTTCAAGGCTGTCCATAAACCAGTGGGAGTAAGAGGGGGTGGGGATATCTTCTGAACATCACGTTGCAAGGCATCCCAAACATGTTCAATAATGTTCATGTCTGGGAGTGGATCCAAGAGCACTCTTCTGCTGGCCAACAAAATCCCCAGATATTAACATTATTAGGCAGGTATGCCAGTTTCTTTGGCTCTTCAGTGTATAATATATTTTAACGGATTAAAGACAATGAATATATTTTATTCTTTCTGCTACGAGTAAACCAATGATCGGTAATGATAATTACATAAATTTAAACATAAGTTTCTATAAATTATGTTTCCTTGAATAATCTTATACTTCATATGAAGAAGAAAAAAACTGAACAACTAAATTGTGGAACGCCCAATAAATATCTTAGAAACAAATGGATGGTGTTTTCAATATAAATGTAAACAACAACAATCTCGAGCTCGCTCTTGACCTTCTCTACTTCCGGTTAGAAAATATACAGCTGCTTACTACAGCTTATTCTGATTTTCCAACAGAAAATTTTGTTTTTTTAATAAAAGAAATAAATTACATAATTTCTGAGCTCAAATCTGTTGTATAAGATATTAATTCTGGTGAAACAAAAATTTGTTTTCGTTGTTTAGAGACCTATTGTTAAATAAGGTGACATTTTTACTAGATTAAGAAAGAACTCGCTTTTTTGGTAGTCTCGATTTGGCCTCGTATTTACTTATTTTGCTCTTGTTGCAAGTCGTACACCATCATTCGTTGGTGTTAGCATATTGCTCGAGTAGTGAGATTGCTCTATTTTACAAATTATCATGTAAATTTAAATTTCGAAGTTGGTGCATTGTTGACAAGACAAGAAGTGTCTTACAAAGAATAATTTTTTCAAAAGTTGATTCCTAAGTCTTCAAATAACGAGTCTTTCTTTTTGAAATGCAAATAATAAATCAGATAACAAATACAAGTGAACGAAACAAATACAAGTGAACGAAATGGCTTCAACATACACCCAGGGCCCGACATAGCTTAATTGGGCCCCGGGGCAAAAACATCTTTGGGGGGGGGCCCCCCTCTGCTTCACTACTTCAGTAATGAAGAACCGAACTTTATGGAGATATTTAAAATTTTCACCTCATTATAGATAACATAAGAAATTTGAATAGAACCTAAAATAGCTATAAATCCCCCCCCCCCAATGGTCCGGCAAAATATCGTTCTGTCCATTTTATTGATTTTCTGACAATTTTATGTCCATCATTGCCGAATGCAGTTTTCTGATTGTCATCTAGTTGCGAAAAATTCATATCCTTGCTGACATTAGGGTGGAATTCAGCTAAATTTTGGCAATTATGATGGTTCGATTACGCCAATCAGAAGTTCCTATTTTCATAAATATATCGCATTTTGCGATATATTAAAATACAGGATTTTGATTGGCCAAATTTGTCCATCGTAATTGCCAAAGTTTTTCTGAATTCCGCCCTAGAAAGCCATGGATTTACGAAAGATAGACTTTTTGTGTTCTTTCGATAGATTAATGAAGAAAACATAAAACTGAGGAATTTTGCACTGTACTGATATTTTGTTTTAAAAAAAAGTTCACTAAAGAAAGAAACGAAAAATAAACTTTCGATTCGTTTGGGGAGCCCCCTTTGATTGTGGGGCCCAGGGCAACTGCCCCGTATGCCACTCCCTTAGTCGGGCTCTGAATAGACCGCGACAGTAATCCGGAAGTTTAGGCAGTCAAAAGCTTGGAGTGTGCCCCAGAGTAGAAAACACCATAAATGGACACACTTTTCGGATAGGGGAACTGAAGATCAATTTTAAAACGCATTAACACTTCAAAGAATAATGGGTTTACGACTACTAATGTCCGTAGCCTTGTAATTTTGAACTCAATCCAGAAGACAAGGAAGCTCCTAGATCAGTACGTCCAGAGGCATTGATTTGTTATGGGAACATGGAGGACTTTCCAACTCGACAGATTTAACGGGCACCAGTCACCATTTACTACACGGGGAGTCTTCGGCCGGCGGGGATCAAATCCACGAACTCTTTGACATAAGCCCAGTGCTCTACCAACCAGGCTATCCCCGCAAATAACCAGGTTATCCTGAAAGGTTGTTTCACGTTTAAACATAACAGGCAAGGAAATACGAATACCAATAAACAAAACCTTTTACTGAATGTTCTGAATTGCGATATAATTTAGTGGAATGAATGTGACATTTCGACTTTTGAAGTCATATTTTTATTTAAAAAAAAAAGTAGAACCATTTATTATAAAACTGCAATCAGTTGTACTGCAGAGTGTGACTATTTTTATCAAAATCCATTATTTCTCTCGCATGACTAAGTACAATCAAGATACATCAGAAGTAATTACTTTAATCCTATTATGGCTCTCAACATAATCGGTTTTTAAGTTCAAGTGCCCACTACTGATGTTTCTCCTAATCTACCCTCAACATATATTATAATATCGAATAAATATAATAATATCTAACGCTAAATATGGAAATACATGATATGCCGTGTAATATGTTTAGAGCACTGATTCTGATATTTTTTTTCTCGTGACACACTTTTAACCATTTAAAATTTGACGGCACATGCATAAAAAATAAGTTTAAAAGTTTACTTACCTGTGTAATGCTCTGAGTAAAACAGTTTATGATAATAATTTTGAATGTGAAATAAAATAATATGTACTACAAATACAACTGTACTTTTATTAAAGGATAAACTACAAGTTAACTGTTATTATTTTAATTTTTTTTTTGTTATTTATTAATTGTTAGCTTGTTTTTCAGTTGAGTTAGCTCAGTTGAATTGTTAGCTCAGTTATTAATAGTTAGTTTTTTTTATATTAACTGTTATTTTTTGTGATTCCTTGTTAACTTGTTTCTTTTGCCAATTATTAATTGTCAGCTTGTTTTTTTTTTCTTGTTAGTTATCGTTTATTAATTTGTTTTTATAACTATTAATTGCATCTTATTTCAATTGTTAGCTTTTATTTCCTTTTTAAGGTTAAAAATTTAACTTGCTTTCTTTAGTTAATTAATAATTATAATAGCCATTAACTTTCCGACTTATTTTAAGATTGATTATCAATGATTGATGATCAATTTAAGATTGATAGAGACAGGACTTTCACCGTCAAAGATGTTCACGCCGTTAAAGCGTGNGTTTGTTACAATACAAAACAAATAACCATTCAACAATTGTAATACACACGCATGATCGTGCGTAACACTCGTTGGAATCGGAAGGTATGTAACAGCGGTTGCAGAATAAATTTAAAAAAAAATGAGTTAATAGGGAGTAGGGTCCCCTCTTACAGATATACCAGGCCTTGCAGCGTGATTTCATACTTGGAGATAAGGCAGTTTATCATTTCCTGTGGCCTGAATTGTAAAGTGGCAATTTCATACCTTCCGACTCCGACAAGTGTTACGCATGATCATGCGCGTGTATTACAAAATTGTTGATTGGTTATTTGTTTTGTATTGTAACAATATATATATATACATAATCTCATTAAAATCCGTCCTGTAGCTCTAGAGACAATCGGCCAAGTCTGCAAATTCTCTTAATTTCTTAAACCAGTATATTTCGGACATCCACCAAAGCGGCTAATGCGATTGTTGACATTCACCGGTGAAAGTCGACATTCTCTTGATTTCGATCATTCAAAGTATCATACAGATATTTTGAAATTTTTTTTCCCACCGAAGTTGACCGAAGATGGACAAAACTTAATTGAACATTTAGTAAAATTTATTAAGACTTAATTTAACATTTAGTAAAATTNCTTAATTTCTTAAACCAGTATATTTCGGACATCCACCAAAGCGGCTAATGCGATTGTTGACATTCACCGGTGAAAGTCGACATTCTCTTGATTTCGATCATTCAAAGTAACATATAGGTATTTTGAGTTTTTTTTTTCCACCGAAGTTGACCGAAGATGGACAAAACTTAATTTAACATTTAGTAAAATTTATTAAGACTCAATTTAACATTTAGTAAAATTCATTAAGACTTAATTTAACATTTTGTAAAATTTATTAAGACTTAATTTAACATTTAGTAAAATTTATTAAGACTTAATTCAACATTTAAGACTTAATTTAACATTTAGTAACATTTATTAAGACCTCACCAAATGGTCATGATAGATTGTTGCAAGCTCTTGGCAGCTCATGTCCATTTAAATAATTTTTATTTTTTTTGCCTTATTTTGGAACAAGACAATGATTGTTTTGGAAGAGAGAACAATACGTGGGTGGGACATCATTTTTGCCACTCCAATGACTCCAAACAAAAGTCTCCTGTCACCTGTTACTTTCTGTGACTTTAACCTTTTTTTACCCTCCTACGCACACTTTTTCTATTGATTTATTTTGTGGAGAAACATCAGGATTTGAAATCAACGGTAGTCCGAGATCACTAAAATTTTACTGGAGCAAAAAACAGACGCATTTCTCTATTATAAAATTTTTTTTTTCGAGGAACCAAGAACATTGTGGAAATTACTTCGTAAAATAATTTCCAAATAACGAAGTTAATTTTCTATTTAACGAAGTTAATTTTCTATTTAACGAACTTTTCCTTGAGATCCCTATTTCCCAAAATATTTCAGTACATTTCATGCTTGTTAACGCATTTTATGGGGAAATTGACCTTGAATTGATTATCACAGCCGCTTCACTTTTAGAGAACTTTTTCCCTTTTTGTTTGCGTTTCAAACGAAAAACTCAGATAAAATGAACGGATTTTATCAGTAGTAATTAAACTTAAAAAAGCATGTGGTAATGCATGTTTAAAATTACTTTCATAATAAATGCAGCTAGAATTTTATACATAAATTTAGCTTTTTTAAGTTGAAAATGTATCTAGCATGATAGTGGATAATGTTTGGTAGATTTCTTTTATGGTTAAGATTTACAAAATAAATAGTAGATACTAGTTTGCAAGATGATTGTGTATCAATTGCTAGCCTTGTGTTTATGAATTTAAAATTTGTTTTTGTGTTGTTTAAGTAATTCAAAAGATGATTTTCTATTTAACGAATTTTCCAAATAACGAACTTATTATCGAGATTTAGCGATTTCGTTAAATAGAGGTCATACTGTAATTTTGAATAGTTAACCGGACCATCAATTGATGGAAAGCAGCCCAATGGCGGAATTGCGGCGACATTGTCGCAGGATGAAACCAGATTTTTTGCAGAAAGATGTTCCCCTTGGGTGGGGAGCAATTTTAATTTTCCTTTCTGCATAATTTTTCGAATTTTTTTTTTCTTTTTTGGTGGAATTTTTTTTCAGAGATGCCTTTTTTGCGCATCAGAGAGGAAAGAAATAATCATGATTTTTCTATTCTCATTTGAGATTTTTACAAAAAAAATAGGGAATGACTGGCTTTTGCTAGAATTTCAAATTAATAATATGAAAGAAAAAATTCAGAAATCGCAAAAGTTTAAAACATAGTTCGGGCTAGAAATGATGTTTTTTCTTTTATTTTTTTGCTTTAAAGAACACCATGTTTTACATACACTTATTTCATGATCTCCTTTTCTCCCCGAGTCCTATTCGCGTGATTCTTTATTTCGGGAGTAACTGAACGGATTTTACGCTTTTTAATTTATGTACGAGTTTTATATTATTATTATCGTTTAATTTATTTACGAATTTTAATTCGCGTAATAATTCGCAAAATTCGAAAGAAGAAATAATTAGTGCATTTTTCCGCCTACAAAATGCGAGGATATGGCCTATAATATTAGAATTTAAAAAAAAAAAATACTTTTACAATTAAACAGTTTTGTTCTATACTTTCCTCTTTAAACACAATGTTTCTGATACTTTAAATTAATAATTGTTAACATTAAAAGTACCTTAAAGCAAAATATATTAATGCTAGGGAAGTTTGTAGCAGAAAGCCCGAAAAAATTCTGCCACAGGGTAAAGCAGAAGACGCCAGATACCGTATAGTTTTTAATCCTACTGTGAACAACCAAACAAAAGTACTACCAACTATTTTTTCTAAGTCGGCCAAGTGACCGAGTGATCAGCTTGCCTGACTGTGAAGTCAATGATAGCTGGTTTGAATCCCGCTGAGGGCATCAATGTTTCTCTCTGCGTGTTGTTCTCTGTTGTGTGAATATGGCCCACCCTATTACCGGATATCTGTGGCAGGGTAGCATGAGGCATGTTACTCGCTTCCGTGACTTAGGTTCACACGTGCCCACTGGGTAACACGTTAAATGAGCAACACTTCCGGCATCTTCGTTCAGTGCCTGCCGTAGAACAAAAAAAAAGAAGAAGAAAAAGCTTTAACATTTAGTTTATCAGCTTAATGGGGAACGCACTATCAGCGTTGATGAGCTATATCAAAAATGTTTGCAAATGTTACATTGCTCGCGATCGTTGGTTTATGGTTAATCTAAAGGAATGTTACGCTGTTTTAGTTTTTGGGCTTTCTATTTTTATGTTTGGCGTGTGTTAATAGTGTCACCAAAAAAAAATTTTCGTAAATAATTGTGACACTACATGATTTTTTGTATTGTAATTCTTCTTTGCATGTATATTAACTTTTCTTTAAAAAAATCTAATGGAAACATGTATACAAGTAAAGTG
>NC_092210.1:89755520-89789595 GCF_043381705.1 Parasteatoda tepidariorum | reverse complement strand
TACAGTCGGACCCCAATTTAACGAATTCATAGGGACCGAAAACATTATTCGCGAAATCGAGGTCCAATCAGAAAATGAAACAATTTACAAAAGCAAAAAAGAAACAAAGAAGTAAATTAACTATTAAAACATTAAATCAAAATGGAAAAGCGCCTCATGAGACAGGAAAAAGTAATAAAAAAGAATAAATGTGTGTTTATAAGACAGCACTTCTTCAGGGAACACACTGTCTACAAACACTCAGGAGCCTTTCTGTTTTCGGTGAAAAAACCAAAACTGGCAGTGCCCCGAGGCCCCATAATGGATAGACAAATAAGAAAATCATTATCAGAATTGAAAAGCACAGAAAAATAATGAACCAGCAATCACTACTTAAAAGCACACAAAGTAAGGCTTAAAAATGAAACGCCTACTCAAATCAAAATATAAATATATAACAGTTACAGTTGGATTAACCAAATCAAAATAAAATATAAATTGACGAATCAGTAAGAAAATATTATAAATCAAGTGCTGACACCTGTTTGAAAATTCTGAACAACGAAACAAAAATATTCAAAGAGTAAAAAATTCTGCAAGTGCTGCCATCTGCTTTCAAAAAAGAAATCCTTAATTTTCACCACATAGGCCTATTTATGCGAGCTTCGCTAAATCGAGGATAATTCGTAATATCGGGGTTAAATTTTAAAAAAAATATATTTGACTGACCGTACATCTCTAATAAGTAAATAAATGGAAATCTTACACTTTTTATTCAGGAAATTAAACTACAGCGAATGATTACGCTCTGATTAATTTGAAATTTTAAAGCATTTCGTGAGTAAAGTTAGCTTATTTCCTTGATTTCCTACTTTAAAAAGTTCTTTTTCGACCTCATGAAGAGAAGAAAATACTCCTTCATTTACATCTTGCTGCATTAGGTAAGTTTTCACTGTTTCCAAACCGAGCAAGGTGTCAGAAAAAGTAACAATTTTCACTGGAGATTCATTAGCAGCGACTTCTGGGTCAGAGTTGTTTCTTATAAATATACCTCATTAAATTCGTTAAATCCCGAAATTCAGTAAATAGCTGTTCGTTAAACCCGGGTTAGACTGTATATATAAATATATATGCGTCACTGTGAATGACAAAAATGGGTTGTTGTTGACTTCCACCGGTGAATGTTGACAATCGCATTGTCGCTGTAGTAAACATTCGAAATATATATTTAGGTTTAGTCAAGTGCTACTGTACGGTATACATTTGCCCGGTATGCCCTTCATTCACGCTTTCTTAAGGTCAAGTGCCACTGTCCAGTATGCCTAATCTATCCTCACTGATGTTTCTCCAAATCTATCCTCAACATATATTAAAATATCGAATAAATACAATAATATCAACGAAGAAATTAATATCAAATCGGATATAACAAATATTTCGGTCCGTTCACTTAAGTGACTATGTGATTGTTGACATTCACCGGTTTAAGTCGACGTTCTCTTGATTTCAGGCATTGATTTCAGAAATTTCCGGATCGCGGTTTTTTCCTGAGCACAATCATCTG
This sequence comes from Parasteatoda tepidariorum, assembly GCF_043381705.1. Classification (NCBI taxonomy): domain Eukaryota; kingdom Metazoa; phylum Arthropoda; class Arachnida; order Araneae; family Theridiidae; genus Parasteatoda; species Parasteatoda tepidariorum. The sequence continues at coordinate 89,788,052 of NC_092210.1, read as the reverse complement.
TATATANATTTTTACTGATTTGTACTGTGCGTCTTTTGTAGCTGATGCTGCAATTTGTACTCTTTGTCTTCTGTAATTGATGATGCAATTTGTACTGTGCGTCTTTCGTAATTGATTATGTAATTTGTATTGATTGTAATGCTGTAATTTGTACTGATTTGTACTGTGTGTCTTTTGTAACTGATGCTGAAATTTATGCTTATTTGAACCATGCCTATTTTGTAACTTACAATGTAATTTGCACTGATTGCGATGCTTTAATTTCTACTGATTTGTACTATACGTCTTTTGCAACTGATGATGTATTTTGTACCGTACTGGTGCGTAATTTTTTTTATCGAATGATTTCAGTTTTTAGTTACAGAGCTCTATTATCAGATAACTTCGAGAAAGTTCTTATTGAAATTAACACTTCTCATCTCAAACAAACTTTATATAGCACAATAAAGACAAAAGGGATAACAGAAAAGAGAGAAAAATTGAGAAAATTAACAAGTTTTATTAACTGTGCATAAGCTGTAAGTATATAGAACTCATAAAATAAGTTCAAAATATTGAGAAAATATGGAAAATAATAAAGATTAATGAAAAGAGAAGGAGAAAAGTAATTAAGATTAAATTATTTTTAAAAATAATTTTTAAAAAATTTTATTTTAAAAAAAAAATTCGGATAACAAAATACAGAAAAGATAATCTCTTCTTCAGCTCACACGATTATTTCCTCAAAAAAGAGTGCTTTCCAATATGGTGTCAATATAGTCAAAGCAAAATATATCAATACAATAGTATGAAGAGGACTCAAAATAATTGAAACGAAAATAGAACACATTATTTTAAGATAAATAAAAAACTATTTTTTAAATATTTTAGAAAATAATTTAATTTTAATTATTTTTCTCCTTCGCTTGTCATTACTCTTTATTATTTTCCATACTTTCTTAATATTTTAACTTTCTTAATGTATATATATATATTGAAATATTTTGAGAACCAAATATTAAAAATAAGCATTTTTCCGAGCGTTCTAAACACTTGTATCAATTTAAAAACTTTTAATGATTTCATAATATAAGTATGAATCTCGTAAGGTACGGAACTCTTTTCGCCAACGGCCCATTTTAAGTAGATCTTTTTAAAGCACTAAGTTCGAAGAGAACAAAAGAAGGCGAGATTCATTTTTGCCACTTGGCTGATTTCAAACAATGATAGAAAACTCAGTTTCGATGATCCTCACAATCATATCAGGGGAATAGATTTTAATTGACATTCCAATAAGACTGACAGAGAGAATAAAAAGCGTCAAAAAAAGAATTTTCCGGGCAACACGGAAGTTCGTTTTTGTTAAGTACACTATTTTTTTTTCTTCTTCTGGCGACTTTTATTCGTTATTTAAAAGGATTTGAGAAAGAAATGAATGATCATTAGTGAAGCGAACAGAAGAGACAGGTGGGTGGAGTGAAAATTATAGAAAGTGATAATCATCAAAATTGGGAAGATTTCTGTATCAGTATCTATGCCAATATAATCGCCAAGTTTTGGCGACTTCCTGGCAGAGAAGAGAAAGAACGTAAGCACTGAATTTACAGTCCTTGGGGAAATTATTAGACGCACTATAAGATTCTATGTAAAATCTTTTGTACTCGAATGAAACCGGTTTTTATTTATTTACGCTCCTGTATCGATTGGTTAACATTAATGGAATACGTTAAAAATAAGTACAAATAGGAAATATAAAAAAACCTCCCGAATAAAAACCCATTTCATGTATGTTTAAATATAAAAGTATTGCCCATAAACTCGTGTAAAACATGTCATTATTAAGAACACTATAGTGCGTCTAATACTTTGGTCTAATTATTATAATATGCTTCTATAATACCTGATGCAATCAGTATTCTATATTTATATCAAATATCGTTTAAATTATAGAGATATAATCGTCTAAAAAATAGAGAAGTCCCAATGAGCCAAAAATATGCTTAAGCAATATTTGAACGGAAATTTTATGAATGGCCAAGTGCGTGAAGAATAAATTCTTTGATTTTTATTTAAGACATGGGTACATGAAGAAGCTAAAAAACGAAAATAGTGCGTGGAGTCCCTCCGCGCGGAAGAAGTTAAACTTCGTAACCTGCGACGTTAATCGTAGAAGAATCAGCAGTCGTAAAAGGATCACTAGTTCTATTCAACGACTCTTTTTTCTGCACCGCTCTCTTCCATGCTCTGTAATAAAGGTAATATTGTGCATTTTTCCCTCGTGGACCTCTTGAACCAGTGGAAGTGCTTGTGGTTGCCTCATCGCCTCGCCCTGGAAAATGTATTTGTATTAATAATGTATGTGAATGCGTCATAATGTAATTTCAGAAGAGAAAAAATCAATTGATATTCACAAGAGACGTCCCTTGACATAACCTTAAATCCGTCGCATTGTCCGTGGGATTGTTTTCACTCATTTTTTACAATTGTTATCCACTANATCGCATCTTTTAATTATCATTTTCGAGTGGAGAAATATCCAAATCTATAACATTTACAATGAGATTATGATAACTAAAGTAAGATACGAAATGTTTGAGTTCTATTTTTTCAATATTTCTTGCAAAAACTGCACCAATGGTAGTTACCCCTTTGGTTGTTGGATCATTCCCACCATTTATCATTTCCAATCCAAATTTGTCTTTAAGGAAGGTTAATAATGTTTCAGCTTCAGGTAACGAGAAATTCACATTAAAATTTCCTGCAAGGATCACAGGTTGCTAGTTGCCATCGTAGCGTTAAACGTTTAACGCAACCTTGTTGGAAGTCGCATTCGAAGTATAACTTCAAAAAGTTGTGGAACTTAGAAATCTGATTAAAAGTTTATCCAGAAGTTGTGATGGTTCAAGAGATAGGGCGTTCGCCCTCCAATGAGGTGAACCGGATTCGAATCCAGATTGCACCGACCACAGAGCTGACGTAAAATATTCTCAATAGTAGACGGATCATGGGCGAGAATCCCCTTGCCGTCAGGCTAACAGTGGAAGGTTTCCGTGGTTTTCCACTCCATGTAACGCAAATGCTGGTTAGTTCCATCAAAAAGTCCTCCACGAAGGCAAATTTCTCCCAATACTTAATCCAGGAGTTCCCTTGTCTTCTAGATTGGGTTCAAAATTACAAGGCCATGGAGATGAACATTAGTACTCATAATTCCAAAAATTGGTTTGACTGTTCAACGACGGTTATGAAATAAAAAATAAAATTTGAAGGACACCCATATAATCATGGATTTTTTTAAGTTTCGTCTGTCTTTAAACAGCACTTTCGATGTTAATTTTAGAAAGGTATAACTGTTATTTTAAGTTTTGTTTCATATTTTTATGACTATGGTGTATTAAGTAACAGTGATTTATAACTGTAATCCATCTTTAAACAACATTATCGATTTTAATTTCAGCGAACTGTAACTGTTTTTTTTTTCAGTTTTGTCGATCTTTAAACAGCACTTTCGATGTTAATTTCGGTAAACTATAACTGTTTTTTTTTTTAAAAAAGTTTTGTCAGTCTTCAAACAGCACTCTCGATGCTAATTTTAGAATTCTATAAACTGTAACAGATCTCAAAATAAAGCAGCGTCTCAGTTTTGATAAAATGAAAAGCATTTGAGACCTACTTTTTTAATGGTTGAAAAATTATTCATAAGCTCCTAATTTAGGCTCACAAAAAATAAGCGAATCCATTAAATTTAATGATTGTCATCTAGTTGGAAAAATCTCGCCAAAAAAAATTGGCAATTTTGAAAAAAGAGTTTAATAATATTTTAAACATTTAAGCTATAACTCCGTTATAAAGTCCAAACAATTTTTTCAGAAAAATACAATATTTAGTTAAAACTTATTTAAGAAAGTCAAATTGTGACACCTCGCAGCTTAATGAAACCTGCTTAAACAGCGGATTGGTTCTTGCTTGTAAATAACATATGTATAAATAACTCAGCTTAATTCGGCGCCTCAATGCGATTCGCAATATTTTCAAACCATAAAATGATTCTTTTTAGTAATCGCATACCAGTCTGAAACAATACGAATATTATATGTATACTGTGGATAAATTAATTACCTTTATACCTAAATAACGAAATCAAATTCATTTTCATCCCAATAAAAACCACTAACATGGGCCTGTCGATAACAAATTTCAGTAATGGGCTTGTCAAAATGTCACGCACCGTTTAAATCAGAGAAATGTTGTCATCATTAATTACGTAAAAATAAAACATACATAGTTCTGAGCAATAAGTAAATGTCGACACAGATGGGTCGTTTAGAAGAGCAGTTCATGAACAATAGAGATATTTCGCTGTTTTACCTATCATCTAGCACGATTCTGAATGCAAGTTTCTAAGTAACTGCGCGTGCGCACGTAAAGTGTGCCTGTGATGCAATGCCTGTGAACTACTCATTATTAACGTTAAAAAAAAGTAATAAAATTGTTAACGTGCATGCGTAGTTACTTCAAAACTTACGTACGGAAACATGCATCTTTTTAATTGGGTAAACGTGTTTAAAATTACCTGATTGATCAGTAAGTTACGAGTCAATTGCGCAACGAAGCCAATATCGGTTATAAGTCTATGATGACGACCCACACATAAACATTTATCTGTACTTAACAATTCTAGAGTAAAGCAACTATATCAAGATAAATTGATATAGTTGCATCAAAACAAAAATCTAAATCCAAACTAAAATTGGAACTAATTTTGAAATATTAAAAAAAATTTAAGTCAATCCCTCTTTAGGTCTAGAAAGAAAAATTTTATTTTAGTTACTTTTTATTGCTCCCATGTAAAACTAAAATTATTCGGAAGACTTTTTTTTAGTGCGTACACTTAATTGATTTCAGCATGCCCAATAAAAATAGCTTTCTAAATATGATGTCACCTCACTTCATAACATATTTCTTTTATACTTATATTTTATTTTACAACCGTCGTTGAACAGCCAGCCCAATTTTTGAGTTTACAACTAGTAATGTTCTACTCCGTATTCTTGTCATTTTTAACCCAATCCAGAAGACAAGAGAGAACAGCTGCACCAAGTATTGGGAAAAATTTGCCTTCGTGGAGGACTTATTGATGGAACTAACTCGCATTTGCGTTACAAGGAGAGAGAAAAACCAATAAAACCTCCCACGGTTAGCCTGACGGCAAGGGGACTCTAACCCATGATCCGTCTACCACGGAGCATATTTCACGTCCTCACTCTGGTCGGTGCAAGCCGGATGCGGATTCGTATCCACCAGCCATTGCTGGGATTCGAACCCGCTTCACCTCATTGGAAGGCGAACACCCTGAGCCATCGCGGCGCTATATACTTATCAGGGGTCTGTTTAGAAGAAATTTGAATCCGTTAACGGACCCTTCACAAAATATCTGTTCATAAAAGCGGACCCTTCACAGACTATTTTAACTTAAAAACGGACCCTTCACAAAATATTTTAACTTTAAAACGGATCCTTCACAAAAGGATTTTTCTTTTAATCGGACCCTTCACGAAGTTGTTTATCTTCATTATTGTTTTGTTAATCGAATAAACCCTTTCCAGGGGGCAGAAAACAAGAAAGATAGATGTAAAGGAATTAAGTTTTGTCTTCGGCAGACGCTTCTTCCATTATTCGTCCGAAATGAATATTCTGCGTTCAGCAGTACAGGCTAAATACCAAATATTTGCATGTTGCATCTCTAATTTTAAAGCAGCAATTNTTATTCGTTTTCGTGTTCTTTTCATGTATTTAGCATTTTAGTTTTTTTTTCTTAAGCGTTGTAGCTATATAATTTCAAACATCCTCAAGAGCTATAACACATCTGCAGCAGAACTGGATAAACGGATGTAATTGCTGGACAGGAACACTTTAATTGTCCACTAATCTTCAGATTTCCTGCTATGTTTTAAAAAACTTTATTTGTGAAAACCTTTAGCGTGGCGGACAGGTGGCCGCCTATGGCGGCTAGTACCAAATATTTGCATGTTGCATCTCTAATTTTAAAGCAGCAATTGCTATTTATTTTATAAAATTTTATTTTTTTCATTATAATTTTATAGTGCTGAGCATAATCTTGTATCTATTTACAATTTAAAAACTCCTTGACAAAGTTTTTTGCAATAACCGGACCCTGGTTGAAAGAATGTAACTTAACGCTTATTTTATACTCACAAATTGCGAGTAATTTTTTCGCAATTTTACAAAAACCGGACCTTTTACAAAATGTCCGGGCAGACCCCAGCTTATATTTATCTTTTTCCAACTTATTCATCTTATTTATCTAAAATAAATTATTTGAAAACTTTCTTTTTCGTGCGTACACTTAATTGATTTCAGCATGTCCAATAAAAATAGCTTTCTTCTAAATACGAGCGTGATGTCACTAAATTAGAATTGTAAATGGCGCTCTCTTCATTTACATCCAATAAAGTGAGGATTATGCAAGAATCTCGCCACATGCAACGTGCGTTTATTACCTAATATCTTTTTCCGTCGTGCCCAAAGGGTATTCTGAAAGTGACAAGAGAAGGTGATTAAAGTAGGACGTTGCTATTGAAAAGGTAATTGACTTCACATATTACACTCAAGGCATTCAGGTAGTTAATTTTTTTAAAGTTAATTTATTTATTTAAAGTGGGGATGCAGCTACTCATTAGCAGTCACGGTGATTTAAAAGCTTTTTGCTTAGGATTAATGAGCCTTCAATAAATTCAACAACTCATTTACGAATTTCTTTGACATTGCTTTTTTTTTTTAAACAATCAAATCAATATTTTTATAATTCTACCTCATTTACTGGTAGGAGGTAAAATAAATAATAAATAGGGTAAAAAAATATCCTTCAATTATCAAACTGTCGTTGAGCTTTCTATTCTGGCGTGGCTATAAAAGGCGCGTTTAAGAAAATGGTGGGGTTTGATGAAACGGGTGTTCAAAAACTTGAATGGATTTCTCAGAGCCCCGATTTAAATCCCATAGAACACTTTTGGTATGAATTAGATGGCAGATTACGTAACTAGCCAAATCACTGCAAGCGATCACTTAAGCTGTGGTGGAAACCTGGAAGTCAATTTTTACGGCCACCAATCAAAAACTGGTGGAATGTCTTCCCGGATGTTTCCAGTCTGTCTTCGATGCAAAAGGGGGATCAACATCATGTACAGGGTGCGTAGCCAAATTATTCAACAAAAAATAATTACCTTTTAAGCACTTTTCAAGCACTCAAAAAATATTTTTAAGCACTTTAAAAAAATATCATAACTAGGCAAGTTTGGAAAGCTTTTGACAATTGACGGTTTTATCTTGTTTAAACCGTTATGTCGAGAGAAAAAACCTTTTGGCATTGTTTTTGTCCATTGTCAAAAACCATGAAATTTTGAATCATTTAAAATGAATGGCGTTTTCATGCGCTACGGACTGACAATACGCCGGAGTAGATTGATTGGGTTTGAATTAATTGTAAAAACGTTGAATAGAACAATGTGAACTGTGTCTTTTTGCATAATTCGTAGCGAAAATCAACACGGTAAAGGAAAAATCTCATTTTGAAAAAAAGGAAATTAAGTACTCTTTAAAAAAAACCAATGAAAAAAAGCACATTTAAACGCTTTTAAAAAACGAAAATCAAAAATAAGCACCTTTAAGCACTTTTTAAAAACGCACCCTGTATTAATATGTGCCGAAGGACGCTCCATACCATTGGGTGTCCGAATACTTTTGGCTGGATAGTGTATCGACAAGTTCTTTTCTATTTGCATTTTCTGACCGAAACAGAGTGGCGCATGAGCTAAANAAATCAAAAATAAGCACCTTTAAGCACTTTTTAAAAACGCTAGGCACCCTGTATTAATATGTGCCGAAGGACGCTCCGTACCATTGGGTGTCCGGATACTTTTGGCTGGATAGTGTATCGACAAGTTCTTTTCTATTTGCATTTTCTGACCGAAACAGAGTGGCGCATGAGCTGAATTCCTCACAATTCAGAAAATTTCGAACAGAACAGAATAAAACAGAATTTGCCATGAAAAGTTTCTCTCGTGGCATGAGTAGTAGTAGTAGTAGTAAGCTGACAGTTCGTTTTGGATTCCAAGTACTAGTAATAATACACGAACAGAACAGAATAGAATTTACCATGAAAAGTTTCTTTCGTGGCATGAGTAGTAGCAGTAAGCTGACAGTTCGTTTTGGATTCCAAGTAGTAGTAATACACGAACAGAACAGAATGAAACAGAATTTGCCATGAAAAGTTTCTTTTGTGGCGTGAGTAGTAGTAGTAGCAATCAGACGGTTCATTTTTGATTCCAAGTAGTAGTAATACGCGAACAGAACAGAATGAAACAGAATTTGCCATGAAGAGTTTCTTTCGCGGCATATGTAGTAGTTAGTAGTAATCAGACGGTTCGTTTTGGATTCCAAGTAGTAGTAATACACGAACAAAACAGAATTTGCCATGAAAAGTTTCTTTCGTGGCATGAGTAGCAGTAGTAGTAGTAGCAAGCTGACAGTTTGTTTCGGATTCCAAGTAGTAGTAATACACGAACAGAACAGAATGAAACAGAATTTGCCATGAAAAGTTTCTCTCATGGTATGAGTAGTAGTAGTAATCATACTGTTCGTTTTGGATTCCAAGTAGTAGTAATACACGAACAGAACAGAATGAAACAGAATTTGCCATGAAAAGTTTCTTTCGTGGCAAGAGTAGTAGTAGTAGTAATAGTAAGCTGACAGTTCGTTTTGGATTCCAAGTAGTAGTAATACACGAACAGAACAGAACAGACAGAATGCAACAGAATTTGCCATAAAAAATTTCTTTCGTGGCATGAGTAGTAGTATTAGTAGTAAGCTGACAGTTCGTTTTGGATACCAAATAGTAGTAATACACGAACAGAACAAAACAGAATTTGGCATGAAAAGTTTCTCTCGTGGCATGAGTAGTAGTAGTAGTAGTAGTAATCAGACGGTTGGTTAGGGATTCCAAGTAGTAGTAATACAAGCGATATAAGGGAAGTGACGTTAATAATAAACAAGTTAAGGAAACAGATATTAAGAAATCAATTTCCAATAAAATTAATCGATTTCATAAATATAAATTTTTAAAAATATTCTTTTAAATTATGTTTATTGATAAATTTTTTTTATTGATATAATTACGGAATGAGTATAAAATAAATATTAATAATGAATTTATATTTTGTCCAGTATTCAGTAGGTACTTATGTATAACTGAATTAGGAAGTTTAATTACAGTTTGTAACTTTTCTCATTTTTTTTTAAATCTTATTAAGGATTAGTTTTTTTTTTATTTTGCTTAAAATAATGGAATTTTCTTTCAAATATTTTTTTTTACATACTGTGTGCAAATAAAACTATATATACTTTTTTTAAACTGATTAAGATATAGCACGAAATTTTCTTAATACATTATGCAAAAAAAAAAAACGAAAAACATTTCGTAATTATTTCTGCACAATCTTAAGTTACATTTCAATAATTTTAAAATTGTTAATCCCATCTTTTGTTCGTTTATATAGAAAGAGTCAAAATATTGCTCCTTTGTCAAATAGATCGCATAAGTATAACTTCCATTGAACAAAGATATTAGTAAAAAAAAAGAATTTAAATATAAACCAAAGAGTTTTATTTTTAAGCGCAAAAACATTAATTCCTATACGGTAAGTGATTTTTCTCTCTCGATAAAACGCTACAGTAGGTTGAAATAATTGATTTAAGGCGTTTTGCCATAAACTCTTAACTTCTTCACTCCGAAAACGTTCATCCAATACTAAATTTCCCGAGTTTTAACATCATAATACATTTTGATGTATCTTCATTCATTCAGAATAATGCTTTCAAAAATCGATATCCAATGAACTTCAAGAGATTATCTTTTTTATTCACGAGAACTAATATTAAACTCCAAACCCACGCCATTTGTGAATAATGCTTGCCGATAACTTTCCCAAAACGATTTCAATTTCCTGTCACTTTTCTCTTTTTAATTGGTTTCCCTAAGGTCAATGGCGTGTGTCTTAACGCCAACCCTACCTGCCAAACTACCTGCCTAGGGTAACTAATTGTTTAACGGAATATCTTTTGATTCCCACATATCTTTCTTAGCATTGCTCATATATTTTCATCCGTATTTCCGCATTATTGACATCAAATGCAATAGTGTTAGTATTCAATTTAAAATCCTTTTTTGTAACTTAGTAGATGGTTTAAAAGAGTTGTTCTTAAACATTTTCTGAATTTCCGCGCCAAGCGTATAGACGCGTCTAATTCTAATAAATGGACGGCAAGCTAAATTCTAATTTCTAAAGGTATAAATTTTTAAAAAAAAATTATTTTCACTTATAGTTGTCCTTTCTTTGTGACAAATGAGATTTGTCATTTAATTAACTTTTCTTTTTTTCAAGTCTCTAAAGCATTCCCTTTTTAGAGTTAACTCTAACTGTGCCTAAATAACAAACTTAGCAATTAACGTAAGATATTTCGAATTTTTTTCTGACACGTTACCTCTTATCATTTTAATCCATGTCTCAATAGCTCTTGTAGTATATATGCTACCGAATCTGACGTACGATTCGGGAAAGATAGTTTACAAAATAAAAAAAACATTCTGTCAAGTAATGGCAATGAAGTAATATTAGCATAAATCGCAAATCAATGAGTGACTCAGGTGATCTATGTATTCATTCTGGTTGAAGAGAGTTCAAAAAGGCAGACAAACAAGAGAAAAAAAAGGGGTTACGCAATAGAGGAAGCCTCCCCCACTTATTAAAACACGGAAGACATCTCTCTTCTTTAGAATGATAACTAACCCAATTCCATGTTTGTTTTTCCAATTCCTTTTAAGATGTTTTTGAAGTTTATTAGTACAGAGTGTGTAACCAGATTTTTCAACAAAAAATAAGCACCTTTTAACTACTTTTTAAGCACTGAAAAAATATTTTTAATCACTTTCCAAAACAAAACAAAGAAACATAATTAGAATCTGCGCAGTAAAAAAAAAATGTTTTTTTTTCTATCGTTTAAAGTTCCTAATTTATAAACATAAAACCAATAAAATTGAAAAATATTTCCCAAAACTTTACATAATCATGATATATTAACTAGTTTTTGAAGTTATACTTCTTATGCGACTTCCAACAAGGTTGCGTTAAACGTTTAACGCTACACATTTATTTGCCGGGAAATCACGTGGTAGGATCCAGTTTTCCCTCATTCATTTTCATATTATTTTGGTTCTCACTAGCATAAAAATAATAACGGTTACGTCTCTTGTGAATATCAATTGATTGTTTCTCTTCTGAAATTACATTATGANGTTAAATCTAAACTGAAACTTAAGAAGTGCAGAAAAAAAATAATAAAAAAAATTGTTTGTGCTCAGCTCCATCTGGTATTATAAATCCTCAACAAGTATAGACGTCTTAAAGATATCTATGATAGACGTAATATGGCTAATAAACACAATTATGTTAACAAATACAAACGATTATGTCGGAGCTATAACAAAAAAATACGCTTTACATTTCATTTAATGCAGAAGAATCTAATGAAGATCAGCTTATTTGAAACTCTGAAATGTGACACCCATATATAACTTAGTGAATGATAGATACGTGATACCGAAAACAAAAAAAAACATAAGCACACAGCTGTTTGGCGATTTGCAAGACACTCCTTCAACGCCGATTGATATCTTCGCCAACCCCTTTACAATCTACGGTATGTTTTGTCAATACGCTGCCGGGCACTTGACTAGACCAAGTATATATTTCGGACCTCAACATTCACCGATAGAAATCAACAACTCAGTTCGGTCGTTCACATACCATTCTTCAATTAATCTACCAGTTCTCTTATTTCCAGTTTTTTTGGTTTATCAGCTGCTAATAACATTAATGGTTACAAAATATTTAGCGGAACTATAGAAAAATTAAATTTAAAAATTCTCAATCTAAAACTCCATTTCTCAGGAACTTTTTAACCGATTTCGTTTAAGTTTCGTAATCTGCCTCTTAAAATTATAATCTTAAAATATGATGTAAAAATTTGTAAATCTTACGATTCAGAATGTTTTCGAGTATTGTTAAATAAAATTTTCTTTACATAAAGTTTCCAATTGATCTAAAAAATTCTCGAAATATAGCGAAGTACACAAAAATTAACGTCCGAACAGTTGAGTCCAAACTTCCTCCTGACCCAACAATTGAGACCCTTTTTTCCCAGATTTGGGCTAATCCCCATATTTTGAGGGTCAGAATCCAAATTTTTCAAGAAAAATATATGTTAACTCAGAAAAATTACGTTTCTAATTTTTTTACTTAAAATATTCTCTACACTAATTAATTAGCAAATTTGATGTCACCCCGCGAATCATAAGACCTAATAAGTGAAAATCCTATTATTAGATCAAAAGGTATTCAGGGTGTTTCGTTTTAGCGCACTGCACAAACTACTACTACAGATCGCTCAACGATTGAATTCAAAATTGCGAATTTTTATAAAATATTGTTAAGTATGGTTACTTAAACCGACTGTTTACTATTATTAACAGATTTTAAATTTTTTATGAAACTAAAATAATTAATTTTCTCTCCTCTTTTTTTTCGAAAACTTTTATGTGAAAAACTGTTAACCTCCCGGCATTAAGTTCTATTTAATTTATTAGGCGTGGGTAATGTTGCTCGAGTCCGTGGTTCACAGGTGCCCACTGGGAAACGTTAAAATGAGCAACACTTCCGGCATCTTCTGAGGTGAAGAACGAAAGTTCAGTGCCTGCTGTAGAAAAAAATATATTTAATTTATTTAAATTTAAGCTATTCTTAAAATTGTCATTGCTAAATAATTGTATCGGTCAATTTTACTTTCATCCATTTTGTTCAGTAGTTATTTTAGCAGGCATTAAGGCAAGGGCTCTTCTTTTCCAGTGGCGCCATCTATGGCCAAGAATTCGACTTCTGCCGCACCCATTCGTCACACCCGTTTATAGTGAGGACCCATCAATTTAGTCATCAAAAGATCGTAATTTTTACTTGAACCAGAGAACGACGAATCTCCAATCCAGCACCCTCTCATAAGTATAATTTGTGATGGGAACATGAAGGACTTTGTGACCAGACACATTTAACGTGCACCAGTCACCATTTTACTACAAGGGGAGTTTTCGGCCCACTGGATGCAGTGCGCTAGCAACTAGGCTAAATAGATTTTTTCCGGGCAGAAAACTAACCCTGCCTGCAACATAATGAATTTAAGCTAAGAATTGTGACAGTTATATTTATTTATCAATTATTAATATGTCATCTTTTAAAATATCCATGCCATATAATGGTCAGAAGCGGCAAAGACTTGAAGGTTGCCTTTTTCGACGATCCAACAATTGATAGTAAAAAAATACCCACGAATACTCTTTTATGACTTTTTATTCCTCAACGTATCTCGAGTTACCTGACAAAAACTGTTGCTTACCTTGAAGTTTCAATTTGCGGAAGGTTTTCAACAAAAAAAAATGTTTTTTCCAAAATATAACACCAGACAAATACAATTCATAGGAAAGCACTGAGGCACGCTTGCTTTTCATAATAGGTGTTCCGTAAATGTCACAAAAATTTCAGGATTCCTTTTAAACCAGAAATTTATTATGAAACCTGTAATAGGTTTGTTAACTATTTAAACCCCAAAAATAAAAATAGCGTTATAAAAGGATGTTTTAAAAGGTATTTTAAAACCTATTTAGCTCTACCATTTTATTTTTTAAAATCATTTTCATGCGTTTATTTGATATACTATACTAATTTTATTTAAATTTATTGTTTGGTTTTTCTCGGATTTCATAATTATATATTGTATTTCATTTTATGACAGGGTCACCATTCATAAAAAAATCCCTCAAATTAATTAACGACAAATCAATTCAAATTTATTAACCACAAAAAAATTATTTTAATTCTTGAATGTACGGCTTGTTTTTGATGATAAAAAAAATCGCGTATTGCATGAAATTCCGTTGACCTTTTTCAATAAAAGTTTAAAAAAACAAAAAGCGAAGAAACCCTCAAAAAACCCTCCCTTGGATTCCTGACCCTTAAAATATGCGAGATTAAGACGGTGTGGGAGCTCTTTAATATAAGTTTTACTGTTTGCATATTTCCTTGTATTTCGAGAACTTTTTGAAGAGAATCGAAAATTTTTTGTACGAAAGTTTAAAATTCGTTTATCTAAATGTAATTCGAAAATTAGGAATTGTGAGGAATATAAATACATAATTTAAAGCGGCAATAATACAAAATTTGAACGAAATATATGAAATAGTTATTGAGAATTTCATTGTAAATATTAATTTTTTTATAAATTAAAAAACTCATAATCTAAATCCTTATTTATATAACTTGAAAAAGCCTTTTTCTTAATCAAGGGTGTTTTGTAATAACCACCCTTAATGCATAGTTTTTTTGGATCAGTTATAAACATTACACAATGTACACATTGGGAAACACAAATTCAATGCATTTTTTTTAAAAAAAAACTTGCAGTGGATGATACTTGAAGTTTCTTCAAATATTAATTCATTCATTCAATTTAATTAATTTTAGTTTCATATGGGAGAAAAAGTAATTATTTAATAAAAAGTAACTAAAAAAAATTGTTGACCTACGTAAGAATTGACTTTCATATTACTTGTTTATTTATTCATTTTAAATTATATGCAATTCCATGTACCTGATGTATACAATTATTTGACTTAACAAGGATTTTAAAAACATAGATTAAAGGTTGTCATATATCAACATCCTTTATCAGTCTTATCGAAGCCAAAAATAGTCGGTTATTGCTGTTTTCTGAATGTTGTTTTCATAAGTTAAAATTAAAAATGAAATGCCCTTGGCGCTATTCTAAACAGGCATAAAGACCTTGTTATTCAAGAAACTAGCGGATGTTATTAATTTTCATTTATGAAAAAAAGAATTAAATGGAACAATGGTGGTAGATCTCACTAAAAAAAATGAGTTACATTTTAAATTTTTAATGAAAAATCAAGGAAATATTTACAAATCATTAATGCAAATTATTAACTTTCGTATAAGCAACATTTATAATTCAATCCATTTCATTGTATGCAATTTCAAATTCAACAATTCTTTAAAATAAAAAAAAATAAGAAATACTCTCAATATCTCAATACTTTGATAACTCGAAAACATTGTTGCACTCATATTAAGTTTATCATGTTTTCCTTAAGTTAATTTTGTATTACATTATATTTTGGGTTTGTGAATCTGGCAATTATATTTTATGTTCTTTTTTATGTTTTATGATATTATGTAAGAGAACGATACGTTTAAGGGAATTTTATACGATTTTCATCTTTATGATGTACGATTATGCCCTCCAACAAACTTGTAAATAATATATTATGTAAATAACTCTATTATTCTGTGCGTTGTATCTTGAAATAAAGCAAGTTGAAACAAAACGATTCTCGAGTCAGAACAGTTATGTCAAAAAAATATTTTTCTCTTGGCAATGCATGTCCACATAATGTTATTTTGAATTCCCAGGTCGAAGAGTTTCTTCTCAAAACCTGGTTAGGTCGAATTTTTTTCGAAATAGAAATTGTTTTTTTTTTTCGGAAAAATAACACTATAAATTTATTGTAAACCAATTCTTTTCTATTTAATGCACAATTATTATTGTCCTTACCTTTTAAAAATAAAATTTCACTTTTCATAGATGACGGTTGGTAGGGTCGATAGCTACTCACTCCACATGGGTGACCTTCGGAGGTGATGTAAACACGCCTACCTAGACAGAAACTCCTACCTCGATTTGAACACGCCTACCTTGACAGAAACTCCTACTTCGATTTGAACACGCCTACCTAGACAGAAACTCCTACTTCTATTTAAACACGCCTACTTCGATGGATGGTCCACATTGAACAGTTGACTTGTGACTGCGACATTGTCCTCCTCACGCTGTTGCTTCTCAGTCTCGATCACATACAACGTATACACTCGATTGCTAAAGGCAACACAGGAGCCACCGCGAACTTAATACAGCTCTCACGACCAGTACTCAAAAAGTCTGGTGATCTTAATACAGCTCTCCCGGTTTCTCACAAAGCAGCAATAGATCCACTAGTGGTATCCCTTCATCGAATTCTATCACAGATATAATTCTGGTGGGGGAGTACTGTAGTGTATCTACCACTACAAAAATATAATTCCAATTCCCTAGTATATAAGAGGGTCGATTCTGTGGAGAGGTGCCTTTTCAGAGATGAAGACTGACATTGTCTCCCCACAGTTACCGTCAGTGGAAAATCATCAAAAATTTTGACTTGGAAATGCATGCCACGTGGTTTTTATCAATGTTTCCTACCTCAACTAGCGTACCATAAGCAGGGGTCAGAAGTAGCAGACAGTGAAACTCCTTTTCTTTGTAGTTTGTGCTATTTTTTTTAAAAAAAGTAATGTGATACAGTAGTTTGTAACAGAGATTCCTGGCAACTTTATTTTAGTACGGCTCCAATGCAACTAATTTTTTGATGGGAACAAATGTTCCGCCAATCGAAATGTTGCTGCAGCTGGACGGGATCTAGAATCATGTCTAACTAACACATAAACTAGCCGTTGATAATTAATCACTTGTAGATGCAGATTCGTGAAACATTTAAAAAAAAAGGGGGGGGAACGTATTTTCGATGTACTTATTTTCTTAGAAGAGCAATAAACAATCAAAAAATTTTAAGTATTTGATAATTTCCTAAATTAAATATTCGCCGTCGAAAAAGGCATAAAAAGTTCAAGTTTAAATGAATAAATCTTGAAAAAAAAATTTTTAGATAACGAAACGGCTCGTGTAAACATGAATAAATAATTCTTAATTATTCCTTTATATTTAATGTCAGGCGATTTACATTTTGAACAGAGGTGTAAATTAAGTTCTCGAGAAAAGTTCCGTCTCCTTAAAAAAGTGCAGTAATTATTAAATTCTAAAGTAGTTTGTAGTAGTTCTAGTTTGTAGTAGTAGTCTGTAGTAGTTCTTACTGCACTATTGCAATTAGACAAACATAATGTTAAACGAAAACCAAGCAAATTATTTATTTATTGAATGATTCAATTGTTTAATAGATCGAAAGAGGAATAAAAAGTTTGATGTTATAAATGCACAAATTCGAAAAAAATTTTTTTTTTGGAATGACAAATGTCTTGTGTAAACTTGAATATATATTTGTAAAAAAAAATTCTTCGTGTTTAATATAGGTCAATTTTTTTTATTCAAAACCATTTTGAAGATAAGGCGTAAATTAATCTCGCCAACAAAGTTCGGTTCTTTAAGAAATTAAAGTAGTCACTACATTTTTTGAAAAAAGTAGTTGCGGTTAACTGCATTTGTAACAAAACAGTTCTAGTTGTAGTAAACTACAAAAATAATGTAGTTTTTCCGACCACTGACCATAAGTTGAGTTACAAACGATCATTCAAAAGATGCTGTAGTCGGTTATTAAAGAATTTACAGAAAAAATCTCTAAATTTTTTATTAGTAATATGATAAAGTTTACGAGTTTATTGTTTTTATTTTTGAAATACACAATTTCTTTGAAATAATGACTTCAATAAAAAAATATATCACTTTTCACAATATATTCCTGTTTAATACAGTCACCATCATAAAAAAATAGATTGCAAGTAACAGGAAAAAATTATTTTGATGTTTAAAGTTCATGAGTCAATAATTAAATGTCCCTTTATTGATAACACGCGAATTGAATTTTTTCCCTTTAGAGATGAAGTTTCATAAACATTGACAAGATAGTTCAAGCAGCCAGAAAAATATTTTATTTTTGAAAGCTGAAGTTTCTGAATAAGCTGAAGTTTCTTTAATTGATGTCTCTTACACGATAATTTTGAATTTTTGTTCTCATTTAATAAAGCTTCCATCACTTAATAAAGCTTCTCATTTAATAAAGCTTCCATAAAAATATTAGTTGAAACAGGAAAAAAAAAATTTAAAATAAAAATTTTCTGTATAAAAAATTAAATCCCCTCCAAAAAAANCCAAAAAAAAAAAAAAAAAAGCCACCCGAAAAGGTAGGAATTTAAAATTTTTGTTCCCATTTCATAAAGTTTCATCCACATTGCCGGGAATAACAACACCTCTTTAGAAACAATAAATATTTATATAGTATATCAAAGTTAATGTATCAAATTTTTTTATTTCAAGTCTTAGGAGTTATTTAAAAAATTACTTTGAAGCTTTAAAGTTTCTGAACCGAAAATTAAATATCCATTAATTTGGATCGAAAAAAAAACATTTCTGAATTTTTTCTAATTTAACAAGGTGCGTAGCCAAATTATACAAAAAAGCACCTTTTAAGTACTTTTCAAGCACTCAAAAAATATTTTTAAGCACTTTAAAAAAATATCATAGCAAGGCAGGGTTTTAAAGTTTTTGACAATTGACGGTTTTATCTTGTTTTAACCGTCATGTCAAAAAAAAAAACTTTTAGCATTGTTTTAGACAATTGACAAAAATCAAGAAATTTTGAATCATGTAAAATGAATGGCGTTTTCATACGCTGCAGACTGACAATACGCCGAAATTGATTGGGGTTGAATTAATTGTAAAAACGTTGAATAGAACAATGTCAACCGTGTCATTTTGTAATAATTCGTAGCGAAAATCAACATGATAAAGGAAAAATCTCATTTTGAAAAGGGGGAAATTAAGCACGTTTTAAAAACACCCAATGAAAAAAGCACCGTTAAGGGCTTTTAAAAAACGAAAATCGAAAAAAAGCACCTAAGTACTTGTTAAAAACGCTACGCCCCCTGCTTAATAAAAATTTATAACCATCCACAAGAATATCATTTTTTTATGTCAGACTTGAACGCTAAAAAGTTAATCATGCTATGAATTTAATAAGATATTTTTTTATCTTACGTAACTAAGCTTAAAACTGTATTAAATTTATATTGTGTAATTTAAGTAAAATTTATATGTACAGCATACTCTCGAAATCTCAAAGCTATCTCGAACGAAAAAANTCAAAGTTGAAGGGATGCTAAAAAAATTTCAAGCCAGCAAGTTTTTCAGATAACAAGTTCGGAACTAAATATGTTTTAAAAAGTAGAAAAATATATTCTAAGATTCTTAAATAAGTTAGAAATTATCACTGATGTTATTTTTAAAATATGTGAAAAACTGAATCATTTATAGTAAAATTTAAAACAATGACTAACACTTAATCAATCAGAAAATTCCAATCCGTTTTTCGCTCATCTTTTTTCTATGAATGAATTAATATTTGAAAAAAATAACTGTATTAACATCAAGTGTCCTTTACTACAAGTTCAAAAAAAATGTATTTGAAGTTAAATGGATGAATAAAAAGTATTTTCTGAAGGATTGAAAATTTGAACAATATACAGATAGAGTGTGAACTAATAGTAGAAAATCAAAACAAATATTCAGACATACAGCATAAGTTAGAAAGCCAAAATATTACCAAGATCAAAAATTACCTACACAATACTTACATATGTTAGGAACACTGAACGAGAACAAAGAGAGGCATCCAAATAATGCATGACTTACCTGCAAAAGAAAAAGGAAGTGTGCTACAACTGAATAGAATAAAAGAATCATGAAATTAACACACATCCTGCGAAGAATATGTACCAAAATCAAGAGAATGTCACCGGTGAATGTCAACAATCACATAGTCGCTTGGGTGAATGTTCGAAATATTTGTTATATCAGATTTCATATTAATTTATTCGTTGAAATTATCAATATTTTAATGTCTGATGAGGATAAATTAGGAGAAACATCAGTGTTCTTAGTACCGGGCAAATGCACACCATACACTTGACCTTAAAAATACATTGATGTAGTGAATACTGGGCAAAAGTATGCCGGGCAATGGTATTGAACCTTAAGAAAACATAGATGTTGGCCATATAGAGCACTTAACTTGACTTAGTATATATTTCGGACCAATATGTAGTTTTATTTAATTTTATAACCGTCATTGAACCAAAGTTTTGGGTTCACGACTACTAATGTTCTACTCCGTAACTTTGTAATTTTAAAAACAAGGAACAGAAGACAAGGGAACTTCTGGATTGGGAGAAATTTGCTTTCGTGGATGGAACTAACCCGCATTTGCGTTACAAGAAGAGGGAAACCAAGAAAATATTGTTTATATTCGATTTGATATTAATTTATTCGTTGATATTATTATATTTATTCGTTATTTCAATATCTGTTGAGGATAGATTAGGGAAAAACATCAGTGTACCGGGTAAATGCATACTGGGCACTTGACCTTAAAAAACACTTTGATGTAGATCATGCCGGGCAAATGCATACTAGGCAGACCTCGTATACACTTTGAACATTCACCAAAGCGACTATGTGATTGTCAACATTCACCGGTTGAAGGTAATAACCACCTATTTCGATCATTCACAGTAACACTTTTTTTAAAAATGTAAAATTTTAGCACAAAAAAAAATAAATAGAATTATTTACAAGAGAAATAGCATTGTTTTTCTCCCGACTTCCCCAAAACAATCATTTTTCGATTAAAGTAAATTTAACGATCATATAATAAACTGCGCGTAAATTACATAAACAAATTTTTTCTAACTTTATAGCATGCACTCTTCTGATGTGGCTTATCAGTTTGGAGTGATCAACATAATATTGGAGACAAATGAAACTGAACTCATGTTAGAACATTTGCCTCTTTTCAAAAACAAGTTAAGATAAAAAAAAAAGTCAATTCCAACTTATGTCAACGAAGAAAAAAAAATTTTTTTGTCACTTTTTATTAAATAATTAAAACTTTTTCTCTCATATAGAACTAGCATTCATTATACTTAATGTTATGTTTAAAATATGTGATAAACTGAATCGCTTATAGTAATTATTAAAACAATGACTAACGCATCAGAAAATTCCATTTCTTATTTTAGAAATACATGAATTAATATTAGAAACTGTATTTAACATCGAGTGTCGTCATCCACTGCAAGTTTTTAAAAAAAGAATGTATTTGAAGTTGAATAAAAAGTATTTTATTTAACGATTGAAAATGTGAACAAGATAATAATAGGGAGAGTGTGAATTGAAAAAAAGATTTTCGTAAAAGTATTCTATCACCATTGTAGAGCTTAAATAATTTTAAAAAACTCGCTCTCTCTACTAAATATCTTCTCACTGGATCCAAAAGTATCTTTATTTCTTCTCTCTTTGTTTGTTTATTTGCCCTTATTTATTGCGTCGTACTAAATAGTATTTTTCTTTAAATAAATAAAAATATCTGTTAAATAACAAATTCAAATATGCTTCGATCGTTATTTAGTAAACGTCAGGATTACAACCAATTTTTAAACAATTGATTAAGTCCCTGGGAATTCAAGTGAGGAACTTTTATTTGACAAAATAGCACCGCTAGGGTGAAAAGGCAGGCTGCACCACTCATTCGTGACGCCTATTCAGACATCCCGGTACCCCTGATACTACTCAGCGACCCACTACAACACTTTTTATTCCATAGATTTTACGAGCATGTAAAAGTAACTTAAGCGTCGGGCCCACCGAAGGGAAAAACGATGCACTGATTTACTACCCAAGTCAAAATTTTTGATGGTTTTCGATGGATTGACCAACATAATCTTGATGGTAACCTTCAATAATTCCATCATGAATCATTATATTTTTTGATGGTAACCAATATAAATAACCATCACCCCAATTTTGGAATTCAAACTGATTTATGATGGTCTAACATAAGAATAACAACTGTTTTTGATGGTTTGTTCACTTTGAACCGTCAGAAATTTCCATCATAGTTTATAAAAGAAACATAAAAAAAATGGTTTTGTAGGAATATTCCTGCTGAACCAACAAGACTATCCATTAAACCATCATGGAAATGCATTGTTGTGCAATTATGGACCATCACGAATTTCCATAGTATACTAGACATTAAATGTTGGAAATATCTTGAACAACTACCATCCCTATGTAGGAATTCGGACTGATTTATGATGGTCAAGCATTAAAAAAAATATTGTTTTCGTGGTATATTCCTGAGTGAGAACTTACAAGAATTTCCATTAAACCATCATGGAAATGTACAGTTGGAACCATCATGGGGATCATCACGCACTGTTGGTTTCATGAGAATCAAACTTTTCTTGATGGTAAACCATCATAGTATTAAAGGAGCATTTTGCATCATGGAAAGATGGAAGTTTGTTGGTGTATCAAACAACATGAACGCATAATGGAAAATGTCGGATGATGGTGACTATCAATTGAGGTTGGACCATCATGAATCGCATTGAACCAGCAAAATATTTTGATGGGACCATCAAGAATTGTGATATGGTCATATGGTCCCTTTAAATAAGTAAAATAAAGCCTTGACGTCATGTACAGGGCGGGGGGGAACGGAATTTCCCTATTAACTTTTGACCTAGTGATCGTATTTTCAAGTTTTTTTTCTTTCCAGGATTGAGACCTAGTGGTTATTTTGGTCCCCTCAAATATGCTATTCAAATAGTCCAGAAGGTATTTTAAGTTATGAAATCAGACACAAAAACGTACTTCCTTTGAATTTAACATACTTTTTATTCGAGGGGGTAGCCGAAATCTGAAAAATAGACTCCCAATAGTTTCGTCAGGAGTGTGGTTTTAACTTTGGAGGACTTTTAAAATATATGACATTTGAAAATTTTCAGGAACTATTTCACCGATTTCGTTCAAATTTTATATTTCGCCATGCAAAATGACACCTTTTTTAAAGATGTAAAAATTACAATTCGAAATTTTTTCGACTATATTCTTAAATAAAATAAAAAAAATTAAAACTATTAAATATTATTTTTTGTTGCTTGGATAAACAAGCGTGGAAAAAAAATTTCGATTCGCTTAAGAAATTCTCGAGCTATGGGGAAATACGCAAAAAGTAAAATTAACACTAATCAAATGATCAGAGGACATTATTTCTCAAATTGGGGCTTCCTCCACAGTTTGAGAGTCAGGAATTCAAAATGAGGAGACGCAAAAAATTAAAAAAAACAATAAGAGGCCCAAATTTCCCAGATTGAAGCTACCCCTATATGTTCGGGGTCAGAAATACGAATTCGTCGAGAAAAAGCTTTATTCTAAGAATTCTATTCAAAGAAAGTACATTTTTGCGTCTGATTTCATAACTGGATCCACCATACAATTCGATTAAGAAATCAAAAATTAATTCCGGGGTTTTTTGCATTTTTATACATTCCCTTTTTTTTTGCATTTTTGTACATTTTTTACTGAGATTGTTCCCCGTACCATTTATGTCTCCAAATTTCTGTCAAAAAAAGTTTTTACTTTGTGTGCTTTTAGAATTATAAAGTTCTTTTCGGTTCTGCTAACCAATGAAAAATTTTGCATTTATCCGGTCAGAAAATGATTATCACTTGCTTTGTAATCTAACATGAAGCTAAAATTCAAGCATTCTAACTAGTCAAAAACCGAAATTTCATTTACAATATTTCATCGCTTCACCCACAAAAGCTATAAGTTAATGAAAACGATTTAAATAAATAAAAGAAAGGAAGAAAGGGGAAAAATTAAATGGACACAACTGCGGTTAAAATGGGTTCTGTTGAATTGAGTTTTCTTTAGTAAATGATTCCGATTTATCTTGCAGTAATTAGAACAATGCTGCCTACTTATTTCTGTCCTCTCGAAGTATGAATGCGAAATGCGAACGGCAATTTCAATTCAAACAGACGAGAAATGAGGTTGATTGCTTCGGCATCACATGTATGATGTACCAGATAAGGCGAAGAAATCAAATCACTTTTTTTTTAAACCGATTCTTTAAACCGCATTGAAGAAACTCTTTTTCCCATGGAAAGGACCGGCTTTTCTTTTTTAAAAGAAATGCCGGGTCATCATCCAATTTTAGCCCCGAGTGGTGCTGGTTTCTTCATTTAGTTATAAACCTCTCTCCTTCCTATGGAACTATTTGAATAGAACATCTATTTTATAACAAATATTGTAAATAACATCTGCAACTAATTTTTTTAAGTGCAAACCACGTTCGAAATGTAGTCACTACTTTTATCAGATGGATTTTAGTGTAAGATACAATTTACACTATTTTATAACAAATGTAGCTAACTACAATAAAAAAAAATTTAAGTGCTAACTACGTTCGAAATGTAGTCACTACTTTAATCAGATGGATTTTAGTATTTGACAAAATTTATACTATTTTATAACAAATGTAGCTAACTACAATAAATATTTTTTAAGTGCTAACTACGTTCGAAATGTAGTCACTACTTTTATCAGATGGATTTTAGTATAGGACACAATTTACACTATTTCATAACAAATGTAGCTAACTACAATTAATTTTAAGTGCTAATTACGTTCCAAATGTAAACACTACTTTTATCAGATGGATTTTAGTACAGGATACAATTTGAACTCATATTCAACTTTTAAGATTTGAAAGGAAAAAAAATTCACGAAAAATGATGTAGGAATAAAAAAAATAGGTTTATTTTAACATGATAAATTATTAATAAATATTTCATTCTTGTTAATATGAGCCATTTTATTATTCTAAATCATTTTTGTATGATTTTTTTTCTTTCTTTCAACAAACTTTTTACGACTTATTGACAGAAAATATTTAATTCAATGAATGTTCGAAATTCTGAAGAAGTGTTATAGCGCAAGGGAGAAAAAAAAACAAATTTTAGTGACAAAAAACAAAAACAAACAAAAAACAAATTTTAGTGATCTTTTTAAACGAATTGAAAAACTTTAGCACACAGTAACAAAATTCGTTTATCTAAAAGATAATTTAAGAAGAAAAAAAAATTAAAAAACCTTATTTATTACTTTATTTAATAATATTATAATTATTTAACATTGCAATAATATTCGATTGTATTGTAGCTAAGTAGATACATACAATCGAATTGTATTGTATTGTAGCTAAGTAGATACGTACTTTACGTCGCACTAGAGCTGAAATGGGCTCTTGGCGACGGTCTGGGAAACATCCCTAAGGATGATCCGAAGACATGCCATCACAATTTTGTGAGGCCACTTCCTCAATTTTGATATAAAGTTTGAATGGAGACGTTGAACAGTTTAATGAAAATTCTGTGTTGATGTACTTTTATCTTTAAACGATTTTCAAAAACAAAAAAAAAACAGCTATTAATAATAATTAGAAAGCAATGCATGTAACCTAAGTAGACAATAGTATACATTAAATGTAGGCTATACAGAATATAAGACATTTTAAAACATTCAGTTTAGTTTAGTTCAATAACTAAGTTAACTTTCGCGATTTATTAATCAACATAACAAGCCTATATTTGCATACGATTATTTGAAAAATTAAGACATTTCAAAACATTCAGTTTAGTTTAAGAACGCTAAGTAACCTTCACGACAAACGGGGCCTGAATTCTAAAAGAACAAAATTTGACATCTGATCTATAGCGCTTAAAAAATAACGCTGGTTATATAGGCAATATTATTAGAGTAAAGCACAAAAAAGTTCCATTCTATTTTGTATTCACCACAAAGAATAATAAAAATAATAATAACAAAAAAAGAAAAAAGACAATGAGTGCGCGCTTTGTTGGAAATAAATTGCCCTTAACAGAAAAAAAAAGAAAAATATTCTTGTTGTGCTACCTTCTCAAGGTCAACGGATGACGTCATCATCGACTGGTTCTCTCCAGAACCTTTTCTTCAAACTTATATAAAAGAATAATCTTTTTTCTCAGTGAAATTACATAATAAAATGAAATAAAAAAAAACAGTTTTAAAATGAACAGAAAAGTGAAAAATAATTCTTTACACCTAAAATAGGATTACTTCGTGCGTATAATTTTAAAAATAAACTTTCATCACCTTCGAAAATTCTCCTCGCTTCGTTCGAAAGTGATTTGTTTTTACGTACGACAAAAATAAAATTCATTTCCTTTTTTTAAAAATCTATTTAAAAAATGTACATTTTAAATTCTTTTCTTTATTTTATTTTATTATTTATTAAGGCAGATCAGTGCCTGAAAAATTTCAACATTTTTATTTGCCCTCTCGGGCATGCCAGTTTATAAAATACAGTCGGATCTCTATTTAACGAAGTCCCTTAATCCCAATAATAAGTTCGTTATATGGAAAATTCGTTAAATAGAAAAATCACCTTTTGAAATACTTAAACAACACATAACAGGTTTTAAATTCATAAACACTAGACAAAATTAAAATAGCAATGGATACACACCTTTATCTTGTAAAGTAGCATCTACTATTTATTTTATAAATCTTAACCACAAAAGAAATCTGCATGAAAAGCAAGAATAGAGCTAAACATTATCTATTGTTACACTATCATGCTACATATATTTTCAACTAAAAAGAAGCTAAATTTACGTATGAAATTATAGCTGAATTAAAAAAGAGTTCTCTCTATAAAAGAGTTCTCTGAAAGTTGCGAATGCGGTGATTTCCCCTATAAAATTCGTTAACAAGTTTGAAATGTTTTGGGAAAAAGAAAAAGTGGATCCCAAAGAAAAGTTCGTTAAATAGAAGACATATCCGAACAATTTTTTCAATTGCATATTATTCATATGAATCTATCAATTATTAATAAAATTTGAAGGGAAAAATCTCATGACTTTATTTTAATTAAGTCAGAATTTAATTAAAAGTGTCTAATATTTTTTTAAGAACATTTAGTTTTAATCTTTTTGACAATACATCACAGACATAAAACACACAACTAAAATGTAAAGTAATAAAAGAATTTAATTAGGCAATTTTTGCCCCCTTGAAATCAGCTTTCATAAGCATAAGAAACCTTTTGGATCTTCGTAATAAAATTTCCTAAAAATTCAATAAAATTTTTTTCCAAAATTATAATTTTTTGTAACCACATTAATCGTAATAAAATGGATGTATTAATTTCAAAGATAAAAGAATTTAACTAAGCAATTTTTTTCCCCCTTGAAATTAGCTTTCATAAGCATGAGCCCCCTTGATCTTCCTAAAAAAAAAAATCTCCTAAAAGTTAGATAAAATAAAGTTCCACAATTATAATTTTATGTATGCACACTAATAGTAATAAAATGGATGTATGAATTTCAAAGATAATCGACTGTACTGGGAAAAAAATTTAACTTAGGAATACGAAATGTGCTACAACAACAATACAATAAATGAGATTTAATTTTACTTGTTAATAATAATCTCTCTCTCTCTCTCTCTTTCTTATTATTATTTCACAGAAACTATAGTTGCTACTAAGTGGCTTGTCTCTCGGATAAGCGATTAAAATTTCTTAATTTCTAGCGTTTTATTAACATATGTTATTTTTTATATTGTTATTATTTATGAATTTGTGAAAATAAAGATTCTTCAAGAAGAAATGACGTCATCGATTCCGTATTTCGAAAGAAGAGTTTTATCCATATTTAAAAGAAAAGGAAAAATAAGAGTTAAGGGTTTGTTTTTAGGATTATAATATTATAAGATCCGTTTTTACTATAAAATAATTTGTGAAAGGTTCGATTTATCCATAACGTGAAAAGAAAAAATAATAATTCGTGAAGGTTTCCTATAAAAGAATTTGAGAAGATTTAAGGATAAAAAAAATTATTGGAGGGTCCGCTAACGAAAAAAAAAATTTCTCCTAAAATGGGTTTTGCTTGGTTTAGTAGTATTCTAAGATATAAAATTTGAAGCTGTGTGATATGTGACTCACTTTTATTGTTTAAATCCCTCCAAAGTTTGTGTGTTCTTTAAATCAGACGTTGATTTTTTCGTTCACTTTAGTCTAGTAAATAAAAATAGATCAAGTCACGCGAGTAAATTCTAGACAATCAAATTGTTTTGTTTAAATTATGCTTCAATCGTATATGCTTGGGTGCATCTACATTTCCAATTCAGAATATAGTCGCTCTCCTTTGTTCGTAAAGTCGTTCGCGTTTCCCCTGCCGGCATTATACTCTTGTTGTCTGGCCTTAAAGTTTAATATCATTTAAAGTCATTCAAATCACATGTTTTGTAACATCTTAAGTTGCAGATAAACCACTTGTTCGTTCCCTTTTGGATATAATAAACCGGTACTTGCTTTAGGGTGCGTAGCCCGCAACAAAGCACCTTTTAAGTACTTTTTAAGCATTTAAAAAATATATTTAAGCACTACAAACAAAAACATTAACAAAATAAATAATAAATTATACATTAACAATTGAAAAATAATTTTCTAAAATTTTACATGATCATGATAAAATAACCAGTTTCTGACAAAGAACTCTTTTTCTTGATTATATGATCCACCATAAAAAAGATCGAGAGATTTTTGGGGTTTGATTTCAGAAGGTGGAAAATGAAGCCTGCAATTGAGAATATCTTGCAAAATGCAACAGAGTTGCACACGAGAGTGCAAAAATCTCACAGCTCAGTAGTCGCACTTGCGGACTCCCAGGAATTTCATCAAATATGTAACATGGGTAGCACTAACATAAGTTAAGGACCGACGGAAGGCCGAAATGAATTGTGGTTGAATGAATTGTGAAAACATTGAATAGAACAATGTGAAAACCTCGCTTTTGTATAATACATAGCGAAACTCGACATGGTAAAGAAAAAAAATCTTATTTTCGAAAAGGGAAAATTAAGCACTTCTTAAATAAATCCAATAAAAAAAGCACCTTTAAGGGCTTTTAAAAATCGAAAATAAGTACCTTTAAGAACTCGTTAAAAAATGCTACGCACCATGTCTAGATTCTAGAACGACCTATATAGAACCTACATTGGCCAAAATAGAAGCTTCATTGGTTAAATAATGAATATCGGGTAAATCTGACAGTTCTATATAGGACCGATATTGGTGGTAAAGTAGCTGTAAAATATATGGTGAATCGAAAAATTCTATATAGGGGACAATATCGGAAAAATAAAAGCCCTTTGAACCTTTACTGAGCCAATATTCAGGAATGTTGGCCCAATGTTATGTCAAGTTATTTCGCTGCTATGTATTAAATGAAAGATAAGTTATGAAATAGAAATTATAAAATAAACGAATAGTGAAATTATTTACCATAATAGAGGATGGATATTTTTGCTTGGTTCATTAATGATAGAAGTTAATTTATACAAATATCCGAATTAACACAATGTAAAATCTCCTAATTTAAAATTTTGGCTTAATCGAATTTTATTATTATTAAATAAGTGATTTATAAAAAAGTTCCATTTTAAATAATTTAATTTTATGTTAGATATTTTTTTTAAATAATGTCTTTTCAAACTATTCCAATTCATTGTAAATAATTTACTTTTTAATGATTCTACGTTTACTGCTGTTCTTCGCAGAGAAGGGCGAGTTAATTTTTTTATTTTATATTTTATAACCGCCGTTGAACAGCCGACCCAATTTTGAGTTTACGATTACTGATTTTCAACTTCGTAGCCTTGTCATTTTGAACTAATCCTTTAGACAAGTAAACTCCTGGATCAATACCCCCAAAGGTATGATTTGTAATGGGAACAAGGAGGACTTTGTGACTCGACATATTAAAAGTGCATCAGTTACCATTTACTACGCGGGCAGTCTTCGGTGGCGGGGATCGAACCCACAGCTTCTTGGACAAGGGCCCAGTGCCCTACCAACCAGGCTATCCCTTGAGGAGGATTGAAACCATTAATGGTTTTCGATTAAACAGTCGTGAGAAATTTATCTCAATTACAAATATAGTTTGTCGATGGTAAGAACTCCCCTTGCCACAAAGTCTGAGGCCGTCTGCTGCTATGGAGACTAGAATAGCGCATTTCAGGGAGGGTATCTTCTCTTCACTCTAGGGCTAACACAATAGTCCGAAGAAAAAGATTCCCTCTCTGTCGTCCACCCGAGCGAAAATCAGTCCCCAAACAGTAACTCCATACCCCTATTTAAAATAGTTATAACTCGTTACCATAGTCACCGCCACGGATTCAAACGAATGGCTAGGGGAGCTCTTACTTTAGACGAACTATATGTGTTTTATGTGATCACAGTGGTCGATGCGAGCTGGGTAGCAGAATTCGTATCGAACCTGGGTCACCTTATTGGGATGCGAGTGCTGTACCGCCGCTCTGGATCGGCAAATGCGGAGGACCTCCACTTTTCCGTTACAGGGAGACACCCAAAACTGTCGCAGTTAGGTAGGTACTTTATTTACGAGGCACTAGTGATACACAATGGGCTGTTAGCGGCGGAAACATCCCACAGGATAATCCAAAGACATGCTACAAAAATTTTGATCCCGTGCAGAGACTCCCCAGCATTGGTAGATCAACGACCCGTATGCGAAGTCGTGCACTTAATGGTGGAAAAGTTCAACGATGACCGATACAGCGCACCCTCTGTCCCGAAGCAGGATGATCAAAATGGTCATCCATCCGCTTACTGACCGCAGCCAGTAATGCTGGACTTCGGTGTTAAACTGGGAACTGTGTCCCCAGGTCAAAATTCTTGATAGTTCCATTAAAGGAAAATTTGATGGTTTATGTTGGTTTCAGTGCGATTCATGATGGTCCAATATCATTTGAAGGTCACCATCATCCAACATTTTACATTACTGGTTCATGGATGCGTTAACAAACTTCCATTATTCCATGATGGAAAATGCTACTTTCATACTATGGTGGTTAACCATCAAGAGAAGTTTGACTCTCATGAACCAGCAATCCCTAATGATCCGTGATAGTCCATGATGGTTCCAACCATACATTTTCATGATTGGTTTAATGGGAATTCTTGTTGGTTCAGCAGAAATATACCATCAAAACACTTTTTTTTTTTATGTTGGATGCTCATAAATCGGTCCGAATTCCTACATTGAGATGATGGTTGTTCATGATCGTTCCAAGACTTGATTTCTCAGAAACTAGGAAAGAAATTTACGATGGTTTAACATGAACAAACCATCAAAACAAGTTGCTATTCTTTTGTTGGACCATCATAAATCGGTCCGAAATCCTACATTTGTGATGATGGTTACTATCAAAAAATATAATAGTTCATGATGGAATTATGGATCAAGATTATGTTAGTTCATCAATGAAAAACCATCGAAAAAATTTTCCTTGAGTCTTAACGATCAGTCCGTCCCGCAGTGGACTGATCGTTGATGTTAATGATGATATTTTCAGGAAATGCTTTTGCATTTTGTTGATTTTATGTATATAAATCAACTTCAAATAGTAGGAGTCGCGCTGTGGATTGATCGTAAAGACACGGCTCCCAGTAGAACACCGAAGTCAAGCATCGGTGGCTGCGGTCAGTAAGCGGGTGGGTGATCACTTTGATCAGCCTGCGTAGAGACCGAGAGTGCACATTATAGGTCCTCGTTAGACTGTATCGTTAAGTGCTTGACTTCGTGCGCAGATCGTCGGGCAACCAAAGCAGGGGAGCCATCCCTTCTGCAGAGGATCAAAATTGCGATGGCATGTCTTTGGATCACCTTCAGGGATGTGTCCCTGACCGTCGCCAATAGCCCATTGTGCATCTCTAGTGCGACGTAAATAAAGTACCTGAATACCTACCTTTACGAACAGTTCACTGCGGGACCTATGTTATTTGCAAAATTTTTGACTTTTGTCTTAACGATCAGTCTACTGCGGGACCTATTTTATTTGCAATAACATTACCTAAATATAATGCCACTCCAAATTTCAAAATCTGTATCGCAAACAATATACTATCATCTTTTTGTTAAACATTTTTTTTTCTTCAAATAAGGAAATTGAGAGAAAAATTCAATTATTGTGGGTGTCACACCCATTGAGATGGAAATGATTGATAAAATCGAATATTTCTCTCCGAACAATTCGCTGGAGAAGGAATGGGCGGTATTGAGTTGTTCCACTGACCCTTCGTTTAAGTTATCGAACATCACTCATGAAGTGGTTTTTAACTTAAGTTCGCCCGACTTTAATATCATTCATACATCGATACAGTAATTATACTTTTTTAGTTTTACCGCTTGAATTGATTTTCAGACTATCATTCTATCAAAATGAAATGTTTCGTTTAACAATATTATTGAAAAAAAAAATTCAATTTCAACGTCTTGTTTTATTTCAACTCCAATTTATATTTTCTGTAATTCCGTAAACAATAATTTCATTCAAACATCGGCTTTTCTTTAATTTTTTTTTTTATAAAAAATGGGAATTAAATAAATGATGGTTTATATCAGCGGCTCTAAAATTGCCCGAGAGATAGGACTTTGTTTTTAAACAGTTTCAAATATATATATATATAAATTAATAAATACAAGAAAACACTAAGAAAGTTAAGAAAAACAATAAGTATCATTTATTGCGCTTAAGCTGCAAGTAAACAGCACTCATTAGATAAGTTCAAAATGAAGAATAAAACAAAGAAAAATTATAGACATATGAAAAAAAGGGGGT
>NC_092210.1:89741717-89755013 GCF_043381705.1 Parasteatoda tepidariorum | reverse complement strand
TATATATATATATATATACATTTGAAATTGTGTTTAGATGAGTGGTCGGATGTTTTGCAAGCGCTACTTTTTAAAAGAAGTAGCGTAGTGAGTAGTGCGATACAAAAAAAAAAAAAAATAAGTAGTTTGTAGCGAATCCTGGCAACTACTTTTGACGTTAGTTAAATAAAGAAACAAAGTTAAAAAACAGAAAATGTTTCGAATATGATGGGTGTAAATGGGACTACTAACTAACGCAAGGAGAACGCCTGCATTCATAAGATCTACGTCTGATGCTCGGAAAAATCGGTCGAGTTGTTCCTGAGAAATCAATTTTTAAATAATAAAATAAAATTCTTTTTTAAACTTCGATTTCACAGGTACTATCAAGTACCTTTTAGCGTCTGATTTCTTAGCTTAAAATATCGTCTGCATTAATTAGCACATTTGCGGTCAGCTCTTCAAACCATTACAGATTGAGTCCTAGAACGTGAAGATCCGATCATTAGATCAAAAGTTATACAGAGTGGTCCATTTTTTGCTTTTCGCACTGTTCTTTATTTCTTGGAGGATATAAAAAAGCTTCGATCCCTTACATCACAAATATTTGATAATTTCCTAGCATTTCTTAAATCACTGTCGTAAAAAGCATAGAGTTAGAAAGTTTAAAAAACAAATTCGTAAAAAGTGCTTCAGAATAAAAAAAAATTAAAAAAAACTATTTTTTGTAAATATGAAAATTATAATTTCTTAATATTTCGTCACATTTAACCAAACTAATTTTTTATTCAAAATCATTTTGAATATTGGTGAAAATTAGGTTTTTCGTTTGTCTTCTAAAAGTAGTGACTTCGTTTCGAAAGTAGTTTGCTGTCGCTACATTAAAAAAAAAAGTTGCAGTAGTTGCAGTTAACTACAAAAGTAAATGTAGTTTTTCTGACCACTGCTTTAGGTCCAATCAATAATACACTAACTTGCTTAATATCTCCGAAGTAAATGCCAATAAAAAAAGAAATAGCAATTTTTTTCTAAAGAAATAGAATTTTTGTAATAACAATGTATTATATAAACTTTTAAAAAGAAATGCATTTACAAAATATTAGATTAGTCAGTTAGAAGAAATTTGTTTTATCTTGTTTTGTTAGTCGAACAAACCATTTCCCGGGGGGAAGAAAGACTGTTCGAAATGATCCAAGTTTTTCCTAAGTTTAAATTCCAAATGTAGTATTCTAAGAAAATATTTCTACTGTTACAAACATCGTGTGCACATTCGTATTGATATTACATGATTTACTTTTTTTGTTAATAAATAATTTATCAATTTACATTTATTCATAAAATTAATTAATAGAATATTATGTAAATAAAAATTAATTTCAGGCAATTTTTTAAATAAAACATCATAAATTTAAGAATTATTTAAGTTTACTTAATGCGTAACACATTAAAAGTGATGTATAAATAAGTTGTGTCATTTAAAATAAGTCAATTGAAAATATTAAAAATTTGAGTGATTTTGTTTCCATCATTCGTCCGAAATGAATATTCTGTGTTGAGCAGTATAGGCCAAATACCAAATATTTGTATGCTGCATCTCTAATTTAATAGCAGCAATTGTTGAGCAGAATCTTGTATCTATTTAAAATTTAAAAACTTCTTGAAAAGGTTTTTAGCAATTTTTGCAATAACAGGACCTATTTTCACAAATTCACAAAAGCAGGACCCTAGTAGAAAGAATGTGACTAGACGCTTACTTTATATTCACAAATTATGACAAGTTTTTTTTCTCCCAATTTTACAAAAACAGGACCTTTCACAAAATGTCTGGACAAACCCCTGTTAATACTTCCCCATGGCCGTTTAAAAATCAAAATAAAATAACTAAATTCGTTAATAACCCCTTTAGGACCCTATGTGACCCATCGGGGCCTATAATATCACATTAATCAAACAAGCCTTTCTGATGCGACCCAAGATGACCCGTCCATCATCATGCACTCGGAGTTGGCGAGAGACTGATAAATTCAACTGTCGGGCATAATTTCCTACCGCTTATTTTAAAGCTATTGGATCACAATGGGATACCAGCAAGTGACGTATTCTGGTTATGCCCATCCTGATTGGTTGTTGAAACGTGACACTTGCTTACGTTAACAACTGTTTTTTCTATTCTATTTCGAGTAAGCCAAGCCCGTCAAATATCAATTCTCTTAAGTGGCACGCACATTCTAAATTCTTTCAGAAAAATTCCCAAAGCAGAGGATCCAAATTGCGATGGCATATCTTCGAATCATCCTCAGGGATGTTTCCCAAATAGTGGTCAATAGCCCATTTGTGCAGCTCTAGTGCGACGTAAATAAAGTACCATAATGTCGATAAATGAAAATGTACGTATTAAATCTCTAATTTTCTGTTATGTTCGATAGAGAATTCATACGAATTAAAGTTAGTTTACCTTAAAAAAAAAATAAAGCAACTCATAACCATTAGATCAAAGTTTTCATAAATGAATTCATACGTGTTAAATCTAGTTATCCTGGAATATATTAACAAAGTTGCCCTGTGCGTTCCCTGTGCTTATTATCAGGGGTCTGTCCATACATTTTGTGAAAGGTCCGTTTTTCGTGAAATTGTGAAAAAATTACTTGCATTCTTTCAAGCAGGGTCCGCTTTTATGAATGTGTGCAAATAGGGTCCGTTATTGCAAAAAAAAACTTTTTCAAGGAGCTTTTAAATTGTAAAGATATACAAGATTATGCTCTGCACTGTAAAATTATAATAAAAAAATTTAAATTTTTAAAAATAAGCAACAATTGCTGCTTCTAAATTAGAGATGCAACATACAAATATTTGGTATTTAGCCTATACTGCTGAACGCAGAATATTCATTTCGGACGAATAATGGAAGAATCGTCTGCCGAAGACAAAACTTAATTCGTTTACATCCATCTTTCTTGTTTTCTGCCCTGGAAAGGGTTTATTCGATTAACAAAATAATAATGAAGATAAACAAATTTGTGAAGGGTCCGATTATAAGAAAAATCATTTTCTGAAGAGTCCGTTTTTAAGTTAAAATATTTTGTGAAGGGTCCGTTTTTATGAAAAGATATTTTGTGAAGGGTCCGTTAACGGACCCAAATTTCTTCTAAACAGACCCCTGATTATTAACAATATATTAAGAGTAAACACACCGTACTCTTGTCTGAGTTTTGTCAGGTAAGCTATACTAGTTTTAATTGCTGGAAAAACTTCAAAGAAATGAGGAACAGCTTAACCTAATCAAAAAAAAATGATGCTATAGTAAATGAAACAGTTTTGTATAGCAGAAATATCTCATAGATTGCACTTTGTTTTCGTCTTTCAAAAAATAGTAACCACTCAAACAAAATTACCTGTATTTTCCCAGTTTGAAAGGAAAAACTCAAAATTCCCCGCATTTTTCCTGTTATTTTAGGTGATTTTTAAATTCCCTGTATTGTCCAGATTTTCCCTATATTTTCCAGGTTCGAATTTAAACTGTTCACCATTAAATAAATAAAGTTTAATTGCTTTATTTAATCAGGGTGAGTAGCCAAATTATTCAACAAAAAATAAGCACCTTTAAGCACTCAAAAAAATATTTTTAAGCACTTTAAAAAAATATCATAACTAGGCATGGTTGGAAAGTTTTATCTTGTTTCAACCGTCATGTTCACAAAAAAACAACCTTTTCCCATTGTTTTTGACAGTTGTAAAAAATCATGAAATTTTGAATCATGTCAAACGAATGGCGTTTTCATACGCTGCGGACTGACAATACGCCGAAATAGATTGGGGTTGAATTTATTGTGAAAACTTTGAATAGGACTATGAGAACCGTGTCTTTTTGCATAATTCGAAGCCAAAATCAGCATAGTAAGGGAAAGATCTCATTATTAAAAAGGGAAAATTAAGCGCTCAATGAAAAAAGCACCTTTAAGAGCTTTTAAAAAAATGAAAATCGGAAATAAGCACCTTTAAGCACTTTTTAAAAACGCTACGCAACCTGTTTATTATTATTGCTTATCAAGGTTTTCATAAATGAATTCATACGTGTTATCCTACTGGAATGTATTAAAAGCAAATAACACCATTGTATCATAATGTTGAAAATGTTGGGGGAAGATTTGCGAGAAGGAAAAAAAAGAAGAGTAGTTCACCGACCGAGAAGGATTTAAAATAAACTTTTACTTGGATGAGTATATAAGACAGAAATAAATTATCTAACTAAATGCAAATTGCGCCTTTGTTTCGCTCCGATGCCCCTATCATCCTCCACCCCACAAATCGGTCACACAAGTTGGCTGATTGAATAGACCACCCTTTTAAGCTGCATCAAGGAATCCCTTTCAAATAAAAAGTTATAATTTAAGAAATGAAGCGTAACAACCGCGTAAGGATGGGCGCCACTCTGTGTGTAGAAGAAGAAGGGTGCATCTGATTACGAACGCATAACTGGAGCATGAACAATTCCGTTATCAACAGGAAAAATGATCCCCCGCAAGTTTCACTTTTCACCGTGTGAGTTATTTTCAAAGATATACTTTTTCTTCCATACTTTGAATTATTCCAATCATTTTAATTTATTCGGTTGCAAAATTGATTTCATTTCTTTTTATTTATTTAGTAGTTGTTTTTTTTTTTTCAGAAGTGATCACTGAACTCAACCATCGCTGAAAGACGGGAACGATGAAAAAAACTGGAATCATTTCGTTTAATAACGGATTTTCATTAAGGCGTAAAATAAATTCTTCCTTTTCTTATTTGAAAAGCCATTTATTTTCGATCGGGTGCAAAAGAAGACCATCTGAATAAGACGATCATCTGAGATGAACGGACTGTTTGGCATGTTCACACCTACCATAAGCGTCTGAATAGAGACCAGGGCCTCCGGGCATAAAAATGTTTTGGGCTCCATAATATGTCAAACTGTTTAAAACTAAAAGCTGATTAAAATAATTGAATTAAAAAAAACAGAAATGTATAACAAATCAAAAAAATTCAAAAGGCATGAATTATTTCGTCAAACTATTAAAGTCAGTCACTCTTTAAATGCACATCAGACTTTTACTAGTTTAAAAGTTGCTGTCCCATAGTGCTGTGTAACTCTCTTTCAATTATT
Source organism: Parasteatoda tepidariorum (assembly GCF_043381705.1). Lineage (NCBI taxonomy): Eukaryota > Metazoa > Arthropoda > Arachnida > Araneae > Theridiidae > Parasteatoda > Parasteatoda tepidariorum. The sequence goes on along the minus strand of NC_092210.1, from coordinate 89,749,894 downwards.
ACTTTATTTAACTAATTATAAGTACAAAACAAAGTGGGTGGTGGTCAAGCATATTTAGAGACATTATCAATTGTGTACAAAAAAAAATCATTTTAACGTAGAGAAATAGGTTTCGGTTGACTTTTTAAGTTTTCCTGGTAATAAACTATTCAAATTATTGGTGTTTGCATAACAATCAATCACTATTTGTTGGAGGGGGGGGGAAATGCACACTTTTTACATGAGAATGTATTTATTTAAAAAAATATATAATGCAATGTTGTTTATCCTTAGTTTTTTTAATAGAATTTATAAAAAAAAAAAGATTCTTTAGAGCCCCCTGAATGTTTGAGGCCTCCAGGTACTGATCGAGTGTGCCCATGCGTAAAGACGGTACTGTCGGTACGCAAAAAGTGCGAGCATTATCACCTGCGTACTGTCAGCCACGTTTCGCAAGTTCGTACCCTCAACAAAAAGCAACGCAATCAGATTTCCATTCTCTACAATGAGCGCACTTGGTGGCTCATTGTCTTAGTGGCTCAGGAGATAGATCGTTCACCTTCCAATGAGGTAACCAGGGTTCTAATCCCAGCGATGGCTGGTCGACATAAATTTCGCCTCCTGCTCGCACCGACCACAGTGCTGACGTAAAATATCCTCGGTGGTAGACGCATCATGAGTTCCCTTGCCGTTAGGCTAACTGCTGGAGGTTTCCGTGGTCTTCCTCTCCATGTAACGCAAATGCGGGATAGTTCGATCACGTAGGCGAATTTGATCCAGGAGTTGTCTTCTGGATTGGGTTCAAAATGACAAGGCTACTAAGTTGAACATTAGTATTCGTAAACCCAAAATCTCTTCGGCTGTTCAACGACGTTTATAAAATAAAACTGAGTGCACTTTCATACAATATCCGCAATTCACACACGTGGAAGAATCAGTGTATCAAACTAATGGATGAATCAACATACCTGTAAATCAACAAAGTGATGAATCAGCAGACAGGAAATTATTGAACAGCTATTATAAAATCAGAAATTTTAAAATTAAACAGAGGATCACCCTTTCGAACGATTTCTGATTCGTTGATTTGCTGCTACACTGACTTTCTCATTTACCGTTTTAGTGATTCATCGATCCACTAATTCATTCATTCGCTTTACCATTGAGTCACTGATTTGATTTTCATCGTTTGGCTAATTAGTTGATTCTCTCATACGATGATTCGCACTTCTTCGTGTAATTCTGTTACTTGTACTGTAATAAATGAAATAAGAACGGTTCGCTGACAGCTGCTGTAAATAGATGAAAAGAAGATTTACTTCTGTAAATTATTCATGACTCAGTTAGACGACTTTTATCGTTGAAACGCATTTCGGTCATCAGCCAGATTTTTCACCAAAAAAAATAAGCACCTTTTAGGCACTAAAAAAATATTTTTTATTACTTTTTTAAAAAAAATCGTAATCGGGATTTGCGTAGTAATAAAAATTATTTCTTCCTATTGTTTAGATAGGTACTTTATTTACGTTGCACTAAAGCTGTACAATGGGCTTTTGGCGACGGTCTGGAAAACATCCTTGAAGATGATCCGAAGACATGCCATCGCAATTTTGATCCTCTGCAGAGGGGATGGCTCCCCTGCTTTAGTAGCGCGACGACTTGCGCGAGAAGTCGTGAACTTCACGTAGAACAGTCTAACGAGGACCTATAACGTGCACTCTTGGTCTCTACGCAGACTGATCAAAGTGATCACCCACCCGCTTACTGACCGCAGCCAGTGATGCTTGATTTCGGTGTTCTAGTGGGAACCGTGTCTTTACGATCAATCCACCGCGGGACTCCTATTGTTTGAAGTTGATTTATATACATAAAATCAACAAAATGCAAAAGCATTTCCCGAAAACATCATCATTATCATGATAAAGTTTATATATTATCATGATTAAATTTCTGATAAATATTGCAAAGACAATTGTAAAGATCATGTTTCTATTTTCTTCGTAAATTATGACGATAATCAACACAACAAAGAAAAAAAAAAGTCTAATTTTGAACGATAGAAAATTAAGCACTTTTGACAGAGCCCCAATGAAAAAAGCCCCTTTAAGGGCTTTTAAAAAACGCAAATAAAAAATAGGCGTCCTGGTTAACTTCATTTTCACCCAAGGGCAATATGGTAACGCCTCATTTATTCTTTTACTTACTTACTTTACTCGTGGTAAACCTCACTTTTAAGCATTGTAAATACTAATATGTTCCACCCCAATAAAAAAGTGAGCATTATTTTTATAATCTAGTTAGATAAGGAGACAAATAATACAAATTCGATAGATAAGAATGGAAGAAGACATGAAAACATTTTATATTTATATTATAAAGATGTACACCGGGGAAAGAAAGAAAAAAAAGACAAATCATTTTGGCTTAATAATTAACTTTTTTGCTGTAACCCTTTTTCTAATTTCTGATTCTTTTATTTGCCCATTTCACAATTTTCTTTTATCCGATATATATGGATAAAGCAAAAAATATTTACGGATAAAGCAAAAAATATTTATGGATCAAGCAAAAAATATTTAGGGATCAAGGAAAAAATATTTAGGTTTAAAGCAAAAAATATTTATGGATCAAGGAAAAATATTTACGGATAAAGCAAAAAATATTTATGAATAAAGCAAAAAATATTTAGGGATGAAGCAAAAATATTTATGGATAAAGCGAAAATATTTGTGGATAAAGAAAATATTTATGGACAAAGCGAAAATATTTATGGATGAAGCAAAAATATTTATGGATAAAGCAAAAATATTTATGGATAAAGCAAGAAATATTTAGGGATAAAGCAAAAAATATTTATGGATCAAGCAAAAATTTTTATGGATGAAGCAAAAATATTTATGGATAAAGCGAAAATATTTGTGGATAAAGAAAATATTTATGGACAAAGCGAAAATATTTATAGATAAAACAAAAATATTTATGGATAAAGCAAAAATATTTATGATTAAAGCAAAAATATTTATGATTAAAGCAAAAATATTTATGGATAAAGCAGAAATATTTATGGATGAAGCAAAAATATTTATGGATAAAGCAAAAATATTATTATATAGCACTTATTATATAGCAGGTCTTGGTAATGCTTAAAGGTTAGTTTTGCCACGATTGAAGAAGATAAGTTTTAAAATGTTAAATATTAAGGTCCGGAAAGGCCGGGCTATTAGCACATCTGGCTCATGTCCGAGAGGTCATGAGTTCGATCCCCTCCGGCCGAATTCACCCCATGAACAAAAGGATGACTGGTGCACGCTACATCTGTCGGGGTTACACAGTCCTTCCAATTCCCATCACAAATCAATGACTCTGGGGGTACTGGAACGGAGATGGATCGTGCTCGTGTTCAGGTCAAAATTACGATCTGCGGATGGATGGTGTGCTAATGCGTCCACTCTGTAAAACGGGATGTGACGCATGTATGTTTCTACAGATCATCATCGGGATGTTTCCCAGACAGTCACCAATAGCTCATTGTGCAGCTCCAATGCAACGTAAATAAAAAGTGCCGTAACCATACTGAAATGCAATGTACACTTTAATTTCTTCCAAAATATTTTTTTTCACCATGTTTTGGAAATTCGAGTAATAAAGATTAATTTTCAAAAATAAACATTGAAACTTAGTTCTTAGTGAATTAAAATGTTTTTTTCCCACTTAGTAATGAAACAAAATGGTAAAAAATAATTGGCAAAATAAAATAAATATCTGATCCTAAAATGAATCGGTAAAAGAATTACATATAAGTAGAAATAAACAGTTTGAACACTTAATTTAATAACATTAAAAAATCGACTATTTCGAATTTCGCAGAAATAACCTTTTAACAAACAAAAAAGTTATTCTAAAATGAAATTGTTTGTCAATTAATATATGTGAAAACTTTTAAGGTACAGTAAAATTAAAATCCATAATAAAATATTCAAATGTATTAAATAAAACTTGTCGACCATTTTGGAAACAAAAAAACTTTTTGTCCAATAAAGAAGTTAAAGGGGACTTCTTTAAACCTTTAATTATATTTAGAGCCAATCAATAAATCATTATTTACTTAAAATTTTTGATGTGGTTACGAAATTATTTAAAGTAAATTGCCTATTGAAAAAAATAGCAGATATTTTTGAGACAAAAAAAATTCTTTTTAGTTATGTATTTTACTACTAATAAAAATCTAATGATGGTGTCACAGTTTTCCATTGTTGTCCGTGCATTTTTCATGTCCGAAAAATCACGTGATAGGATACAGTTTTTCCTCATTCATTTTCGTATTGTTTTGGTTGTCATCAGCATAAAATTAATTAAAGTCATAAAAGTATTGTTTTTTTTAAACATTTTTGTGTCCCTAATTTAAAGTTATATTCCACAAGCGACTAGGGACAGGACGATTCCATAATACAAACGGACTTAGAAAATTTAGAAAGGGGAAAATGAGCTCGATATCGGGAAAACGTTGCTGGTGAGCAAAATATCACCTTATTTTAGCGCCAACATAAGAAGTCAAATTTTGGCGGGATTTTCTGGAAAAAAAAAACTTAACTAGGGTCATCAAAAAAGAAAGAATTGATTATTAGGCTTTACAGAGAACACAGTCAGATTTGATTTTTTTTTATCTACAAAGAACGTTTTTGATGCAGAGAGGTACGTACCTCAGTACTGTTGACAATTATCGGTCGCTGTTCCAGCAATTCTGTACATGTTGGAGGAGTGTGAGGGGGGGGGGAGATCGTGAAAAGAATTCCGTGCATAAACCGGGCAGTGGCACTTGACCTTAAAAAAACATCAGTGTAGGGTATACCGGGCAAATGTATACCGGGCAGTGGCACTTAACTAGACCTTGTATATATATCAGACATTTACCAAAACTCTAGTCAACTAGACCTAGTATAAGTGCCACTACCCGGTATACCCTGCACTGATGTTTTTTTAAGGTCAAGTGCCATTGCCCGGTATACGCTACACTAATGTTTTTTAGGGTCAAGTGCCATTGCCCGGTATACGCTACACTGATGTTCTTTTAAGGTCAAGTGCCATTGCCCGGTATATATTTGCCCGGTATACCCTACACTGATGTTTTTTTAAGGTTCAGTGCCATTGCCCGGTATACCCTGCACTGATGTTTTTTTAAGGTCAAGTGCCATTGCCCGGTATGATTCTCACATTTCATACTTTGCCTAAAAACATCCAGCATTCTATACAATGCCGGCGTTTCATATTTTGCCGGTCACATACATATATTAAGATCTAACTAACTTTAAAGTGAAAAAAAAAATTAAAACAAAAGCAAAACAGATAACAATAATAAAAACAAAGACATAACGAAAAAATTCAACAAATAACATATTTTATGCGTGTTCGAAAATGACAGCAAACGTCGCAAAAAATAAACATAAAAACAAATGCGAATGGTGACGGTAAACCTTTGAAATTTAGCCAATACGCCAAGGAAGCGAACAAAAAAATCCCCAATATTCTCAGTGTAATTACCCTCTTTCCCTATTTTTACTCTTCCGACGAAACTCTAAGTTTTTAACATTATGGAATCGTCCTTCCCAAGTTTTTAACATTATGGAATCGTCCTTCCCCTAGTCGCTTGTTTATATTCCTGTACTGCTATTATTACGCAATTCAAGAGTTCAAAACTAAGAGAATTGTTGTTATTTTTGTATTTTATTATTATAACGTAATTCTGCGCTACATTTTAAGATAAAGTTATCTAGAAAGGTGGACTAATCTTATAAATCATTTTACAATTACTTTTTTTTTTGGTGCCAATAGCATGAATATATTATTATAAATTACAGTTAAAAAATATCCCCTAAATGAGTTGTGATTTAACGATCAGCTTCGTGCACAATGAGAATTAAGCAAAAACAGAATTTAATACATCCACCCGTTTGGTAAGCGAAAGTATTAAAATACGGAGGTGAACATATCAAATTTGTTTGAACAATATAATGTTATAAATGCTATTTTAAAAAAAGATTACTCAGAAAGACTACACCTGTTCACCAATAGACTTAAATATTTATAGATAATAATATTTGGACATGGGAAATGGAGGTACAAGCGAAAGCAAATAAAATTCCTTCTAGTACATATGTTTGAATATGTGTGTAACATGTATGATATATGGGTAAATATAGGTATGAATAATTATAATTTTATTTTATTTTATTTATAACCGTCGTTGAAAAGCACACACTTTTTGATGGGTTTACAACTACTAATATTCAACTCCGTAGCCTTGTAATTTTGAACCCAATCCAGAAGACAAGGTAACTCTTGGATCAAGTAGAGCGAGAAATTGGTCTTCGTGGAAGACTTTCGTTGGATGGAACTAACCCGCATTTGCGTTATATGGAGAGGAAAACCACGAAAACCTCCCACGGTTAGACTAACAAGGGGACTCTAACCCATGATCCGGGGATATTTTTACGTGAGCACTGCGGTTGGCGCAAGCCGGATGCGGAATTCGTAACGACCAGCCATCGCTGGTATTCGAACCCGGTTCACTCATTGGAGGGCGAACGCTCTATCCCTTGAGCCATCGCGGCTCACTAATTATAACTTTATTTTATATTTTATTTTATAACCATCGTTGAACAGCCGACCCAATTTTGGGTTTGCGACTACTAATGTTCAACTCCGTAGCCTTGTCATTTTGAACCAATCCAGAAGACAAGGAAACTCCTTGATCAGTACCCCCAGAGGTATGATTTGTTATGGGAACATGAAGGACTTTGAGACTCGACAGATTTAACGTGCACCAGTCACCATTTACTACACGGGGAGTGCTCGATCGGCGGGGATCGAGCCCACGACCTCTTAGACATGGGCCCAGTGCCTTACCAACCAGGCTATCCAAGCCCTTAATTATAACTTTAGTCGAAAAACTGTTTTCTGCTAAGAAACAATACTTATTGTGTAGCAATCATCGGGGTTGATGGGCGGCAGCGTGTAGGGGGCTATTATATAAATTATTGAAAATAATTTATATAATTATATAAATTATTATGTATTTATTAAAAATAGTATCTATCATAGAGATCTTTAAATCAAGATGAAATAACTGAATGTGTGAGGAGTAAATAAATGTGTTTCCCTAATAACTATTTTCAAAGTTCTTCTTTATTCTACTTATTTAATTTTCAGACGTATGTTTATGGACCTAAAGCAATTCATATCAGGACTAGATTTCTCTCTTCAGGACTGCCAATTCAACATTCGAACATAAAACCTAATTTAAGATTATTAATGATTATTTTTTTCAATTCCCGTCAGTGTTAACATTTCGTCAATTCAGGCATTTACAGGGCAGATTTATTTGCCAGTCTTTCAGAGGCACCCTATTAGGTGGGCCAACTTTGCTCCCACAGTATGGACAGAAAGTGCAGGGAATGAAAGAAGATCCACGCCTTGCCCTGGATTCGAACCCAGAAACTTTCTGATGCAAGGTTCCCTGACACCTAAGCACTCCGGTAGTCAGATTATTAATGATAAAACAGGGGGAAAAAATTCACTTCTAAAATTAAATATTTTGAAAACAAAATAGTCCTTTATTGGTAAATAAATTTATGATTGTCTTTCAGTGGTTTTTAATAATTAGTAATCTTTCCTTGGTCTGTATATTCATAGCTGCTAATGAACTTATTTATTAAGTCGGGGTTCCGCCGAAAAGAGGTTGATTATTTAGGGGTTCCATAGGCGAAGGAAAAAAAACTGGAAACCGCTGATCTAAGATCGTGTCGAAAGTTCCGACCTCTGGGGGTACTGATCCAGGAGCCCCCTTGTCTTCTGGATTGGGATCGAAATTACAAGGATATGGAGTTGAACAGTCGGCTGTTCAACGACGGCTATAAAATATAAAATGTAGTGAAATTAAGGGGCCGGGATGGCTCAGCGGATAGAGCGTTCGCCTTCCAATGTGGTAAACCGGGTTCGAATTTAACGACAACTGATCGAAAAGTGCGAGTTCAAGGGCAAATGGACAACATGCCCATAGTCAGAAAGTGCCCCTAACAACGTAAGATGACATTTTGACAATTCCGTACATGGTTTCCTAGTTAATTCTTAATCTTTAGGATGTGCCATATATATATATATATATATATATAATCTAATACGACTAAAATTTGATTTTGAGG
>NC_092210.1:89711091-89741503 GCF_043381705.1 Parasteatoda tepidariorum | reverse complement strand
AATAAGAATTGAACCTCAAAGGGTAATACATATATATATATATATATATATGTAACATATATAATTAAGAACGACATGCTGAACTGTTAAAAAAATTTTTATTTTTAACGTTACACGGTTTAAAACTCTATACAATGTAACTACTTCTGAAACACTGAGTTAAATTAGAAGCTTACTAACTTTTTATCTGCATATAAGTATGTAGAGAAAAAAAATTATTTTATAAATGCTTGTTTTTTGTCTAAAAATATTGTTAAAGAGAAATTTTATTATTACATCATCATTGATCGAAGCCTGCTATAAAAATTTTTAAAAAAAAATTTGTTAAAAACTTGTAAACATTTTACGTACATAGTTTTTTTTTCAAAAAACATCATGCAGAAATGTTACACAAATTTTTGTTTTATATTGTATATGGTTCAAAGTTTTCAACAATATAACTACTTTAAATTAACTAAGATAACTAAGTTCAATGTTCACCAAGCATGGAATAAAACTAGAAGCTCACAAATTTTATTTAATAATATTATAGTTCAGCAATATTCTTAAATACGCAATTTAAGTACGTTTCTCAAACCATGTCAGTTTTCTTAAATACATATTTTTTTAGCTGTGTCCATTTTCTTAAATACGCTGCGTGAGCTATGTCCACTTTTTAAAACACGCGTTTTGAGCTGTGTACAAAATAAAAAGCAAAAAAGCAGAATAAAAAAAAATAATAAAAAAATATGCAAAATAAAATTAAAAACATAAAGTCATCTATTATTATTACTAATAACGTGATATAAGAACTCGTTTGTTAATAATGAACTATAACTAATGACTCCTCCATTATCTTCTGTTGGATCATTCTTTGATAGTTCTAATAGCATCGCCCTCTAAATGAATCGTCTGCTGCACCCTATTGTTCCAGAAAAATCTTCCTCTCTCTCTTCGAGATGGTTGTTATTTATTACGAGATCCTCTTTATAAGCGGTCGAAGACTTGTAAAGAATCAGGTACTTATCAGGTACTTAATTGAAAGGGGATGGGGGAGGAATTGAAAACTTTCTTTGGTGGACTGTTTCAAATTGGCTCATTAGAGCTTCTTGTTCAATCAACACTATTGTATTAATTACTGCATTGATTCCATCATCAGGGGTCTGTCCAGGCTGAATTTACTACCGTTTAGCGGTACCTTCACAAATTCAATTTTAGGTAAAACGGTAGTTTCACAAATTCAGCTTCAGGAAAAACGGTAGTTTCACAAAATACTTTTTCTTAAAATTTTATTTTTGTATCCCTTAAGAAACGGTAAATCTATATTTTAACCATGTTTTTGTATTGATTTTTTAATATAATTTTTAATTTTTCACAAATTATGTCTAAATTTTCACAAAATAGGTACCTTTCACAAAAACCTAGACAGACCTCTGATCATAGAACGAGGTGTGTTCAAATTCATGATTCAGAAACATTTCTTAAACCGCGTAGACAAATTTTTCAACAAAAAACAAGCACCTTTTAAACCCTTTTCAAGCACTCAAAAAATATCTTTAAGAACTTTGAAAGAATATCCTAATTGGACAGGGTTGGCAAAGTTTTTGACAATTGATGGTTTTATACGATTTTATTTGCTTGTCAGTGACGACGACGATGGTGCATCACCAACGATGAAATTAACATCTATCGCTAATAGAGAGAAGAAGAAAATTGACAATGTTTAGTGGGTCCACAGTAATAAGCAAAAATTCGAGATTCTATTACTGAGGGCGGAAACTGATGTCTGAAATTGAGAATCTTTAGCAAACTGCAGTAGAGTTGCACATGCGAGACAAAAATCCTTACCACCGGATCCAGCGTAGTACACGCAAGTGCGGACCCGCAAGTATTTCATCAAATATGTAAAATAAATCGTGCTTTCATACACTACAGACCGACAGTACGCCGAAATAGATTGGGGTTGAATTAATTGTGAAAACGTTGAATAGGACAATGACTTTTTGCCTAACTTGTGGCGAAAATCAACATGATAAAGAAAAATATCACGTTTCGGAAAGGGGAAAATTAAGCACTTTTCAAAAACACCCAAGGAAAAAAGCACCTTTAAGGGCTTTTAAATCATTAAAATCGAAAATAAGCACCTTAAAGCGCTTTTTAAAAACGCTACGCACCCTGTTACCTTAGTGTGATACTGCAAATTTCTTAGAAAACATTGAGTATTATATTTTAAAATCAAGAATTTCGTTTCGAGCTTTTCATTAGTAAAGCTTAGGTGGTTTTTACCTTAATAAAATATAACAAATTGTCTCTGAAGGGAAATTAGTTTTATTATACAGTCGGACCTCGATTTAACGAGTTCATAGGGACCGAGAATATTATTCGCTAACTCGAGAATAATTCATGATATCTAATAAAAATATGATATCTAATAAAAATTTGATATCAAACAATATCTAAAAATATGATATCTAATCTCTAAAATGATATCTAATCTCTAAAATGATATCTAATCAAAATAAAAAAAAGATTTGTCTAACCTTATGGAATATCCGAACATCTCTAATAAGCAAAATACACAAAATAAATCTTACACTTTTCACTCACAAACTCAAAATACAGCGAATAATTAATTACTCGATGGTTAATTCGAAGCATTTCGTGAATAAGGTTTGCTTATTTCTTACTTTAATAAGTTCTTTTTTCGACGTCATAAAGAGAAGAAAACTCTTCCATTTTTTTTTACCCTACTGACACGATTGCACCAAAATACTGAACTAAAAATTCTTTGATTCGCACGTTAAGCAATACAATATAACTTTAAGACTTCAATTTTTCAAGCGAATTTCATTTGAGGTAAACCTCTCAATTTTAAAAATGAAACTTTTTTAATTTTCTTATTTGAGCCATGATGGCTGAGGGGATAGAGCGATAGCCTACCAATGAGGTGAATTAGGTTCGAATCCCAGCGATGACTGGTCGATACGATTCCGCATCCGGTTTGCCCCGACCACACTTCGGACGTAAAATAGCCTCAGTAGACGGATCATGAGTTAGAGTCCCCTTGCCGTCAGGCAAGTCGTGAGATGTTTTCATGGTTTCCCTCTCCATGCACCGCAAATGCGAATTAATTCCATCAAAAAGTCCTCCACGTAGGCAAATTTCTCCCAATACTTGATGCAGGAGTTCCCTTGTATTTTAGATTGGTTTCAAATTTACAAAGCTATGGAGTTGAACATTTCAGGAGTCTGTACAGATATTTTGTGAAAGGTCCGCTTTTGTAAAATTCTGAAAAAAATTACTCGTAATTTGTGAATATAAAATAAACGTTAAGTCACATTCGTTCAGCCAGGGTCCTGCTTTTGTGAATTTGTGCAAATAGGGTCCTGTTATTGCAAACAACTTTTTCAAGTAGTTTTTAAATTGTAAAGACATACAAGATTATGCTCAACACTGTAAAATTATAATTAAAAATATTTAAATTTTCAAAAATAAACAGCAATTGCTGCTACCAACTTAGAGATGCAACATACAAATATTTGGTATTTAGCCTATGCTGCTGAACGCAGAATATTCATTTCGTACGCAGAATATTCGAATATTCATTTCGCAGAAGCGTCTGCCGAAGACAAAACTTAGTTCGTTTACATTTGTCTTTCTTCTCCCCACCCCCCCTTCCTGGGAAGGGTTTATTCGATTAGCAAAACAATAATGAAGATAAGCAAATTTGTGAAGGGCCCGATTAAAAGATAAATTATTTTGTGAAGGGTCCGTTTTTTGGTTAAAATATTTTGTGAAGGATCCGTTTTTATGAAAAGATATTTTGTGAAGGGTCCGGTTTTCTAGACAGACCCCTGTATTTGTAGTCGTAAACCAGAAAATTGGGTCGGCTGTTCAACGACGGTTATCGAATAAAATAATTTTTCTATTTATCTCTTAATTCTATTTATCTCTCATTGACTAAATTTTATCTTCATGAGAAGTGGGAGAAATAGTGAATGAGGGCTTTTATAAATACAGATGTTTGATACAAAGTCCAAAGAAGTCTTTTTTAAAGAGTCATCTTTGTTAAAGATGCAAATGTTATTTTTGGAACTCCTTTTATATTTAAAGTTAAAAAAAAAGGCCTTTGATTTCTGTTGACCCTAGTGACACGATGTCCGCCTTTAATGTACCTTATTTCTTTCCCTTCCCCTATGTTTGAAAATGTAATCAAGTGTAAATTGTGTCTGTACGCGAATATCCTAAATAACTATGTTGATTGTTTTCAGGAAAATAATGATACGCTAGGTCAATATATGATTATGTACCTTCTGTTGTTGAACTCTTTTCTCAACTACGATAATAAGAAACCAGTGAAGATGCTATAAAAAAAAAGAGAGAGAGAGAGAGACATTGGCGTGGGTGTCAAGGTGTTTTATGGGAACAACCAGATCACCTAGACCTCTCTTCTGGAAAAGCCATTATCATTATCTATGCTTCTTTCTCATCACACTACTGAATTAACAAATTTGGCACGAATCATTCATTCTTTAGCGCCAATCCATCTTGTCGAGGCCCTTTAAATCAAAAAAACCCACGCCAAGACATTCCATTCAAAATGTTTTAAGGAATAACGAGGGGGAAAAAAAGAAAAGAAACTGGTCAGAAAAATGTTGAACAGTTCAAGGGTGGTTGTCTGCGTAATTTTTTTTTCTTTCGCCTTTTGGTGATGGTGATTTATTGTACTACATATTTAAGTTGAAAACGAAGAAGTGACTCTTAACCCAGTTTTTGCATTGATTAGTTCTATAGAATTAAGGTTAATAAAATAGTAAGGTTTCCTGGGGTACATTTTTCTTTTTTTTGGGGGGGGGAAGCCTTATGACGTCACAAGCTTACTTAGAACCCTTTTTTTAATTTTACTTTATTTTATAACCGTCGTTAAACAGCCGACCCAATTTTTTGGGGGGTGACTACTAATGTTCAACTCTGTTAGCCTTGTCATTTTGAACCCTATCCCGAAAACAAGGCAACTCCTGGATCAAGTATTGAGAAGACTTTATGAGGGAAGTAACCCGCATTTGCGTTTTATGGAGAGGAAAACCACGAAAACCTTCGACGGTTAGCGTGACAGTATAGGGACTCTAAACCGTGATCCGTCTAGCTCTAAAGATATTTTACATCAGTACCGACCCATTATCGCTGGGATTCGAACCCTGTTCACCTCATTGGAAGGAGGACGTTCACTGATACTTAGACCTTTCATTATTATTCGTATTACAGGGAAACCTCCAAGAAAGACCACCTCTATTTATGACCACTTTTGAGATTCGCGGAATTTTTTTACTTTTTTTTTATTTTTTAAAAACGAGCATCTCAAATAAACAAGCCTTCTTTTAAAGCTAGCTTAATTAATTTTCATAAAGTAAAATTAAATGCAAACATAAAACATAATTGCCTATTTATTTAAAATAGCGTTATGATTCATAATTATGAAATTTGTTTTTACACATAGTTCAATATGGGAACATTTTTATTAGGGGTCTGCTGTCCAGACATTTTGTGAAAGGTCCTGTTTTTGTAAAATTGCGAAAAAACTGTTCATAATTTGCGAATATAAAATAAGCGTTAAGTCACATTCGTTCAACCAGGGTCCTGCTTTTGAGAATTTGTGCAAATAGTGTCCTGTTATTGAAAAAATTGCTAAATATCTTTTCAATAGGTTTTTAAATTGTAAATAGATACAAGATTCTGCTCAACAATTGCTGCTATTAAATTAGAAATGCAACATACAAATATTTAGTATTTAGCTCAACACAGAATATTCATTTCGGACGAATAATGGAAACAAAATCACTCACATTTTAAATATTTTCATTTGACGTATTTTAAATTACACAACTTAGTTATACATCACTTTTAATGTGTTACGTATTAAGTAAACTTAAACAATTCTTAAATTTATAACATTTTATTTTTAAAAAATTGCCATAAATTACTTTTTATTTGCATAATATTCTATTAATTAATTTTATGAATACATATAAATTGATCAATTATTTATTTACGAAAAAAATATGATTTAATGTTAATAAGAATGCGCACACGATGTTTGTAAAAGTAGAAATATTTTCTGAGAATACTACATTTGGAATTTAAACTTAGGGAAACTTAGTTTGTCTCGAACCCCCGGGAAGGGTTTATTCTATTAACAAAACAATAATGAAGATAAATTTGTGAAGGATCCGATTAAAAGATAAATTATTTTGTGAAGACCCATCAACGGAGAGTGACCGCTCCCGTTCACTGCCTTTAACAACTGTTTTGAAGTCTCAGATTTATATTTTATCGTTTAAGAATTGACTTCCAATTTAGGTCAGACAAAAATAAAAATATTTTTTTTCCAATTTGAAACATTTTAGAAGTAAATAGTTTCAAAAAATTTTTATTTTGTTTCATGTCTGTAAGTTTTTTTAAGTCGGAAAGTATGATTAATGAATTTGGAGTTCCCGATAAAAAAAAAACATTTAGTAAACCATCGAACACCATCAGTCACTATTTTCAGCTTGAGTCATGATTGTTTGTAGGAAAGGAGTCGCTTACTTTATTTGAAAGAATTCACGTCTGTTAGGCATTGAAATAGATAGAAAAATTCTTTTACGCTGCTCAGAAAACAATTGTATTGTCGTAACATCCAAGACATGATCTCCAGTTAAAATTTGAACAGTCTAAAAATGGTCAAAATTTTAAATAACGATATTCGCTGTTTACGACTGCTAATGTTCAACTCCGTATCCTTGTAATTTTGAACCCAACCCAGAATACAAGGGAACTCCTGGATTGGGAGAATTTCGCCTTCTTGGAAAACTCTTTTGATGGAACTAACCCGCATTTGCAGTACATGGATGCGGAATTCGTATCGGTCAGCAAGCGCTGGGACTCGAATCCGGTTCATCTTATTAGAAGGTAAACGCCCCTGAACCATCACGTCTTATTCTATAGCATTTTGTATCCGTCGTTGAACAGCCGCCCCAATTTTGGGTTTACGACTACTAATACACAATTCCGCAGCATTGTCATTTTGAACCCATCCAGAAGACAAGGAAACTCCTAGTCTACCCAGTACCCCCAGAGTATTGATTGGAAGTACCCCCAGAGATATTGATTCGTTATGGAAACATGGAGGACTTTGCGACTCGACAGATTTAACGTGCATTAGTCACCATTTACTATACATGGAGTCTTCGGCCGGCTGGGATCGAACCCACGAACTCTTGGACATGGACCCAGTGCCCTAACAACCAGGTATCCCGGCCATATTCTACAGCATTTGTAAATGCTGGAAGGTATCGATCGACAATTTAATGATTCGAATCATCAAAGTGAACTGATTCGAATCACTTTGCTGATTCATTGTGGCTAAATATACCAGTTTTCTATCAACAAACTTTTTAAAAATCCTCATAATTTCGCAGGTGATTTAGGACAGGATTAACTATTTCATTTAAAGGTTAACTCGTTATTAAATACTGCAATTTAATCACAAATCAGGCTGTCAATTCAATACCATTCAATAATTTACTTTTAGGTAATTTTTTAATCATCAAATCTTCTAGATTTCGTTTTAAAAAAATCTGAAAGTTCGGAATTTATCGAAAATTTCTATACCTTACAATTTTCTTACCATTCACAAATTAATTTATAAAAAAATCATTTAATTCATCCGAATACTCCATTGCATTACAGATTTAAATTTGCGATAACAACTTTTTGTGAAAGCTTTTGTCTGTCCAGACATTTTGCGAAGGGTCCTGTTTTTGTAAAATTGTGAAGAAAAAAAAACTACTCATAATTTGCGAATTTAAAATAATCGTTAAATCACATTCTTTCAACCAGGGTCCTGCTTCTGTGAATTTGTGCAAATAGGGTCCTGTTATTGCAAAAATTGCTTTTTAAATTGTAAATAGATACAAGATTATGCTCAACAAATCGCTGCTTCTAAATTAGAGATGCAACATACAAATATTTGGTATTTAGCCTATACTTCTCAATGCAGAATATTCATTTTTGACGAATAATGGAACAAAATGACTCACATTTTTAATAATTTCAATTGGCGTATTTTAGCACAACTTAGTACTGTATCACTTTTAATGTGTTACGCATTGAGTAAACTTAAACAATTCTGAAATTTATAATATTTTATTTAAAAAATTGCCACAAATTAATTTTTATTTACATAATATTCTATTAATTAATTTTATGAATATAATTTAATTTTATGAATAAAATATAAATTGATCAATCATTTATTTAAAAAAAAAAAAAAGAAATGTCATTTAATATCAATAAAAATGCGCACACGATGTTTGTAAAAGAAGAAATAATTTCTTACAATACTACTACATTTGGAATTTAAACTTAGAGAAACTTGGATAACTTCTTTCTTCTTTTTTTTTCTTCCCCCGGGAAGAGTTTATTCGATTAAAAACAAATATGTGAAGGGTCCGATTAAAAGATAATTTATTTTGTGAATGGTCCGTTTTTATGAAAAGATATTTTGTGAAGGGTCCGAATTTCTTTTAAACAGACCCCTGGAAAGAATAATTGCAGTTTCACCAATCATTAAAAAGACGCGAAGAGAAAAATGTCACATTAAAATAACATTAGAGTGACAAAATTTTGAACCGTTATAGCGGTTAACCTATTAGAGTTTATGACTTAGTCTGCCGCCCTTCACTTCTGTTATTAAATCTGAATTCGATGGGGGGGAGGAAGTTATGTTTCACCAGAAAAAGTTTGCTTTTTAGCCATAATACGCATGTTACAGTTATCTGATATACACATTTCAAGATATTTCTTTGAGATATTACCAAATGAGACGGAAAATCCGACCCACGGTTCAAAAGTTACCCGACTCATCTGTATATTTTGTACCAGGAAGTGGAATCTCCTATTTTATATTTACGATAATAGGAATTGAGGTTAGGTAACTTTAGTTAATGTTGACATAAAAGTTAAGATGTTTATCCAATCATGTTAAAAACAATTTTATGTTGAGCAATAAATATTATTGAGGTCAGCTACATTTTGGAAGTCTCTCCAAAATACAGGAAAGGTGTACTCATACAAAATACATTAGGATATAAACACACTTCGATAGAATTATTGAAAGAAAACAGCGGACCTCTTAGAGAGCTTTGGAAGAACCAATTATAATTAAAGGAATAAATCTGAAAACGATAACGTTTAAGTATCATTATGATATAATAACAATTAATAAACAATATGAAAAGAAAGGGTGGTTTTTTCTAAAATCGGAGAGTTCAACTGCTTTTTTTTTTCCTTTTTGCTTATGGGAACAATAATCAATTAAGTTGTTTACATAGATTAATAATTACTAAATAATTTCGAAGTGTAACAAGGAGCTATTTTAATAAAAGGCAAATTATAAGCATATTTTTGGGTGCTTACTCATTTCCCCGGTGCAATAATAAAACAAAACGATAAATTCAACTGTTTGTTTATTTATTACATTATTTTGCTGTTGATTTTTTTTATTTGTTAAACAAATAAATAAATAATGAATAAATAGATAAATAAATTAGCTGAATTTACTTTAGTCGGTGAAATGGTTAGTACCTATTCTTAAATTTAAAAAAAAAAAAATCTGTGCACACTTTGTCATTTTAATGCGAGTCAGGCAACAATTTTTAAGTAGATTAATAATTGTTTCAAAAAGGGTGGTTTCGTACTGTTGGAAAATAAACTAGATCTCGATAAACATGGAAACTCGACCATTTTAAAGATCAAATAAAGTAAAATGATGCATGTTTTTAAATTTTCTTATATTTTTGCCTGCATACAGGACAATTCCTAAACATTTTGTTATGAAAATAGGATACCTGTAAGTGAAGTAGTGTATGCATATCGATCCTGATTGGTTGTTGAAACATGGCATTTGCTTGCGTTAGCAACTGTTTTTTTCCATTCTGACAGGAGTAAGCCAAGCCCGTCAAGTATCAATTCTCGTAAAGTGATACATTCTATAATCTTTGATGAAGATTCTCTCATAAAGATTTCAATTCTTTCACTATATATTTCTTACTTATGACAAAGGCTGGCACGAAGAACGTAGAACATAAACAAACCAATTCTGTATCGAAGTTGCCAGGTACACAAAACAAAAATTTATCACGGATACCATAAAATACCTAAACAAATTATGTATCTGAGAAAGAATTATATTTCAACGAATTCGATGCACAATACGGCGCTTATTTAATTAACTTCACATTAATTAATATTCTTACTTAAGTGAAGAAACTTAGCTCAACTTTAACACGCCATTATGCTTATTAACGATCAGCTGGCACTGACGTCATAGATCACGTGTGTGGATATCGTCTGTGATCTTCCTCTCGGAGTGAAAGGACCAAATTATTTTATTGTATAATTTTATAACCGTCGTTGAACAACCGACCTAATTTTTGGGTATACGACTACTTATGTTCAACTCCGTAGGCTTGTATTTTTGAACACAATCCAGAAGACAAGGGAACTCCCGAATCAAGTAGTGGGGGAAATTTGCCTTCGTGGAGGACTTTTTTGATGAAACTAACCCGCATTTGAGTTACATGGAGAGGAAAACCACGAAAACCTCCGACGGTTAGTCTGATGGCAAGGGAACTATAATCCATGATCAGTATCCAATTAGGGGAAAGCTGGAAATTTGAATTTCGCGATATAATATGTAAACCTGCTTAAAAAAACTTTTTAAACGAATCTAAAAATTTTTTGCCCACAAATATTAAATTTGTACAGACAACGAATATTCGTAGCAAAATATTATTTTTAATGAAATTACTCCAGTCATTTTTATTATTTTCTTTAATAATAGTCGTAAAATTTTGAACTGTTAGATACATATGCGTTAAAGCTTAATACATTTTAAAGACTGTAATTTTAAATGAAAGGAACACAAAAGATATTCTTAACAAAATCGGTCGTAAAGTTATTTAATTTCAAAATGTCGTGCATTTAAAGTTTCACTTTAGGAAAAATGAATTCAGTTTTTTTGCTAATAATTAATAACTTTATTTTTATTTTAAAAAGAGAAAGATCAATTTGAGTTAAAAATTCTATGATTGAGAATTGTCAATATTTATAAAGAATATGAATAATATTTTCGAAGTAAAAAAAAAAAAAATTCACACGTTGAAGGTTAGAAACTAATTGTTGCCAAACTAAATAGTCGGGATGTTACTATACCATTTTATTATTTCCAACTTTTTAAAACATTAAATTTTGTCAATTATATGTATTTTAATAAAAAAAAATTCCCTTTAGTTATTACAATTAATTTGTTTATTAAAAATAAAGGGAAACTAAAAATAATCAGGTAATCAAAATAATATAAAAAGAAGCAACCTTTTAAGTCGATTAAACCTCAAAGCTGTCTAGGGTTAGGACAAATTATAACTTCTTTGTGTTGAAAAAATATTTTTATTTACTGAAATTCAATAATAATAATAAGAAGAAGAATTTTTGAAAAATAAGAGAACTCAAAAAATCCAAAAAATACTTTTTGTCACTGAAATAGATACCATTGCATTTTCTATTTTTAAAGCTATAATTTATCTATTTATTTTTAAAAAAAATTAAATTCAACTTAAAAAATATTTACAAATCTTTTTTACGAAAATTGTGTACATTATTTATTATTTTTGTACTATTTATTTTACTTTATGTTTTTTTTTAACATTATTTATTATGCTTAGTATTTCCTCATTTGTTTTTGTAAAAAATTAGGTGGTCTAGCAGAAAAAGAGCTGGGAAC
This sequence comes from Parasteatoda tepidariorum, assembly GCF_043381705.1. Classification (NCBI taxonomy): domain Eukaryota; kingdom Metazoa; phylum Arthropoda; class Arachnida; order Araneae; family Theridiidae; genus Parasteatoda; species Parasteatoda tepidariorum. The sequence continues at coordinate 89,729,703 of NC_092210.1, read as the reverse complement.
ATATAAGATCCTAATTTTTTTAAAAATCCATTTAATGTACAAATACAACCAGAAGTTACTTTTTTTTTTACACAAAATATTCTTTTTTTTTTCAAAAATATAAACAGTATTTGAAATTTAATGACTTAAAAATTTTCAATGTTAAAGACAATTTTTTTTTCTTAAATAACTTGCTAGTATTCATTACGACGATTGAAAAAAACTTCATATCTTAATAAAAAAAAAAAAAAGACTAAAATTAGACCGCACAATGGGTAGAATATAAAACGGAACATGGCAATAAATTTTGACCAAATGTATAGATTTCATGCACCAGGTCACAATCTTAGTGGTTCAAGGGCCTGGTCTAACACTTGGAACCTGCTAATTAATTAGCGTAAACGATATTTTAAGTTACGAAATCAGACACAAAACCGCACTTTCTCTGAATAAGCAATAAATTCGCATGTTCAAATATAATTCCATGCTAAATATAATTTTTCATATATATTTATTCTTTTATTTAATAATAATCGAAAACATTGTGAATTGTACTGTAAATAATTTTTTACTTAACTTTAAAAAATATAAAATTTGAACGAAGTCGATCAAATAGCAAACGAGAAATCAAATTTCAAGTATACACATTTTTCTTAAAACTTGTTTACTCAAAAACTATTTGACCGATTACGCTCCAATTTTGTATTTTTACAATAATATTCAGAATCAGCAAATAGTGCAATCGTGTTTATCACTTACCTAACATGAGTATGTCGTATCCATGGGGTGGCCGAAGCATCCGTCTGCTCCAGGCGGATCGAACAACCTCCAATGAGTAATCCGTTCCTCCCACCAGCAAAGTAGCCGGTCGAACAAAACCTTTGTATTCCAAACTTTTAACGCTCTGAACTAAGCATGGGTTCCAATAACATTCTTCGTTCTCTCGAATCCAATCTAAAAACACTTCAGGACCAAAATCACACTCGGCGATTTCTTCACACTCTTTACACGGTTGCTCTTTCTTTCTGTTCCGCTGCTTACGATTCAATTTCTTAGAACTTGGCGGAACTCTTTTTAGAACAAGGGCGAGTCCCCTGCTCAGCAGCACCTTGCTCGACTCCACTTTATTCGGAATCGTTTTCTGACAAGGGGGCATAGCGATGAAGTAGTTCGTTTGCTGAGGTTTTACAACACATTAAAAAAAGAAGCCATAAAAATAATCCAAAGCTTGATATAAAAATTTATTTTTAAAGTGTGCTGATTCACTCTATATAACATCACCAAATCTAACTGTTCTTTTAAACGTTAGAGGACGATAAAATCTCTCACACTATATTGGTTGTTTCAATACTACAGAAATCGGTTTCACTTTACTCAATAAAATATAGAATTCAATTTCACTTTACTCAATAAACACTGTTCTAATTTACTGAATAAATTGAAAAATTCAATAAGCTTTCAAACTCAATAACTTAAAACATTCGATAACACTTTTCTCATTAAACTTGAAGAAATTTGGTTCCGAAGACTAAATAATTCCTAGCCAGACGATAAAAATACCAAAATTTTTATCGTTTGATATTTAAATAGGTTTGTCATAGAACAGCGGAGAAACTGATTCGCGAAAGCGGCGTTTGTATTTGAACAGTTTCATGATTGTGAAGCACGAAAGAAATCGGTTAACAACAACAGAAAACTTCTACATTTCACGCAACTCCCGTACAGTAAACGAACAGACTAATAATGGAAGAAAACTTAGAGGTAAAACGATACTATCAAACAAGCGCATGCGCAGGATGACCAAAAACCTGTTTCATTGTTAGCTGTAAACACACGAAGATGAGGGTTATTTTAATCATAAAGTTTCCACAGCTTTTCTTTTTATTACATTACATTGTTAATTTTTAAAGAATTGTATTTTTTTTTTCGTAGAACATTTGAATTAGAAAATTTGGAAATCACATCCGGCTTTCCCGTCTTTGATCGTTTTGTGTTTCATTTTAAAAATAGTTTTGCATTTGAATTCGAAAGAATGTATAATAGAAAATACAGGTATATTTAGAAGAAAAAGTGTGTTTTTTTGGTTTTTTGTTTTTCCTTTACAAGAGGGGAGTCGATGATTTCTATTTCGAAATTGATTTCTGGTTTTACAGTTGTCTTTTTTTATTAATTTCAGAAGAGTTTCTTTAATCTCCTGTTTACTGTTACTCGCTAGTCCCTAATACTAATTTCACACTTCAGTATTTCATAAACAGTAACGTTTCAAGTTTTTTTTTTCACAAGAGGGGATTCGATTTTTTTTTTCGAAATTGATTTCTGGTTTTACAGTTGTGTTTTTATTAATTTTAGAAGAGTTTCTTTTATCTCCTGCTTGCTGTTACCTAATAATAATTTCGCACTTAATTAGTTCATAAGCAGTAACGTTTTCAGGTTTTTTCCCCCTATTTTCCAGGTTATTTATTTATTTTAAGATTTCATTTCTTGAGATTTTGTTTAAATTTTGTGATTTATAACTGCATTAATGCTATTCAAAAAATTTTACACATTACAATTTGAAGTTTGAAGTTTTTACATTATAACTAAATAGTTTCCTTCGAGATTTATTAAATTAAATTGCACAAATAAATGTAATTTATAATCGTGAGCAAAAATTAGTTTGATTAGCCCGTTTCTGCAGTAAAATGTTCAATTACGTAAAAAGTAAAATTAACTGTTGAATATCTCAACTTCCCCATTTAATCATTCTCTCAGATCGTGAAAATATTAAAATTAGATCGAAAGTTATTCAAGGTGATATCTTTTTTTTTATGTTGCGCAATGTACATGTTAAAATTATGTTCTCTGATCATCGTTCGCTGATCTGCTTGTTGTGTCACTTATTGTTAAAAAAAAAATTCTGTTTGTAAAAAAACATCAGTGTGCGATAGTAAAAAAAGAAAACAAGCAATAAAAAAAAATTTAAAGTCTATTCCTACATAGTCAAACAAAGAAAAATTTTATTTTAGTTACTTTTTATTAAAAAATTCTCCCGTAGAAAATAAATTGTAACATGTTGTTAAATATCGATAATTTCGGCAATAGAGAGTGATATTAAATTTTGCACTTAACTGGTTTTAGTGACAAAGTGTGACGAAGTGTCTTTAATTTNAAAAAAAAAAAAAAAAAAAAAAAAAAAAAAAAAAAAAAAAAAAACATGAGTAACAAATCGATGCGTTTTATAACGTTTAATTTTATTTGAATAAATAGGAAATACATGTAAAAATTTTATTCACCAGTACCAGTACTTTTAAATGCTCATGCTTGTACTGTAGGTTGATCTGAGGAATCTTGCTTCTTTCTGCAATGATAAACAATTTCTAAAAGCTTTTTTTTTTCACAAAAAAAATCTCGAAATATTCATGGAGCTACTATTTCATGCATTTATAGTCAAAAGGAATTTGGAGTTTACGGGGTATGTCGTTATAGCAGTTTTTAATGTTAATAAATATTTTAAAAATCTTCATCAAAAATAAAAATGAAAAAATTTATAAATATTTTGAAAATCTTCATCAACAATAAAAGATAAAAATGAATAAATATTTTGAAAACTTTCATTGACAATAAAGAGTAAAAATTAATAAATATTTTGAAAATCTTTATCAAAAAAAAAAAGTTAAAATTAATAACATTTTGAAAAACATTTATCAACAATAAAAAGTAAAATTTATAATAAATATTATGAAAATCTTCATCAATAATAAAAAGTAAAAATCAAAATATTTTTAAATAAGAAATATTTCGGTTCTCGTGATTTTCCTCGCCATGTAACGCAAATGCGGCTTAGTTCCATCAAAAAATTCCTCCAAGAAGGCAAATATTTCTTAGTACTTGATACAGGAGTTCCCTTGTCTTCTGGATTGTGTTCAAAATGAGAAAGGTATAGAGTTGTTCGGCTGTTCAACAACGGTTATCAAATATAAAACCTCAATGCTGACAATATCCTTATTGGTAGACGGATCATGGGTTAAAATCCAACCTTGCCGTTTTGCCAATCGTTTAGGAAAAAACAAATGCCGGTAAGTTCCATCAAAAAGTCCGATTACTCGTTTTTTCCAACGCTTGATTCTGGAGTTCCCCTGTTTTTTGGGTTGGATTTAAAATAACAAGGCTGTTCAGAGTGGAACCTTGAAAGTCACAAAATAAAGTCAGCTGTTCAGCGCCAGCTTTAAAATAAAATGAAGTATACAGCGAGAGATTGAAGCGGATTACCAAGTAAACCGAAAAACCATACTTTTTACGATTAATGGGAACATTTTAATATTAATATTTAAAGTGGTAGCAAGTTGTATGATGAAACATTTCATTATTGATGTAATAAATTAAATTTAGAATTATTATTTTCATCACTACGTTCAATGTAGATACATATGTTACAGCGATTGACCAAAATTGGTGGTTGTTAAATTCCACCGGTGAATGTCACATAATCGCTCTGGTAAATGTCCCAAATATCACTGCCCGGTATGCCCTACATCAATGTTTTTTAAGGTCAAGTACCACTGCCCAGTATGCATTTAACCGGTACTCCGAACACTGATGTTTCTCCTTATCTATCGTCTGCAGTTATTAAAAAATCTAAAAAATATAATTTTATCAACCAATAGTTTTATCTGAAATTGGATCTAACAAATATTTCGGACATTCACCAAAACGATTACGTAAAGGACCGAGTTGCTAGTAGGTCACTGGGTCCATGTCCAAGAGTTCGTGGATTCGATCCCCACCGGCGGAAGTCTCCCGGTGATGTAAATGGTGACCGGTTGTAAATGGTGACTGGTGCACATTAAATCTGTCGAGTCACAAAGTCCACCATGTCCCCATGACAAATCATTCCTCTGGGGATACTGGTCCAGGATTTTCCTTGTCTCCTGGTTTATTTCAAAATTACAAGGCTACGGGGGGCTGAACAACAGTAATCGTAATGAAATGAAAACGATTATGTGATTTTTGACATTCACCGATGAACGTCGACATTCTCCTGATTTCGGTCATTCACCGTAACTTCTTCCCATATTTCTTTCTATTGAATGAATGACCACTTCTATAATTGATCACATACCTGTTAAATGAGAAGAATTCTTGATCTTTCTGAAAGTCTTCCAGGTCAGAAGCATTTTGCGGCAGATTTTTATCCAATGATTCAGGCAGAAAAACGGCAGATATTCCAGCCAGGAAACACAGGAGGCTCATAACGACAAATGGTATTGCTTTACCGTACATCCCCTTTATCGTTCCATAGAAACAAACAAATAGGTAAATAAATAAATAGGTAGATAAATAAATATAGTATCTGGCCGTATTATTAGACGCATTGTAAGATTCTTATGTAAAATTATAATTATCATGCAATACTATACAGCTTTATTGTTTTTACGCGACTGAAACCGGTTTGCACTTGTTTACGTTCGTGTATCAATTGGTCACATTAGGCGATATATAATATAAATTCGACTATAGGATAAATTAGACGACATATTATATAAATATAGAACATTTAGTACATTCGGAATTATATTAGCATATTATAATAATTAGACTCAATTATTAGACGCACTGTTGTGTTTCAATAATGACATATTTTGCACTAGTTTATAGGCAATACTTTTACATTTAAACATACATGTAATGGGATTTTGTTCAGGAGATTTTTTATATACTTCCTATTTGTATTTATTTTTAGCGTATTGCATAACAATGTTAACCAATTGATACCCTAACGTAAAGAAGTGCAAACCGGTTTCAGTCGTGTAAGAGCAATAAAGCTGTATAGTATTACATTATAATACTATACAGATTTTACATAGAATCTTAAAGTGAGTCTTGGCCAGGACTGTAAATAGGTAAATAAATAAATAGGTAAATAAATATATATATATTTTTTTTTTTAGAAAAAAGAAGAATGACATTCAAAACAATTTGGAAATCTCTTTCAAGAGAAACATAATACGTCAATTATCTTTACTATCTTTAATTCAGAATTGTTAATGATTTTTCTCATCAGCATTTCAAATACTATGAATTGAATCGTTATAAATGTTAAGAAGTAAATATGGATTTATAGATAGCAATTATTTAGCAAATATAGATTTATAGTTGGCAATTATATAGTAATCTAGTTAAGTATATTCTAATTGAATACTACTTTTAATTTTTAAAAAAAAGCTACCAAATCTAGTAATAAAGAGAGAAAATTGGGAAACCATTAGAAAACTATCTATAAACAGGCTGTCGTAGCCATGGTAAGTACTTAAAGGGTAGCTTTGTCAAGACCCGAATTATGCCCAGAACAAGAGCTATTGATCAAAACATAAATCGATCCGTTTTAAATCTACAAAAAGTATGAAAAACAAATTATTATTTTTAATACACTATTTTATACACTATTTTTAAAAGATGCATTTTATTATTAGATTGGATTATCCATCTCCCTATCGGGGATGAAGAGAAATTTTTTAAAATTATGTACGTACATTAAGTTAAAATATCGTCTGCACTAATTAATTAGCACATTTTAAATCGTCCCTTCGAACCATTAAGATACCTAGAATATGAAGATCTGACCATTAGATCAAAAGCTATTCTGGGTGGCCCGTTTTTTGGCGCGCTGTACCTTATGTACTTAATTTGATATTGGATGGAGCGCTTTTTAAAGTTTAAGCGGGGGGAAAAAACAATGGCAATGTGGGTAATTGGCAAAACCTATGGAATAATTCCGATAGAGGAAGACGTCTGTTTAACATCATCAATAATGTCAACTACTTTAATTCAATTCCAATTAAACAAGTCAGTCATCTGGTTCCTAACAGGTCACGGCCCTTTTCCTTCTTTCTTCCATTACCTTCATATCTCGGATACAAACCTTTGTACTTGTGGTCAACCAGGTACACCAGAGCATTACTTATCAACTTGTCTTTACACAATATCATGGCATACACGACTTTCAAACATTATTAATTAACACATTTGGCAAAAAAAAAACTTTCTTACAAATAAAACATTAAACTCTAAATTAATTAACGTAATGAATTTTCTAGCAGAAAACGACCCCTTATTAAAATTTTAATTAAATCTGACTTTTTATGTAATCTTGATAGTGTTTAACAGTTTTTGATTTTGTCCTTCATTATACATTTCGTCCTCGTTTACATTTTCTTTATTTGTTTTCTTTTTACTTCTTTTTTTTTTCAATTATTATGTATGTAACAAAATTCGCTTCATTTATTGTTCTCTTTGCTTCAATTTTTTTTAATTTTTTTTTATAAATTTAACTAATGTGATACGAATTATTGTCATCTGTATCATCTATATTGTGCAGTTATGAATTTTGTAATGGTTTACTTATGTGCCGAGTTTTGTGCGAGCTAGACTGTCGTCCAGACGTGGACTATATGGTTAAGGGTTTTGCAAACCTAGGTACGTGTCCACGTCTGGAAGAAAAGAAATAAAGCTTTACGCGGTTAACAATATCAGCGAAAAATATAGCAAATCACAAACCTATTTTCCCGTGCTTTTGTAATACAGGGTAATTCAAAATGAATATAGCTATAACTATTCAATGAAAAAGAACTGACATAAAATTTAGTCACATCGTAGACGAAACTTTGTATATATGCGTCGCATGAGATTTCCCTTGGTCACGCGGGCAACATCTAGGCGGTATTCACATTCTGAAGCATTTGTGTAGTCACCGACGCATGCGCTCTTTGAATTCGTCAATTGTTTTGGGGCCTGGGATGTCTGCATATGCTGTTCCCATTTCGAGGTTCTAACGCTGACGAAATCTTCTCCGCACTGTGATAACATAAAGACAATTGTTAAAATCAAACATGCAGAATGCTTTCTGAACTGGACTCTCCAATTCGACTGATGAACTAGCGCATGCGTAGGATTCCGCTTCATTGCACCTGCGCCTTACGCAAAAAGTCTACTTTCTATGTTAATCTTAACGATAGATTATTCTTCATTAAATTGTTATAGCTGTTTGTAATCGTTTCATTCATTTTGAATTACCCTGTATTAGAACAGTTATAGTCACGCTAGTTATTTCACGCTAGAGCTGCAAATGATGACGGTCTGGAAAACATCCCTGAGGATGATCCGAAGATATGTAGAGGGGATAGCTTCCCTGTTTTGGTAGCTCGACGACCTGCCCGCGAAGTCGAACACTTTACGGTAGAACAGTTTAGCTAGGACCCATACCGCACACCCTCAGTCCCTATGCAGACTGACCCATGTGGTCACCCATCCTCACATGAATCGCAGCCAGTGATGCTGGACTTCCATGATATACTGGGAAGCGTGTCTTAACGATCAATCCACAGCGGGATCTGTATTATAGAACAATCACTGATGCTTTTATGTAATGCTTACCAAATAGATGAGATAGGGAACGAACATTGTGGCTGCCTTGCTGAAGAATTTGCTGATTCCCATGAAGAAAGATCTGGAGGTCGTCGGATAGAGCTCACATGCCTGCTGATCTGTCACCATGAACGTACCCGATATGATAAGCTTCCCAATCACGCAAGTCACTATTTCACTGTACGGCAGGCCTGTAATCACATATATTGAGACAATTGGATTATTGTATGCAATTTTGAACATAGAATGCTTCCTAGAAGCCATATGACTTGGACCCTCATTCGATCAATATTGACAAATAAGGGTTAAAAGGGTAATTATTTTCGAATATTGGCCTTATATAGAGTTGTCTGATTCACCCCGTGTTTTGCAGCCACTTTACAACCACTATCTGCCTGCTCTACATAGAATTGTGGAGCAGGCATATTTTCAGAGAGCAGGCATCAAGCAGAGCACGATTCACCCCATATCTTACAGACATTTTATATATATATATATATAAATTTAAATGGTGAAATCCGTAAACTTAAAATAACGTAACAAAACACTTGTTTCTTTTCTTATCTTTTTATTTTAATTTTATTTATTTATTTATTCTTACAGGGTATAGAAATATAAGCTCTCTTTTTTGAAAAAAAAAAGTAAGAAAGAAAGATAGGTAGGTATTTTATTTACGTCGCACTATAGCTACACAATGGGCTATGGGAAGCAGTCTGGGAAACATCCCTGAGGATGATCGGAGGATCCCTATTTTGACCCTCTGAAAAGGGGATGGCTCCCCCGCTTTGGTAGCCCAACGATCTGCTAGCTCGGAATCGAGCACTTTCGCGATAGAACAGTTCAACGAGAACCAATACCGAGCACCCTCGGGTCCCCATTTAGGCTGCTCAAAATAGTCACCCACCCGGTTACTGGCCGCAGCTAGTGATGCGTGTTCTACTGGAAACCACGTCTTTACTATCCGTCTACTGCGGGACGCGTGACTGAAAGAAATGGGACCAGTTGTGAAAACTGAATATCGGGTTTTCGGCAGTGTTTTGTGAGACAGCTTGGACAGTTATATTTTTTATTCCAATCTTGTAGATCCTGAGTTTTGGATAAATTTAACATCCTATCCTATTATATTTTTTTATTTAGGATACAAAAAAAAGGAATTTATTATTCAAAAACAGTGTTTCTTTACACTTAAACGACTCCCGCAATAAACTGATTCTAAAGACGCAGTTCCCAGTAGAACACCGAAGTCAAGCCTCACTGACTGCGGTCAGTAAGCGGGTGGGTGATCACTTTGGTCAGCCTACGAAAGGGCCGAGGGTACGGGTCAAACTTTTCTTACTTCGCTCGCAGGTCGTTGGGCTACCAAAGTCAGAGGATCAAAATTACAATATCAGATCATCCCCATGGATGTTTTCCAGGCCGTCGCCATTAGCCCATTGTGCAACGTAACTAAAATACCTACTTACTCTAAAACGATTTGTGATACCTGTAGTGTGCATTAGTATGACAACTCCAGTGGCGAAGTAACCAATCGCAGCGGACCATCTCCTTCCGATTCGTTCCATCAAGATCCAGAATATGATGTTACCCGGGGCTTCTACCACAGACAACATGAAAAAGTTGAGGAAAATGTTGCCTTCCAAATTGATGACGTTGTACTGCAGTCCCATGTAAGACGTGAAATCGGCAATCCTGCGAAAAATAATAATTGTCAGATTAAATTGCAAATTATCCTAATGACAAGAATTGCGATATACCCAACTGATCCGTGGTGGCTCAGGGCATAGAGCGTTCAGCTTCCAATCAGGTGACCCGGGTTCGAATCCCTGAACGATTTAAATTACACACCCGGCTTGCACTAACCACGTAAAATATGTTCAGTGGTAAACAGATCATGAGTTAGAGTCCCCTTGCTGCCAGGCTAACCATGAGAGGTGTCCGTAGTTTTCTTCCCCATGTAATGCATATGTGGGTTAGTTCCATCTTAAAAGTTCTATCAATACTTAATTCAGGAGTTCCCTTGTCTCCTGGATTAGGTTCAAAATTATAAGGATACGGAAGTGAACATTGGTAGACGAAAACCCAAAAATTGAGTCTGCTGTTCAATGATGGTTATACGTAAAATATATATCCAACTGAGCCACGATGGCTCAGGGGATAAAGCTTTTGCCTTCCAATGAGGTGAACTGGGTTCGAATCTCAGCAATGGCTGATCGATATGAATTCCGCACCCGGCTCGCACCGACCTCAGTGTTAAAGTAAAATATCTTCAGTGGTTGACGGATCATGAGTTAGAGTCCAGGTTTAGTGAAGGTTTTCGTGGTTTTCACGCAAATGCGGATTAGTAGTTAGTAGCGAGAAAATACTATATGTTGAGGATGCTTGATGATTAAGTAAAAATTCCGTTGTTGAAGTTGATTGATGTAGTTGATATATTTACCATTTATTTAAGAAATTGAATGTTGATTGGCATTCCAGTGTGTTGCAAGAACTGCTTTAATGAAAAATTCAATTTGATAAATAATATTAAAAAAATTTATTTCAGAAATACGGAATCATATTCAGCCCAAAAGTAAAAATTATTAATTTTCGCCCAAGTCAAAATTTTTGATGATTTTCCATTAATGGACCAACATAACCTTGATGGTAATCATCAATAATTCCATAAGTAACCCTTTCAATGTAAGAATTCAGACTGATTTATGATGGTCCAACATAAGAATAATACCTTGTTTGGATGGTTTGTTCATGTTGAACTATCAGGAATTTCCATCATAGTTTCTTAGAAATCAAATTTTGTAACGATCATGAACAACCATCATCTCAATGTAGGAATTCGGACAGATTTATGATGATCCAACATAAAAATAAAAAAACCAAATTGTTTTGATGGTTTATTTCTGCTGAACCAACAAGAATTAAACCAATCATGAAAATGTATAGTTGGAACCATCATGGACTATCACGGATCATCAGGGATTGCTGGTCCATGTGAGTCAAACTTCTCTTGATGATTAACCACCATAGTATTAAGGTAGCATTTTCCATCATGGAATGATGGATGTGTGTGTTGTCATATGTGATGTCAACCATGTGTGTGATGATGTGTGTGATGTTGTGTGTGATGTCAACCATGGAAAATGTTGGACGACGGTGACCATCAAATGATGTCGGACCATCGTGAGTCGCACAGAAACCAACAGAAACCATCAAAATGTCTTGACTTGGGTGTTTACACATAAATGAATACATTTAGAAAATGGTCAGCTGGGGGAGACTGCAGGGCTAAGCCCCAGAGGCCGCTCACCAAGAAAGTCAGTCCATCAGCCTTATTTTGACTATATATGTGGCAGAGGATTTGTAGGCTGTCATGTCCAAACTCAGGAGGCACGGATATTTTATATTATAACCGTCGTAGAACAGCCGACCCAATTATTTGGGTTTATGACTATTAATGCTCAACTCCGTAGCCTTGCAGTTTTGAATCCAATCCAGAAGACAAGGGAACTCCTGGATCTAGTATTGGGAGAAATTTGCCTTCGTGGAGGACTTTTTGATGGAACTGATCCGCATTTGCGGTACATGGAGAGGAAAACCACGAGAACCTCCCACGGTTAGATCTGACGGCAAGGGGAACAATAACCCATGATCCACTGAGGATATTTCACGTCAGTACTGTGGTCTGTGCAAGCCGGATGCGTAATTCGTATCGACTGGGATTCAAACCCGGTTCGCCTCATTGGAAGGCGAACGCTCTATCCCCTGAGCCATCGCGGCTAGCACAGATATTGTTTTTTTTTCCTACCCAGTTATTAAAATTAAATAAATCGAAACAAACATACCAGCAGAAAGTTAGAATGAAAAATATTTTTCTTAGAGCTGGAAACTGTAAAATGGATGAGCAAGAATTTTTCTGTTCCTCATCCTTTTTCTTCTTTATCTTCTCACCCAGAGACTATTAATAATTAAATATATAATAATCAAATAAAATAATACATTAAATACAATTAAATGCATTATAATTAAATATAATAATACATTAAATATAATTAAATATGTAATAATTAAATATAATAATACATTAAATATAATTAAATATATAATAATTAAATATAATTTAGTACAAGTATTGAAAAACAAAAACTCTTTGTGTCTGTCTTACTTTTAGCATCTTAGTGAGTAAGATTTCGTCGACTTCTTTTTTATTTCTTTTTCCAATTTGCTTCATTATATGCAGTGCCTCGTCGTATCTCTCTCTGGTTAACAACCAAATAGGTGATTCAGGAACGTACCTTCACAGAAAATACAAATTAGAAGTTTGAATTACAACAAATATGAAGTCAATTTTGTATTGAATTACAACAAATATGAAGTTGAACCCAACAGTTGATTCAGGGACGAATCTTCACAGAAAACAAAAATTAGAAGTTTGAATTACAACAAATATGAAGTTAATTTCGTATTGAATTACAACAAATATGAAGTTGAACCAAACAGTTGATTCAGGGACGAATCTTCACAGAAAACACAAATTAGAAGTTGGAATTACAACAAATATGAAGTTAATTTTGTATTATAAATTGATAATTAAACCTTCTTTTAGTCCGTACTCATCACAAGTTATAGTTCGTTTACCAGGAGTTGTCCCTTGCCCACGCTGGGTTCAGAAGCGCGGGATGAAGAGGAGAAGCATCTCCGCGCTTGAAGTTGAGACAACCTTTAATGCGCGCCAAACGCAATCAGTGATTTCTTTTTCAGTGACTTACTTATCGTAATATCTGCTATTATACCTTTCGTTACTCTCTAGCTAATTAGATATATTTTAAATACGGCTGCTTTCCCATTAAAATGTCTTAAAGAGAACTAACTATTCACTCAAAAGAGGGAAAAGTCAGCAAATCTTTAATTTATTTAAAGTTAAAAAATTTCGAAATAAATATTTTTGTCTTACGACAGCCAAATAGCAACCATGTGTAATTCACATCCTCCTCCCAAAAATAGTGAACCTCGTGATGAAGGTCCTGGTGAACGAACTCTTGCTCAAAAGAATATGAATGTAATAAAATCAAATTACGTGTGAATTTCAGGAAGCTTACGATATTATCAAAACTGAGTTTTAATCTGTACCTAGAATTGGTGATTTAATTTATAAATTTCCTAATGCCAAACATTTTTCAGCTATTGATTTAAAATGTGGTAATTAGATGATACTGAAAAATTAGCACTTACAACCAATTTTGGCCTTTATGAATTGGGTACTTGCACTTCAAGAAGAAGAAGACCTCTCATACCCACACACAGGGCCTTATCATTGCCTAGGTTCGATAGGCATGGGCTTAGGGACCACAATTTCTGAAGGGCCTCAAAAATTAGCAGAAGGTCTAATGTAAGGTAGGATAGCTTTATGTTTGTTTAAATACTAAATAAAAAAATAATGACAGCTTACAATAAAAAATAATTCAGCTAATCAGTGACTTTTGGCAAAAATCACTGATTTCAATTGTCTGTGGTCACCAAGCTATTTTGGCATAACATTGTTTTGTTTATATTTTGCTTTAATTTATAGTTAGGTAAATTTTATTTTAGAAAAATAATCTTCAACTGACTGTTTTCTTACAATGTTTCTATTGAATCAATAGATTCATTTTCATTATTAGGACTTCAATAATTTAATTTCAAAATATTTTCTAAGGGATCCAGAAAATGTAGTGGGCCTGAATTTGTCTTGATTGGTCCCCGCCCACACACGTGACCTATGACGTCAGTAACATTTATCAGCAAAAAGGCGAATTAAAGTTGTGGTAATTTCTCTACGTAATTTAGAATGTTAATTAACGATAAGTTAAACGATTAATTAAACCTTGTGAAATCTAAAATGAGAAAAATTTAAGTAATTTATTTTTCGACATTGAGTTTCAAAACTTTATTTTCGATAAGATTAAATTTCACAACATTTTTAAATTTAAAAAATATGTTTCCATTAAAAGATTTTAACATAATTAAAAGCTCTAAATTTAATAAATCTCTTGGTAGAACTAATTTTAAATATAATGATGTTAGCAAAAATTTAGAAGGAATTGATATATTGATTATGAATGATTGTGAAAAAAAGAAATATTTGAATTTGTTTGATAAACATCACAAACATATTATTACTGGTAGTTTAGATATTATAGAAAACTTAGAAATTAGGAATATAATGATAAAAGGAAAAAACCTTTACCATATATCAATTAATAAAATTCTTAAATACTTTCTTAATGATCTCAATAGTTTTTGTTTAAAGATATCAAATAGATTCTCTTTACCGTCAAGTATGCTGACAGAATGGAATGGGATGTTTATTATTACTTTAAAAACTTTGTTTTAAATAATAAGGAAAATTTAAAGAACAGGAAAAATTCAACACATTTTTTTAAAATGCTTCGATCAATTATACAATTACAAAAAAAAAAAATTAATTACCCCCCTAGACAAAGCTTACAATAATTATGCAATTTTCTGTAAAAAATTTTATGTTGAACTTTTGAATAAAGAGTTAAAAAATAGCAATAATTTTAAGCTTAGTAATTTAAAAAAATATATATTATCGTTAAAAAAAATTTTAGCTTTATATATGAGGTTAAAAACCAAAATTATTAACATACAATATAATTACTTAATTATCAGTCCAAAATTTCATAAAAGTCCGATAAAATTTAGAACAATCTCATATGAGTCTAACACTTACTTAACTAAACCTGGCATCATTTTTTCTAACTACTTAAATGAAATTATTAACAATATTAAAGAAGGTTTTTCTTAAATTATCACTAATAATCAACCGATTTTAGAATTTATTAAACAAAATAAAAATTAATTCCATTGCAGCTTTTGAATTCCAGGATCTCTTCAATAGCATTCCCCTTTCTAAACTAAAAGATGTTCCTTTGAGTTATTACTGTGATTTTAAAAATATCCTTCATTGCGATCTTGAGGATTGGGAAATTCTGATCAATTTTTGTCTTTTTTATAATTATACTTAAAGCAGAAAAAATATTTTTACTTAAATTGATGGAATACCACAAGGATATAATTTTTCATCTTTCTTAGCAAACTTATTTTTGCTCTATTATGAAAAAAATTATACTCTTAATATTAAATGTGTTTTTAGATGTATTGATGATTTAATTATCTTTAATTTTTAAGATTATACTATTTTTTAAAAATAATATTTACCCCGAGGAATTAATCTTGCTTCATAATCTTGATGATAACATTAATTTGGATTTTTTCGATTTGGGTATTAAAGAAAAAAACATCTGCTTTGTTGATTTATAATATAAAAGAAATGATTGTCCTGTTCATTTCATCAACAATCACTTCATCGACAGGCCATTTCATTGACAAGGCCATTTCATTGACAAGGCCATTTCATTGACTAGGTCATTTCGTTGACAGGCAGTTTCCTCGACAAGGTTGTTTCGTCAACAGGCCATTTCCTCGACAGGTTAATTTCATCGACAGGGTCATTTCGTCGATAAGTCATTTCATCGACATGGTCATTTCTTCGACAGGGTCCTTTCGTCAACAGGTGGTTTCCTCGACGGAGTCATTTCGTCGATAAGTCATTTCGTCGACAGGGTCATTTCGTCGACAGGGTCGTTTCGTCAACAGGGTCGTTTCGTCAACAGGCCGTTTCCTCGACGTAGTCGCTTCATCGACAGTGTCATTTCATCGACAGGGTCATTTCATCGACAGGGTCATTTCGTCGACAAGTCATTTCGTCGACAGGGTCATTTCGTCAACAGGCCGTTTCCTCGACGAAGTCATTTCGTCGACAAGTCATTTCNGTCCTTTCGTCAACAGGCCATTTCCTCGACGGAGTCATTTCGTCGACAGGGTCATTTCATCGACAGGGTCATTTCGTCGACAGGGTCCTTTCGTCAACAGACCGTTTCCTCGATAGGGTCATTTCATCGACATGGTCATTTCTTCGACAGGGTCCTTTCGTCAACAGGCCATTTCCTCGACGGAGTCATTTCATTGACAGGGTCATTTCATCGACAGGGTCATTTCGTCGACAGGGTCGTCTCGTCAACAGACCGTTTCCTCGACGTAGTCGCTTCGTCGACAGGGTCATTTCATCGATAGTGTCATTTCGTCGACAAGTCATTTCGTCGACAGGGTCATTTCGTTGATAATGTCATGCGTAATTCTGAAACTATTTTAGAGACTTAATCTAAATATTTTTATTATTAATTAGAAAAATGTTATCATTTAATTTTTATACTAAAGTAAAATTCTTTATGGTTATTAACAGTTAATATAATGTGACGTCAGCAATCAAATTATTTTCAATATGAAATCAAATTAATAAAAGATTCTTAGAATAAAAAGTAATAAAATAATATTACAATGAAAATTTAGGCACTATTTCAAGGAGGGAAAAAGCTAAATTTATTGCTGTAAAAATTTTCAACATTTTTACATACATTTTAATAAAAACATAGACTTCAGTTGAATTCTCACCGAAATGAAAATAATCATAGACCTAATAATTATATCTGGTAAGTTAAAAAAAATTCTAGGTATTTTTATAGTGGAAAAGTAATTTCTAAATGTTCACTTAAATTGCAATTTTAAACTTTTTATTCAGCATCTTTAACATTAGGACAGAAATATGCTTATTCGAACAATCGAACTTAAGTCTTAGTTACCACTATTCGAGTGTTCGAAGAACTTTAGGAACGCAAACATGATGTTTAGGTATTTACCGAGGCGGTTGTAGACTCTTACAAAATGTAAAGTGCTACTCACCTTCCCAAACATGTTTAGAAACACAAGCGTAAAGTTGCAAAAGTGTTAGTGTTTGCTCTTCACAAAATATGTTTTTTCTATGAATAGTGAATTTAATAATAGCATTAATAATTGAATTCTAATCTAATACTATTAAATTATGCTATTATTGAATTGTACTATTATTATTATAATTAAATACTAATAGTATAATTTAATAAGAATAATAATAGTGGTAAATAAATGATGAATTAATTCATATTTTACTTGCACAATTTAAATTAGACACATTTTGTTTAAAAGAAAATGAACAAAAAATCAAACCTGGAATAGTGGACGCAGGAATAAATAACTCTTACTCCACAAAAAAGACAAGAAAAATCTTGAAATTAAAATTTGATCAATTTCTGACTAGTTTAATTGCTCAAATTTTTAACTGATTTTCTGTACAGGATGAAAACACAATTTTCAAATACTTTCTGACCACTATTAGCGCAACTTATCGCCAATCAAAATTTTGATTATTTTCGGCCTGAACAAGCCACGAGACTCAAAACTAAAATGCAGAAAAAATGAAAATAAAAAATTTATATATATTTAAAATATCAAGTTTGTTCAGTAGACTACAAACGAGAAAAAAATTTAAAACATTTTCACGCATAGCAAAAACAACAAGGGCAAAATTTCTAATAAATTTCTATCAACATTCAAAATTCCACTTTTTTCATTTTGGTGACAAAAATTAACATTTCTTTTTGTTTTTCAGTACACATGTTTAAAAACAATTTCCATTTCCGATTGCACTTTTTAAAAGACTTTCCTTAGTGCTCTAGACTCTTTAAAATATACACTTTCATTGCAAATTTTAATAATTTAAGCAAATTTTTATTCTCTGCCAAATCGAAAAGAAAAACATTTTAATATTTGAGTAAAGAAATAAGTTTGCTAATCTTATTTTATTTAAATATTAATGAGAATAAATTCAGATGCATATGGATAACTCTCCTCAATTCTAAACTCAAAAGTCAATTTATTTGTTATATTGTAATAAGTATCGTTTTTTCCCCCAAATGTTTTAGATCATAAAAACCAATTAGACAGGTTTCCTCCCCTCTTCTGATTTGGAACCATTTCTTACATCATTTCGATTGCATCGCATACCGAGGATGTGGAGTCATGATGAGTTTTTTTTTTTTGTACATTAGCGAAGTTTATTTTATAAGGTAAAAGAACTTATAAATGTTTGAGGAACACATAGGATAAAATACATATTAAACTATTAAGCATTAAAACGTTATAAATAATTAATTAAATAGGAAATAAAATAAACTGGAAATGGGAGAACAAGATTTTTGTTTCAATTAAAATTTCATTTAATTATCAGAAACATCCCTCTTCAAATAAATTTCACTAATTGTCAGAAACTTCCCTCTTCAGCAGCATAGCTGACAAAGACAT